>NC_033801.1:120488902-120491910 GCF_001876935.1 Asparagus officinalis
TGTGCTAAGAAACTAGGTTATCCCAAGAATGGAGATTCTCCTCACAATTCAATGGTGTTGCATATTTTGTGTTTCACACCCTCGACTATTTTGAGCGACATCGAAGTTCCTATAAGGGCATATTTTGATGGACCACATTGGGATGAATGTATTGTTCATGAAAATATCTTGGAGATTTTGGAGGATCAATGGCTAAGTGCCACAAGCATTGCCTTTTATCTAAGGTAACAAAAATAGTAAAAATTGTCCATCTTATATGATTTAAATGTTCTAGAGACTTACGTATTATTCATTGTTTAAGTTATTTGGGTGAAGTTTATCTTTCCGAAAATGCCGAGTTAGCCAGCAAGTTCTCTTTTCTGTCGCCCCACATTGCACCCATCATAGGTAGTGGAACGTCGTCCAATCATTTGGCAAAACCTTTGTTGAAGCATGCAGGAAAAGACCACCTATTATTGATGCCACATAATGTTGGGTGAGTGCCATATAATGTTTTGTTTATATTTATTAAATATGAAATTTTCTAAACCTTTTGAAACATTATGTAGTAAACATTGGGTATTAGTTGCTATCAATACCAAAACAGAGATGATATACTTCATGGATCCAGCACCGAATTCGAAAATTTCACAGCGTATTGATTTGAAAAACTTTGTTGAAAGGTAAATACATCTTCTAGTTTATTTACATTATAAATTATATATATATATATATATATATATATATATATATATATATATATATATATATTTTACAGTTTGTTCATAGTCAGCCACTCAAATTTTATCCTCCAATGAAGATGGAGAATTTTAGATTCAATTGGGGAGGATATTTGTATAACCGGTTCCTCAAGGACAAGATGTCAAGTTGAAGGACAACATTTAGGATATTAGTTATGATTGTGCTACTAACTAATTTTTGTATTTCCATTTTAACAGTTATATATAATGTTTTGACTGAATGATTGCAATATATATATTTTGTATGAATGGATATTATTTTTGTCCTTTTGTTAGATTGTTATTGATGGATAGAAAATCGTTATTTATGTAAGTATTTAAATATTTAGACCTAGAAAATTAGGTATCAAAAATTAAAAAAATTAATTAAAAAAACAGATGCAAAAACTCAGTTAGCGCTTCTTTAAACGCTATAGGGTAAATATATAGTATTTTTTTTGGAACTGGCATAGCGCTTTTTAAAGCGCTATTGTAGTTCAAACAGCTAACTTCAATAGCGCTTTTTTAGCGCTATCATAGCTGTTTTTTTTTGAACTACAATAGCGCTTATTTATGCGCTATAGAAGCAAACGATTTTTTTTAAATGCTTGGATAGCGCTTTTATAAGCGCTATCTTATAAAGCGCTATTATAGTCGAGCCTTCGGATAGCGCTTTTTTAAGCGCTATTGTAGCTACCATAGCGGTAGCTTGGATAGCGCTTAAAAGTGCTATCCAAGCCCAAATTTAAGCGCTATTCAAGCAAAAATCTGTACTAGTGCTTGTTTAACGTGGGTTCTTCGGTAGCGATAAGATGCCTCTCTCGAATGCTTGCGTCGAGTTTGCTTCCTTTGGATGATCCGATCGAGGTTGTGGTTGAGATTTAGTATGCAATAGAAGCTCTTGTGTGATTGAGTTTGATAAATACCAGAGCTTGATGAATATCAATGCCGAATGCTTGGAGAAGGCTAATATGCAAGAGTTTGCAAAAGAGCCAAGAGTCTCAAATCTGAGAGTTCGGATTGAGTCTACTTTAACAATATAAGAAAAAAGCTAGGAAAGTTCCACCAAGCAAGCTAATAAAGACCTCTGTTTGAAGAGTCTTGGAAATGCCAAGATTCTCTATCCAATTTGTAAGTTGAACCAGCCGAACCGAACAACCCCCGCTAAACCCCTTTCATGTTGGCAAAGAGGTCCTATAAATAGGCAATGGATGACATGAGCAATCCCTTTATTTGTGGGAAGAAAAGGGATGACATGGGCAATCCCTTGATTAGTGGGATGTGACCACTAATAGGAGTAAGGAATAGCATACTCCCCCTATAGCTATGTGATGTGACTACTATAGGGGTGATGGGAGCCATGCCTCATTACCCAAGACGTGGGAAGTGGGTAGGTCCACTCCCACAAGCAAGCAACCACTTGCACTATTTAGGTGAGGCTGACGGGCTTATAGGCGAGCTTGAGAGCTATTTGAACGTTCAAGCAAGCTTGCAGGTGATCTTGGCGAACATGCATCATCGGCTGGCGGGCTCCTCGAGCGTGTGAGCTGGCGTTCATTGGCAAGATGAGTTCGTGCAGGCGAATTCACTGTAGGAAAGCTTGACTCGTGTGGGCAAGCAACGTGTTCAAGTGAGGTCGAGCTCGTGTTGGCGAGCTCGATAATCAAGGGAGCTTGACTCGTGCTGGAGAGTCAAGCAAACATGCGAGATTGGCGAGGTTTGGCACGTGCAGGCGAGCCAAACAAACATGAGATCTTTGTCTTGCAGGCGTGCTCAGCTTAGCCTCTTGAGTGCATGCGAACGTTTCTTGTGCTGGCAAGTTAAGCACTGCAGGCGAGCTTTGGCTTGCAGACGAGCAAAGCGTGTTGGCGAGCTTCGGCTTGCAGGCGAGCTTTGCTTGGCCTTTTGCTTGCTTTGAGCATGCAGGCAAGATCTCCTTAGCCTTTTGCTTGCTTTGAGCACACAGGCGAGCTTACTCTGGCCTTTTGCTTTCTTTGAGCACGCAGGTGAGCTCTTCTTGGCCTTTTTCTTATTGCACGCAGGTGAGCCCTAATGGACGAGGTTTGAGCTCTCTTGTGTAAAGGCAATTTTTATTTCCTACAAAACCCCCTTTAAAGTTTTTAGACCTAAATCAGGTTGAATGTGGTCTGGAACACTTTGAATGAATATGATCACTGTTCATTGGTTTGGGCAAATTTGAGCTCCTAGGTTGAGTTGAGCTCTTCAGGTGAGCTCGATAAAGTGTAGGTGAGCTCAAGTCTTTAGGCGAGCTCAAGCCATTGGCAGGGG
>NC_033801.1:120492910-120493928 GCF_001876935.1 Asparagus officinalis
TAGATTTATTTCATGCTCATAGATTAGATTTATTTTATGCTTATAGAGTAGATTTATTTTCTTGTATTTAATTTTTACAATTTATTTTATAGTTTAGATTTTGCAATTTATTTTGTAGTTAGATTTTAATTTCTTGTACTATTCACATTGAGGCTAGAACCCTCTTGGGTTTAGCTTTTCTTTTTGTTTATTTTCACTTTCTTTGATTCGCCTTTAGGCTAGAACCCTCTAGGGAATCATCTTTTTCTAAGAAGTGGATTCAATTCTAGATTACCCATATCTTTAATTGAATCCACTATCTTTACATTCTTGATTTTTTATTTGTTTCTCTATTTTATTCATTCTTCCTTCTTGCCTTGTTGATCACATTTTTTTTACTCACATCCACTCTCAAAAACATTGATTTACACACTATCACTTTCACTATCATTATCTCTCCACAATCATATTCACTCATCACTCCTATTTGTCACGCACACAACATAAGAACCAATTTTATATTTTCTCCTCCAAAACACCTTCATCGTGGGATCGATATCTTTATACTATAACTTGACACGGTTGTGCACTTGCAACCTTTTTGGTACATGTTTCTGCCGCATTAAGTTTTTGGCGCCGTTGCCGAGGAAGGTGCTTAAGTAGGTTTTAATTATTTTGGTTCTTTAACTTGTGTGTTTCTTGTGAAAGAACTACTTGAAGATTAACGATCAAGAATTGGAGATTGAGAAATTGAAGATTTGCTTGAGGTAAGTCTTTTTCTTTATATTTTTAATTCTACACCTTTAGTTAGCTTCTTCACAATTAGAGACAATTAGGACTTAAAAAAAGGAAGGATTTTATTTTTTGTTAACCATAATAAAATTCATCCTCAACTTTAACATTTACTAACAAGATAATAAATTCAAACAAATTTCCCCTTCTCATTTGTTTGATTGTTAACCTTAATTTTAAAAAAAAGATTTTCTTTTTTCCATCCTTTTTAGTTGCTTTTAATTCATAGGGTTGCATTTCATATCGT
>NC_033801.1:120494928-120498593 GCF_001876935.1 Asparagus officinalis
ATGAAGCTAAGACAAAATCCAGGCTAGGCCACCCTACTTAAAGATCAGGAGGAAGTATATATGACTTACCAGCATCCAAATTATCTGTGCTAGCCACCAAAGGCGTTCTTCATCCACTGAGATTTGCTTTGGTACTCAAAAATAAGATCCACAGTCCTTAATGACTCCGCGGACGTTCCATAAGACTGACGACAAGAACGTCGTAATACCGCACGACCATAAACTCCAAATGGTGTACACGAGCTATATAAATTGTTTCCCCTCACCCGAAAAAGTTACGAGTTATAAAATGCTCCTCGACACATCCAAAGAGTATATGCAGTATTAAACTACTTCTCTATTATCCAACTGACACCAATCGCTTAAACCCGGTTTCGCCGAAACAACTGGGGGTGGATAGGTTCCTTAACGCGAAGTTCCTGGAGCAATCCTATATTCTTAGGATTAACCCGAAACATCGCGATGAGGAAACGAACTCCTCGTTAACACTCAGTTTGTAAAGAAAGCTGGCCGGGGTGATAACATGTAACGGGAAGCTTCCCGGTAGAATGTTAAGAATCTTTTTAGCGGATAACTCGCCGATCTATTCAGAACAAAGTTGCATAAACCACTAAACTCCTACTAGACTTCCGATATCACTCTAATTTCTCGAGCATGAGATTTCATTCGGTGATCACCTCTCTAGATCAATCTTCTCCTCAATCAATCCACTGCCCGATCAATACTCTCTCTTTAAACATTAGGACTCCAAACCAAAATCCCTCCTCTCGATTCGTTCATTGAACCGAACGCTCCACACAAGTTTAACGATCAAACCTCTTAAAACAGCTAGGATCGTCGTCAAATTCCCATCTTGTCAAACTCTTAAACCATAGGACCAAAGCAAAATGCCTCTCGGGATTCGTCCATGAACGAAGGCCCACATAATGAACGATCAAACCTAAACAGTCAGGACGGTCTCAGAAACCTCCCACTTGGTCAAACCTTAACACATTAGACCCAAGAAGCCAAAATCCCCCTCCTTGATTCCTTCCCATGAACTGATAGAAAGTCTCTTACTTCAAGTGCATCGACAAACCTTTAAACAGTGAGCGATCGTATCAAACTTCCATGGTCAAACCATTACTACAGTTATCGACCACAACCAAAGATCTCTCTCGATTCATTCCACGAACGAGATGGTCCATTCTCAAGTTGAATAGTGCACAACCTTAATGACTCAGTTACGATATTCAAAGCCAGTCCAGATTCTTCCTTGGGCACCAGAGATAGATCCATAAAAATCTTCCTCTCCCGAGTCCAGCGTTCATCTCTACCAAATCAATCAACGAGACCAGGAGATAGACATATAAAAATTCTCCTCTCATTCCGGTTCAATCACTCTTTACCCTAACAACTGAAGAGACCCAGGAGAAATATTAAACTTATCTCTTCATCTCATACATCGTGTGTATACTCTCTCTCATCTAACAAACAAGCATCTCAGAGATGAGATACTCAATACATTCTCTACCCTCTCCTTGATTTATGGGTTGATCACTTCTTACCAACAATAAAAGAGGACCATATTACGTCATAGGTTACACGAGTCTAAACTGTTTTCCTACCCCTCAACAGGAACTTTCTGGAAATATTACTCAAAAGTATTCTTAAGATAAGCCTTTAACTACTCCAAAATAGGCTTTAACGAGTCAAACTTTCCCTATCCTCCAACAGGAAGCTTTCTGGAGAATATCAGTTAAATTATTCTCTTGAGAATAACCTGACTACCTCCTAAGACGGGTTATGCCCAGTGTCAACTGACGACAAGAGCGTATTTCACAAACATACAAGTTCCAGCTTAATTTCATATCATCTTACCATGGACACACGCGCTATAAACGCCTTCTCAAGATACATACTATCTGCGGCGGAAGAATCCTTAAACTAGTCTACACATAAGCACTTGAATAGATTGAGAGACAAAGCAGATTCAAAAGTGAAGCCAACCTTACGGGCTTCCTCTACTACATCTACTCAACACAGCCCATTGAATAGGATCGAGAGTAATATTCTATCTTATCCCAACAAGACCCCAGCAACTCCTTCTATAAAGATTGGTCTTGATTACTTTTGCAAGTGCGGGATCAATGTTAATGGGACTTAACTGTACAAGAGCGTCCAAAAAATGCCTGATATAAATATCCAAATGTTATCCAGCACCTTCACATCGAGCGAGTCATCCAAAAAATAACTCGGGGCGAGAGCAACAAGTCGTCATTACTCATCATCTTCTTCGACCCAGTTGCGAGACAGACTGACTGTCTCCGCTCTCGCGCCGAACGACACATCTCTTATTCCTCCGCGTTGACCAACATCTTACTGGTCCTCGTGGTACTGCCGAAGACAGACTTTTACGGTGTCTCGCTCGCACGCGAGGACGTCTTTGCGTTCCGCCCACGCTGAGACAGTCTTGCTGCTCTCGCCACGGTGCGAGACATGTCTTCGGGTGCTCGCCGTGCTCCGCAGACAGAACTTTGCATGTCTCGCACTGTGAGACAGGTTTCAGATGGGTCCAAAATACCTTTGCAACTGCCCACACGTGCCATTACTGTTACAAGAAGTGGGAAACGTCATCGGTGGGCCGAAATCACGTGATAACTGCCAAAATAACGGAGTTTGAAACCTGGAAGACAGTTAAGATGAAAATAGACCTGCGCCCTTACTGTTCCGGCGAGACAGTGTTGTACTGTCTCGCGCCGCAGACAGTGTTTACTGTCTCGTTGCGCCAGAGACAGCAAAACCACTTGGCTCTCCGCCCGTCGAGACAGCAAAAGCCTGTCTCGCCGGCAACCTGTTTTCTGCCAACTGTTCTTGGAGTATAATACCCTCCTAGACCATTCTTCAGGGGGCTGCCAATGATTTTGAGCACTGTCAAAGCAATCCAGAGCAGAGAGAAGCCAGAGTCGTGAACTTTCGGTCCACGCCTTGATAATCAGGCTTTGACTTGATTTCAAGAGAACGACTTATCTTACCTTCGATAAGATATCGTTTCAATTCTCACTTCGACTGAAACGATAGCAGAATCATAAACCCCTCATCGTTCAAGTCAGAATCTGTGAACTTGTGGTCCACCGAGTCAACAGCCGCTCCCGGCACAGGCGAAATTATCCCACTGAAAGCAGTGATCCAAACAACGATCCTGCGTTTATTCCTCAAGAGTAGCTATTTTCTTTTGTGGTGTGCGTAAAGAGTCTTATAAAAAGCTATTTTCCTTTGAATTAGGTAAGTCGACCGAAATATAATGAATTCGACAAAACAAATCGACTTTTCCCGCAAAACACATAATAGTCTTTAACCGTGGATTAGATAAGATGATTAAAATTAGAATAGATTAGGATAACAATATATAATATTCAAAAAAACCAAGGGTAATACTGACCATATAAAGATTTTTCCGAACTCGTGCTTTTAAAGGGATTATGATATATATATGAGGAATATGGGTATGCTTGGTACCAAGCACAAAATTTATGCTTGGTAGTGAGGTGACATATTATCCTCCATTCATTCAAATAGGGGAACCACATTCACATGGGTTGAATGTGGTCCCCCAGTTGAATGAGTGGATGAGAATGAGACACATCGCTACCAAGCACAAAATTTGTGCTTGGTACCAAGTATAC
>NC_033801.1:120499593-120509593 GCF_001876935.1 Asparagus officinalis
AATAACACACCAGAGAAGGAGATAGAGCATCCGCACTGTACACTGCTTAGATGAGTCTCTCGCAAGCGTGACGGCAAGTGAGACTCATGTTTCTCGAAAACTTTTTTCTTGAATTGTTTTTTTCTGTATAGTAGCAGGGCTCGTCGTTATTTATGACTGAGCAACCCTATTTGTGTTTCTGAAACTTTGTAACATGCACAGGACGAATCTGTCGTCGCCGTCTGAACGATCCAAAGTTGAAATTTTGAAATCGCGCGACCCTTGCTGGTGTGGAGTTTCATGAGTCCTAAACGAGAGTGATATTGAAATATTCTGCTCTGTTTCTGGACGTTGTGGCAGTTCTGATCAGGGAGGGTGTTTACGACACCGCCTGCATATGAAGACCATTAAAGACGTTTATTTGTGACTTGGTTGTTCCTTGACTGGCTTTTGCGTCGTCGTGCATACCGAAAGGACCAAGGCGATCTGGCATTGTTATCTTGAACTTGACAAATCTGGGCCTAACCCAGGGGGTTCTAGCTGGTGTGCAGTAGACGGGCCCGGAACAGATGCTTGTGGCGTCTTGGCTTATGCCAGAATCTTTACGAATTCTTCGGTGGCCTTTCAGTCACGCGCCTCTCATTGTTTCTTGCGGCGTTGTTGACAGAAGAGCGTGAGCGGGGCAGACCTTCGCCTTACGCCTTTGTATCCGTCTTTTAAAAGGGTTGAAGCGGCCCTTTTGACGGAGAGTCCATCCTCGCGTCGTAACTTTGGCAGATAATGATGATTATCTTTTGCATTGAGGCAACTGGGTCATTTTCTGTTTTCTCGACTGTGCTAGGTCCGCATAGTAATGGAGCCCCGTCGTTTGTTGCATGGCAATTAGCCAGTTTGTCGAGCACGGCGGCTGACGCTGTCTCTGACGAGCGCCTCTTGTCAGCACCGGTGAGGCTAATTCATCATCGACTATCCTAAGGGATGTGGAAGTCGTTTGGAAAGCAGGTATGTTGCAGATGGGTTCCTTAGCAGCAATTGAACGTAGGAACGCTTCACTGCTGCGGCCTCTTGGTGGGCAATTGCAGAACTTGAACGTTTTCTTGGAAGACGAATCTATTTACCGAGAGGAGAAGATTTCGCGGATGAGGACGATAATAGTCCTCAAACTTCGCCTGGATCCTAAAACAAAAAAAAAAGAAAAGAGAAAAAAATAAAAAAAACTCATATTCGATCTCTATTCATTTGACGGATGATCTTGATCGGTTGCGACACTTGTCGGCCTCGGTAGCGAGGTGGCGCTGGCTTCCCCTGTGGTCCGCCAGGCTTGTTTGGTTTCAAAAGTCGCTGGGCTGTGGAATCCATTATAATTTTGTTGCGATTACAACAAATTTCGAAAGAATAATCTTTTTAGACTTTTTTCTAAGCACAACAAACAAAATTGACATAGCTCTTGAAAACAAACCGAAATCGTCTATGCATTCTCGCTTTTCGTGGGACTTTGCTGTGCCAGGAACGCTTTGGTTACGTGGACCGCGCGACTCACAGATCGTGAAGAGGGGGCTTATGATTCTAACTTCGTTATCGAAAGATGAAATTGAAACGCATATCTTTATTCGAAGTAGATAAGTCCGTTCATTCTTAAAATCAGTGCGAAGCTTAATTTCAATGGCGGTTGCAAGAAAAGAACTCAAATCTCTGCTCTCTTCTGCTCTGGAATGCTCTAACAAATGCTCGATCCCGTCAGAAGTGACCTCAGGGGGGTATTTATAGTCTCAAGGGTCAGTAGCGTACAAAACTTAACAATCGAGAGAAGTGCAGTACGGCGCAGACAGATGTTACTGTGCCTCGCTGGCGAGACATGCGTTTGCTGTCTCAACCCGCGAGACAGTAAAAATTTGCTGTCTCGCTCAGGCGAGACAGTAAATGCTTCTCAGAAAATGGCAGTTTCTCGCTGTAAGCTGTTCTGCTCAACGTTTCAAACTCCGTTATTTTGGCTAGTTATGCCACGTGATTTTCCGCATCCATGATGTTTTCCACATCGGCCTTTGGCAGTTAATGGACACGTGTAGGGCAGTTACAATGTAGTTTTGAACTATTTTCAACACTGTCTTGCTGGCGAGAACAGCAAAGAACTGTTCGTGGCGGAGACATAGCAAGACTGTCTCGCTGGCGAGACAGCAAAGACTGTCTCGCTGGGCGAGACAGTTCCATACTTGTTTTGGATTTTTTCCAAAACAGTATGAAATCCTTTGTCTTGTGAATTTTTGAGTGATCTTCTCTATGCTTGGGATATCTATTAGCATTTTTTGACGCCTACATCTCGTAAGTACAAGAGGATCTCACAATTAAGGAAGAACTACATGCCAAAGAAGGCACAAAATGAAGACTCTCGCCTGATTGTTGCTAAGGATTTTACGCGCAACACCTCTGCTCACAATGACTCTTATCTAGTTAAAGAGTCATCGAATCAAAGCCCACCGGCACTGACGAAGAGGGCTCGTCAGAGACAACGTCAACGCCACGCTCGCCAAATAGTTAAGGCCTTGGAACAAACCGACGGGGTTTGTTATCACGCGGACCTAAAGTCGAGGAGGCATCGAGTGGTTCAGTTGTCTCAATAACCAACCACTCATATCTCTGCACAACTCACAACAGATGAATGGACTTTTGTCAAGAGGGCTCGCTCGACCCTCAAAGAACGCATACAAAAGCGTCGTACAAACGCTGCTCATGCCCGTGCTCTCTTACAACAAAGACGAAAAGGAAACAAGGAAACGGTGGCCAAAGAATCACCAAAACTCTGCAAAGTTTGGATTCCAAAGTCTGGAGTTGTGCAAAATCAGCATTCGGAGCCCATTAAAACTCCACATCCGCAAGAGGGTGGTTCTAAACGTGTGACTCCTAAAATAACCTTGGATCGCTCAAAGGCAACAATAATTTGTCCTGAGAATGGCAACAAGGTTTTACACCCCCAGAAGAAGACGTGTTTGCCAAAAGACATCGTTATACCTGGGAGGTCATACCAACAAACGATAGGATTTTCCGGTAATCATACCGATGAATCGTACTATCAAGCTGTGGGTTTGAATAGATTTCAAACGAGAATTATTCGAGAAATAAACTCTCATTGTTCCTGTGCGCGACTTATAAAAGCAGCATTGTCGGAATATAACTACACAAAACGAGAAGCCATCCCACGAAGAGCCTCGGTATTCCACAGTCTTTTCACCAAAATGTCGAAGCCTAAGCCGAGACATTTTCACAAAAGAAGATCAGCTGTCCAAGATGACGAATTCCCTGAAGTCACCATCAACATGGCTGATAAAGGAAAATCTAAATGGCATTCAAGTGAATCAAATCCTGACTTTTCCCCGAGAGGAAAAGTCAATTCAAGAATTGTCAAACGGATGTCCTGACTCAAGTTAGGAGCCATCAGACATAGGGAGTACAAGAGAATGCATGAAGGAATGTCATCAGAGGATGAGCTTTCAGACACTTGTTCTGCGATCGCTTCGGATGATACGGTATCTAGCACAGGACAAACCAGAGAAGTCCTCATGATCACCTCTGATCAATTTGCTCAAATGCTTCAAGAAGCTCTAACGAAGCAACGTGAAGAAATTAGAGCTGAGATGAAGACAGAGATGGAGTTGGCTATCCAACAAATGAGGGAATTGCTAGCTCAACGGCCTCAACCTCCAGAGTCCAGTCAGTGAGCTGAATCCGCCCGCCACACTCAGAATGTGACAGATGATAGTGATCCAGAAGTGGATGAAGTCATTATGGCTGATACACCTCCCAATAGCAATAACGCTGGGGGTGGTTTAACGCACCCTCCCAATAACGATATTGCGGGTGGTTCAATGGCACCTCTTACAGGGGGTGACCTAACTCATTCTCCTCAACGTCCTTCGAATGAAGACATAGACGATGACGAGAAAATGAAAGAGCTTGAAAATAAAGTCAATGCTTTGATGACGGCTCAAGAAGTAAAAAAGACGGGTATTCCATGTCCCTATCCAAGAGAATTTGATGACGGCTCAAGAAGTAAAAAAGACGGGTATTCCATGTCCCTATCCAAGAGAATGGGATTCAATATTGTACCCGGCAAAATTCAATTTGATTAACTTCACACCGTTTGACCGGAAAAACTCGCCTACTTAGCACTTAATTTATTTCAAGTCTCATTTGGGTATGATCTCTGGAAATGAGGCTTTAATGGTCCGGTTATTCGTTGGCACCCTTCGTGGGCCCGCCTTCGATTGGTACCGACGTCTCAAGCCAGGAAGCATTAATTGCTGGAATGACATAGAAAGTTTGTTCCTCAGCAATTTCTTCGATGATGACACCAAAGTGTCAATCGGAACCCTTTTGGATGAGAAGCAAAAAGACGGAGAGTCAGTCGACAATTTTGTCAAGCGCTTCCGTAACAAGGCAATGAATTGCAGAGATCCTGTTACAGAGGAGTTCATCCTGCAAACATATCACAATAATCTCTCTATTGATGTCCTGGAAGCCCTGGGGGTCGTACCATCCAAAACTTGGAAAGATTTAAAAATGCGCGGTGAACAAGCTGAACATTTTCTTAAAAGAAAGAAAGCTGAGAGAAGCCGACCGACGACATCTGCAATCACTGGTAACGCGACTCCCGATCCGAGGTTTCAAAAGGAGTATTCTTTCGAAGATGATGAAGCTC
This sequence comes from Asparagus officinalis, assembly GCF_001876935.1. NCBI lineage: Eukaryota > Viridiplantae > Streptophyta > Magnoliopsida > Asparagales > Asparagaceae > Asparagus > Asparagus officinalis. Next base: position 120,504,266 of record NC_033801.1, read on the forward strand.
CAGCCATCTTGAAATACCTCCTCGCTAACGACAAGATTGAGCTACCACCTATTAAGGATCAGGAGGGAGCTAAGAGGGTTACGGATCCAAACTACTGTGCGTACCACAGAAGGGTTCTTCATCCCACCGAGACTTGCTTTGGACTCAAAAATAAAATCCAAGCCTTAATTGACTCCGGTGTCATAACGGCGAAACAAGCTAAATAAAAATGACCCCCAACTCCATTGGATACACGAGTATAAACTGTTTTCCCTCACTCCAAAGAGTATACGAGTATAAACTGCTCCGTGATCACACCTTTAAACAGTTAGGATCGTCTCAAATTCCCATCTTGGTCAAACCTTTAAACAGTTAGGACCAAAGCCAAAATCCCCTCTCGATTCCTTCCATGAACGAGAGGTCTACAAATTGAACGATCAAACCTTTAAATAGTTAGGATCGCCTCAAGTCCTCACTTGGTCAAACCTTTAAACAGTTAGGACCAAAGCCAAAATCCCCTCTCGATTCTTTCCATGAAGGAGAGGTCCACTCAAATTGAACGATCAAACCTTTAAACAGTTAGGATCGTCTCAAGTCCTCATTTGGTCAAACCTTTAAACAGTTAGGACCAAAACCAAAATCCCCTCTCGATTCTTTCCATGAACGAGAGGTCCACATATTGAACGATCAAACCTTTAAACAGTTAGGATCGTCTCAAGTCCCCATTTGGTCAAACCTTTAAACAGTTAGGACCAAAGCCAAAATCCCCTCTCGATTCCTTCCATGAACGAGAGCTCCGCAAATCGAGCAATCAAACCTTTAAACAGTTAGGATCGTCTCGAAATTCCCATTTTGGTCAAACCTTTAAACGGTTAGGACCAAAACCAAAATCCCCTCTCGATTCGTTCCATGAACGAGAGGTCCACAAATTGAACGATCAAACCTTTAAACAGTTAGGATCGTCTCAAGTCCCCATTTGGTCAAACCTTTAAACAGTTAGGACCAAAACCAAAATCCCCTCTCGATTCGTTCCATGAACGAGAGGTCCACAAATTGAACGATCAAACCTTTAAACAGTTAGGATCGTATCAAATTCCCATCTTGGTCAAACCTTTAAACAGTTAGGACCAAAACCAAAATCCCCTCTCGATTCGTTCCATGAACGAGAGGTCCACAAATTGAACGATCAAACCTTTAAACAGTTAGGATCGTATCAAATTCCTATTTGGTCAAACCTTTAAACAGTTAGGACCAAAACCAAAATCCCCTCTCGATTCGTTCCATGAACGAGAGGTCCTCACCGATCAAATCGATCGACAAAGGGTACACCAAAATCCGTCATGAATCAAAGTTATTTAAATTCCCACAATCCATTTGGTCAAACCTTTGAACGGTTAGGACCAAAGCCAAAATCCCCTCTCGATTCCTTCAATGAACGAGAGGTCCATAAATCGAGTGATCAAACCTTCCTACAGTTAGGATCACCTCGAAACTCCCACTTGGTCAAACCTTACTACAGTTAGGACCACAGCCAAAATCTCCTTTCGATTCATTTTGAGAACGAAATGTCCAACTTTGAATTGGATAATCAAACCTTATAACAGTTAGGATTATTCAAACCAATCCAGATTCTCTAGGTGGAGATCCCACTTCGAGTTTCCTTTGCACCAGGAGATAGAATATAAAATTCTTCCTCTCCGATCATCGGGTTCATCTCTACCAACAAACAAGAGACCAGGAGATAGAATATAAAATTCTTCCTCTCCATCATTGGGTTCATCTCTACCAACAAACAAGAGACCAGGAGATAGAATATAAAATTCTTCCTCTCCATCATCGGGTTCATCTCTACCAACAAACAAGAGACCAGGAGATAGAATATAAAATTCTTCCTCTCCATCATCGGGTTCATCTCTACCAACAAACAAGAGACCAGGAGATAGAATATAAAATTCTTCCTCTCCATCATCGGGTTCATCTCTACCAACAAACAAGAGACCAGGAGATAGAATATAAAATTCTTCCTCTCCATCATCGGGTTCATCTCTACCAACAAACAAGAGACCAGGAGATAGAATATAAAATTCTTCCTCTCCATCATCGGGTTCATCTCTACCAACAAACAAGAGACCAGGAGACAGAATATAAAATTCTTCCTCTCCATTATCGGGTTCATCTCTACCAACAAACAAGAGACCAGAATACTCCAATAGGTATACGAGTCTAAACTATTTCCCTAATCTCAACAGGAAGTTTCTGGAGAATATTACTCAAAATATTCTTAAGAATAACCTGGTTACCTCCCAACGGGTATATGAGGTTAAACTATTTCCCGAACACTCCAATATAGTATATGAGTATAAACTATTTCTCACGAGACAGCTTTCAAAAGGTCAGAAACCATTTTGTAACCGCCGACACGTGGCCACCAACTGTTCAAGAATGTGGGGAACATTGTTGGCGAGAATCACGTTGATAACTGCCAAAATAACGGAGTTGTAAAATGTGGAAAGGCAGTTACAAAAAAACTGCTGGGCGGTTGAGGATTTTCGAGACAGTATTTACTGTCTCGGAACCCGAGACAGTGTTTACTGTCTTGGAACCCGAGACAGTCTTTGCTGCCCCGCCCGCCGAGACAGCAAACACTATCTCGGAAGCAGATTTTGTCCTGGAGGTTATAAATACCCCCCGAAGGCCATTTTTTAGGGGGGCGGATCATTTTTTGAGCACTTCGGAGCAGAGAGAGCAGAGTTCTAAGCTTCTGGCAATTCCTTGAGATTCGAGCTTTGACTTGATCTCAGGAAGAACGACTATCTTACTTTGATAAGATCTCATTTCAAATTCTCACTTCGATAAACGAAGGAAGAATCACTTAACCCCTCACGATTCAATCAGAATCTGTGATTTGGTGGTCCACGAGTCAAAGCGCTCCCGGCACAGGCAAAGATCTCACGCAAGCAGCGATCCAAACAACGATCCTGCGTTTGTTTCTAAAAAGTTATAATTTTCCTTTTGTTGTGTAAAAGAAGTCTTATAAAAATGTTATCTCTTTTGAATTTATTGTAATCGACCGAAGATATAATGAATTCCACAGCAAAACCAACTTTTGACGAAAACAAATATGTATCCGAATTCCTGCATTGCTGCAGCGCTCTTGAATTATTTTGTGCTCTCTTCTTATACTGTCCTTATGTTGGTGGTAAAAATCCTTACCTTGCTACTGGGGTCTTCTAGATCCCGAAATAGCCCCTTTGCCTTGCCATCATCACTATACTGGTTTTGATTTCTTCATTAACTTCAGGCATATCTCGCTGCTTCAATTGAACTAGCTCTAACTGCTTGTTAAAGGAGTAAACACAAATTCTCCCAAATAGGTGATATTCTTTGCTCCTGCGAAAATATGAAGTCTTTACTATCCTTTGCTGTCATTCCCTGATGATGTCTTTTATGATGAAAACATTTAACCTCTGGTTTGGTACTGAATCGGCATTAAGAAATCTTTACATATTTTTTTTATTTATAGGCTGCACATGAATCTAGTGTGCCCTAAAACTATAATACTCTTCGTGTCTGACGCCTTTCTTATCTTACAGAACCAAGCCTCCTGCTCTACGGCTCTATCAATAGCTGATTGTGGTGGTGGTGTACTCATTAGTATTACCTCTTCGATAGACACAACTGGTATAACGGGTGGTGGATCTCTAGAAAGTGATACTGCTGGAGGAAGTAGATAGCCTCTCGCTTCTCGAGTTTTCCAAAATCTTGCTACAAACGACGCCATGAAGTCGATCAAATATTGTGGAACTTGCTGCGGCTTGGCTTGGCTTCGCTTGCCTAGCTCTCCAGGTACGAGTTTTATTCTCGTCCCGATATTTATAATATCAAGAGGAGAGCTTAGCTTAAATGTCATAGTAAAGGAGATCACAAATATATATACACATATATGACATAACGTATCACGATAAGTATTCAGGAAATTACTTTTCAATCAAAGTAAGGTAGTCAAAAAAATTGTAATTTTCAAATATACGTATATAATGTTCTCACTCACTCTAGAAATTCTTAGCAGACTCTATACACAAATCCTAAGAAACTCTATTCTAGCTCCACGACTCGACACAGGATGATCCTAAGGATACTGGAACTAGAGCTCTGATACCAACTGTGACGCACCTGGTTTCAACAAGGCTGCAGTCTAAGGTGAAACCAAGAATGTTAAATATGTCATGCATTACATCGTGCAATAACACGTTTCACCATCATAATTACTATTTATCTAGTAGAATCAACAACAGGTGTAGGTACAAAACAGGCAAGAGGGAATATACAAAAGAAATACTAGACAATAGATATTCTAAAGAAAAATCATCACCACAGATATAAATGGATAAATCTCTAAGAAGAAAACATATGAACTGATACAACTGTCTCACAATGGGAATTCAAATGAAATGACATTAAGATACATCGCCTTTACAAAACTAAAATGATAACTCAAATGTTCATAAACACATCCACTGTGGAGTTCTGACATAACTACTAGTAATATCGATAAATAACTACTAGAGCAGCTTCATCAACCTATGGCTCTCCGTACACCTAGCTCGTTACCTGAAAGGGGGGAAACAACGAGAGTCAAAGTGCTATAGCGAGTAACATCTCAACCAACCCTAGGGAGAAGGGCTAGAAAGATAAGAAATTAAATAGCTACTAATACATATAGATAAACAATCATCTACTCTGAAATAAAAGGAGGTTTGATATTTAGAAATTTACAACACGAGCATGGTACGTCGAGCGAAATAATCCAAATAAGGAAACCCTCATGTATATACCATATGTCTCAAATTATAAATCCCTAAATACCAAATCCAAAAGCTACAGTGTGGAGCAATAATGAAAGACAGCTCCTCTAAATACCAAATCCAAACTACAATGTGGAAATATAACTTCATCTCCAACCATACTTTCAAAGACCTGTCATATGTCAATACGTAAATCTGCAATAGATTAAAGTCCAACACGAGGACTGTAGTAGATTATAGTCCAATACGAGAACTTCAATAGCTTATAGTCCAACACGAGGTCTTCAATAGTTTATAGTCCAACACGAGGACTTCAATAGATTATAGTCCAACACGAGGACTGCAACATGTAAATAATATTAAAACCACTATATTTACTGTTCACTCTAATATCCCGGTGAATAAATCTAAGACTCATGCTCGTAGTCAACTCATGTACACAAATCTCAGTGTATATCAATCCCATGCAACCTAGGTATCTCGCCAACCACATAAATACATGTAACAACATGCACATGCACAAAAAGTACCCAGCGGTCGACCG
>NC_033801.1:120512093-120542312 GCF_001876935.1 Asparagus officinalis
TATCTTTCATGGAGAATTCTTCTTTGATTGAGATAAAGTTGTTAAATTATTCTTCAATGAATTTTTCTTATATCTTTCATGGAGAATTCTTCTTTGATTGAGATAAAGTTGTTAAATTATTCTTCAATGTAACTCAATCGGTGCTTTTTTGATTAATTTCTGTCACTTTCTCATCTGCAATGGAAATAGATTGATTATTTTGAATGATATCTCTCAACATTCTAATAGTTTCTCCATATGTAATTCCTTGCATTACCCTATAAATATTATTAATATCAGATATTAATGTTTCTAAATTATAATCAATCGATGCTAAGCTATTATATTATAGTATTTTATCATTTTTATGGATTTAAACATCTATCAATTAATGTTACTAATGTAGTTTTACTGCTCCAACTTATTAGTAAATTGCATGCAGTTACTTTGATTTATATATTAAAAATAATTTTAAAGCTATATTTATTTTTAAAAATTTTATTTCTTAACCGAATATTTTTGATCAATTCTTGCTTTTGTTTACCAACAACAACTTATACTACTTTTAGATGCTAAAAAGGGTTAGTAAACCCTAAATTAAAAATTATACATATATACATACATACATATATACATATGTGTGTGTGTGTGTGTGTGTGTGTGTGTGTGTGTGTGTGTGTGTCTTACTGAAAGGATATCAAATAACTACACATTTATTTGCCAAGTTTTAAAATTTAAGCCTTTTTATGATTTTAAACTTTAAAGGTATGATTTGTAATTTTAAAAACTTTAGGAGTGTTTTTTAAAAAATTACTTTAAATTTTGGCATTTATAACTTCTATGTTTCATGTGTCGGTGATAATTTTTAAATATCAGAATATTTCTTACAACTCTAAAATTTTAAGGGTTCTTTTTGTAATAATTAAAATTGTAGATTAATTTTAAAGAAACTCAAATATCAGCAACTTGCTAATAATTTCTAGATTTAATATGTACTTGTTTAAAATTTTAGAGTTTTTTTTTCAATTTTTAAATTTTGAACAAGTTTTTTGTTGCAATTTTTTTAATTTTAAGGTTAATTTTTGGTAAATTTTAAAATTTTAGGTGCATGAAGGTAATCTCTTGAATTTATCTCTTGTTGTTTACAAATTTTAAAAGTTTATAATTTTATGGTGGTTTTTTTAATTTGAAGTTTTGAGGGTGTTTCTATAATTTTTGAGACATTGAATGTGTTAATTAGAAATTTTAAATTCTTCAGAGGCTGCTATTAATTTCTTAATTTTATGTTTGTTGTTCTAAGTTTAAAATGTTAAAATTTTTAGGTGCATCATGGTAATCCCTTGAATTCATTTATATTGTTTGAAAGTTTTGAAATTTTAGACTTTCAGGGTGCTTATTTGTAATTTAAACTTTTGAGCGTGTTTCTATAATTTTTGAGACATTCAAGTGTTAACCATAAATTTTAATTTCTTCATAGACTACGATTAATTTCTTGATTAATGTTTGTTGTTTTAAGTTTTGAAACGACAGGATGTTTTTTATAATTTTAAACTTTTCAATGTATTTTGTACAATTTTAAAACTTTTTAGGTTTTTTGTAATACTTCATATATTATAGTATATTAGCTACATATAATTTCTTTATCTTAACAAACTAATACCATAAAGTTGTTTTATATATTTTATTAATATTATTTTTTAAATTGTTGAGCTATAGATAGTTCACGTAGAATTAGGATATGATATAATTATAATTAGGATATATTAAGATATATATGAAATATTCAAAATAGTGAAGGGTAATATTGACCATGAAAATATTTTCCGAACTCGTGCTTTTAAAAGGAGTATGATATGATATGATATGATATGATAATATGATATGATTTAAATTGATAATAAATGAAAGTGGATTCTCTATTTATGAAAATTAAATATAAATGTTATAGGATTTAAAAACTTAGATATCCAATTAACGCTTCATAATGGTGTGCATGTCATGTCAACTGGACAAGTTTTTAAAATATTTGAATATAAGTTTTAATTGATATTCAATGAACAAGCAATAAGGAGAAAAAAATTCCAATTCTTGTAACTTTAGGTTTGAAAAATCTAGGTCAATTTTTCATATAGTTTAAATTTAACTCTATAAAATCTATAATCTCGACAATTGAATAGTTACCATTGAAAAAGAAAATCCTAGTTTAGATATTAGCTGTGCCGACTTTAGAAATATTTTCTTTTTCAATGGACATTTTTATCACGAAAATATATGGACATTTTTATTATTATCCTTCTGATCCTTAGGAGACGTGGCATCAAAATCTTTTTCTTAACTCAATATAAATTAATTTATAATGTCTATAGTATGCATTCAATTATGTTGGTAATTTAACACATAAACCCCTAATGCAACAGAAACGCAGAATAGAGAACAGTACACAAGATTTACGAGGTTCGGCAACTGCCTACGTCCTGGGGAGCCACAAAGACAATTTCTTATTTAATCTAACAAGAAATTACAAATCAAGAGCAAATCTCTAAACTGAGATTTCTCAAATGAACACTGTAGCTACAGTGTTAATACCCACAATAAAACCCCTCTTCTCTTTCTCTCTCTTCTTAAATCTCCCTCAACCACTGTTGAAAGCTGGAGATTAAATGAGAAATCGTTGCTGCTTTCTCTCTCTTCTTAAATCTCCCTCAACCACTGTTGAAAGCTGGAGATTAAATGAGAAATCGTTGCTGCGATTTTAAGGGAACGCCGCTGCGTTTTTATCCGCCGCCAGAGAAGATGTCGGGGAGGAGGAGCAACGACCCTAGGGCATAGAAGGGGGGCCTTTTATAGGCAAGATGATGGGCTGGCGACAGCCTGTCGCCAGCGGATAAGCCCGACGCGAGGGTCGGAGGCCAAACGCGGGGGTCGGAGGGCCAAAACACCGAGGGTCGCGTTCGCCAACCGAGGGTCACGTTCGCCCAAAGCCACCATCGCGTTCGCCAAGCTCGAGCTCAACTGCTCGAGCTTCACCTGAAGCCGCGCCTGGAGGTCGCCGTCGACTTCGCCTGAGTCGATGTCCGCGCTCGCCTGCAACATCCTTGAGCTCGCCGGAGCTCTTCGTCGGTGGAGGTTGGTATCCACCCCCAACCTAACAAATTATACATGCCATTGCCATACCTGCATGTTACTAAGAACATAAGGTCAAGGATTTAAGCAATATTTTTTAAGTACTTACTTGGGTATCAATACTTTCTTGAAGATAATAAGCAAGGAGATGTTTTGTTTAAATTAAAGAAAAATCACACTATTTTTAATAAGACAATAAATAGAGGTCAAGTACAAGCACGACAAAAAAAATTGAGCTCTATGAATACGTATTTGAACTGATACTTCAAACTCACGTGATGAATCCTTATATAAATCTAGATGTGGAGCTAGGAATACATATTCATGTATCTGCTGTTAGGCACAGGAGGACGAGTACTTCTCCTTAACATCGGAGCTGGTGCGTCGGGCTTCTGCGCACCATTCTGTCCAACAGTCTCTTCTGGCTGAGGATCTTCTGCATTGGGTTCTTCCGAGAGGTTATCCGGAACATCATCTGCATCTACAAATGTTGACTCGCTCTCTGAGTCACCGTCATCTGTCTTGTGCATGTCCTTGTACATCACCTTCTCGTTGAATGTCACATCTCTGCACCTGATCACCTTCTTGTTTTCGTTGTCCCAAATGCGGTAGCCGAACTCGTCTTCACCATACCCGATGAATGTGCATTTCTTGGACTTGGGATCAGGCTCATTCCTGTTTTGATCACTTATATGCACATAAGCTACACAACCGAAAACTTTGAGATGTGAGAGGGTTACCTCCTTTCCGCACCATACCTCTTCTAGTATTCTGTGCTCCAATGGAACCGATGGACCTCGGTTGATCAAGAAAGCTGTTGTGTTGACTGCTTCTGCCCAGAACTGCTTGGGTAGACCTGACTGTACTCGAATGCTTCTGGCTCTCTCTGTCAACGTTCGGTTCATCCGCTCAACTACACCATTTTGCTGAGGCGTGCCGGGCACGGTTCTCTCTATTCTGATCCCGTGCTCATAACAGAACTTCTTGAATCTGGTGTCTTCATATTCACCGCCATTGTCTGTTCTGAGTTTCTTTACCCTCAAACCGGTCTCATTCTCGACCATGGATTTCCATCTTCTGAAAGCCTCAAACACTTTTGACTTTTTCTTCAGAAAGTAGACCCATACTTTCCAAGAGTGATCATCAATAAAAGTCACGAAGTAGTGTTTCCCACCAATCGACGCGGTGGTTGTTGGTCCCCAAACATCCGAGTGAACGAGCTCTAGCTTCTGCTTCCTAGGGGGTCTGTCACTTGTCTGAAAGCTAACCCCCACCTATAACTTACATGTTTATTACAGATTGCATTATAAGGATGAATTGCCTCGCCTAGACATTGTCAATTCAATGTAGGCTGCAATGTCATCCCCTTTTGCCTCATCTGAATATAATAAACAATGTAAGTTAGATTGCATTCTCAGTAAACGCTGATCATCATCATTGCCAAATATCAAGTGCAAGGAGCTACACAAGCTGAAAACCAAACCGCAAATTAATCCACAGGCAAGGAAAACCGCAAACAGCTCCCACAAAGCAGCAACCCCCATTACAGGAGCTACACAAGCTCTGAACAAAACAGAAACAAACCCAGGGGTCAAGAGCTACACAAGCTCAGAACCAAAAATAATTTTACCCAGCAGCAAGGAGGTAGACAACCTACAACGAAAACAGCAACAAACCCAGGGGTCAAGAGCTACACAAGCTCTGGACAAAACACAAACAAACCCAGGGGTCAAGAGCTACACAAGCTCAGAAGAAAAAAGCAACAAACCCAACAGCAAGGAGGTAAACAACCTCTGTCAAAAACAGCAACAAACCCAAGTCACAGGAGACAAACAAGCTCAGAACAAAACAGGCACAAACCCACCCAGCAAGGAGCTACACAAGCTCTGAACAAAACAGAAAACAAACCAAGGGTCAAGAGCTACACAAGCTCTGAACAAAACATAAACAAACCCAGGGGTCAAGAGCTACACAAGCTCAGAAGAAAAAAGCAACAAACCCAACAGCAAGGAGGTAAACAACCTCTGTCAAAAACAGCAACAAACCCAACTCACAGGAGCTACACAAGCTCAGCACAAAACAGGCACAAACCCACCCAACAAGGAGCTACACAAGCTCTGAACAAAACAGAAACAAACCAAGGGTCAAGAGCTACACAAGCTCTGAACAAAACATAAACAAACCCAGGGGTCAAGGAGGTACACAAGCTCTGGACAAAACAGAAACAAACCCAGGGGTCAAGAGCTACACAAGCTCAGAAGAAAAAAGCAACAAACCCAACAGCAGCAGCAAATGCAAGGAAAACCAGCAGCAGCAGCAAATGCTGCACAAAGCAACCAGCAGCAGCAGCAAATGCTGCACAAAGCAACCAGCAGCAGCAGCAAATGCTGCACAAAGCAACCAGCAGCAGCAGCAAATGCTGCACAAAGCAACCAGCAGCAGCAACTGCTGCAGAAAGCTCAAAACAGGCACAAACTAGCAACCAGCAGCAGCAAATGCTGCACAAAGCAACCAGCAGCAGCAGCAAATGCTGCACAAAGCAACCAGCAGCAGCAAATGCTGTAGAAAACTCAAAACAGGCACAAACCAGCAACCAGCAGCAGCATGAGTTGCAGAAAGCTCAAAACATGAGCTCACCCAAACTGCAGCATCAGCATGAGCTGCAGAAAGCTTACCTGATATCAAAATATAATCGGAAAATTCAAAGAAATCAATGATCATTCCACGACCTTACCTGCAACAAAGATTGCAAATATACCAATTCATCAATCCCACACCGACATAGATGTTCTTCAGAATGAAAATACAAATTGCAACATTAATAGTTTGCAATAAACACAACAATATCCAGAACGTAATATAATCGAAACCCAAGTAACTAGCTATCCGCCCAACCTTGGTCGTTAACTAATTTTGTGATGTACCTCTGTTGACCTTCCTTAGATTTAATGAAAAACCTCCTAGCTTCACGTTCATTGTCATATAAATGGTCTAAAACCCTATCGAGGAACTCCTCGGAATATTCAGACCTATGTTCATTCAACGCTGTGGCCAACTGCTCAGTCCAGTGTATAACGTGTTGATTCCTCATTGACTGAGACATGGACTCAACAAAGGCACACATCATTTCCTCTTCACGATTAAATTTTCTGGTTTTTTTGCTAGATGATGAAGTCGTGTTGTCTTTACTCTTAGTCTTATATCTAGTGGGTTGTGGTTGGTTAACAGCACCAGAACGTGGTTGGTTGCAAGCATCAGACTGTGGTTCAGCTTCACTCTCCTCTAGAATCTCGCAATCATCATCGGGAATAGGTATGGACCTACTAGACCCAATGTTAGCGTACACGGGTCTAACAAAATCACCCTTGGCTTGATCATCACCCATGATAACTTGTAAATTTTTGAAGTGAGGAAGGGGTTTGTTTATGTATGCTTTGTACTTAGAATTGGATTTGTCCTGCAATAATAAATACTTATAAATCCAGAGAATCAAATGTATTAAATTGAATGTGACAAGATAGATGCTGAATTGTTATACCTGGGCCCAAGATTTCAAGGTTTCCTCATCCAATGTAATCATTTTACTTGTTTCATCCCACCCAGCACCACTTATATCAAGGCAAGCTTTCATGTCATTGAATTTGTTCCGCAAACATTTCAAGTGGTTAATGACATGCAGGTGAGTGAAATCAGTCCTGAATTGCATGTTGATTTTCATGGCAGCCATTTTATAAGCTTCAGCCTTGAAGTTCTTGTCTGGCTTCATGCCATCCAATGCTAAATCTGCAAGATAAGGAATAAGCACATCATCGTGCTCTGGAAGCCAAAACTTATTAGCCACGCCTCTTGAGTTCAACCTGGTACACGGAACTTTTTTTTTGTGTGCTAATCTTTTCCCTCTTTTCAATGGCGAAGTGTGCTCCGCACCATCAACGTCATGAATATCCTTTCCAACTGAATCACCGGTGTTTGGTGAAAATTGATTAGGTCCACTACTTTGAGAACTGGCTGTGGGAAACATCAAACCTTGTGGACTGCCTAACATGCTCATGTATGACATTGGCGGCTGTGTCATCCCACCATAATTACCATCCCATGGTGGGAATGGTGAGAAAGTATGCGGAGGTGAGGTGAATGGCTGTGGTCGAACAGGCATGTAGTTCATGTTAATCCCTGATGTAGGACTTAAAAGAGCAACCGATAAAAGTAGTAATGTTTTGGTACAAGCAAAAAAACAATAAACAATATCGATGCGAACAGTATTTTAAAATTCACCAAGTTATTACATAGCCATAGGACAAATACTACACTAAGTTAAACCGCTCTCCATTGTGTTACCACCATTGTACTTTGCACAATAATCCACCCACATCGCCCAAGCAATTTGATCTCGCATCTCCTTTCATTCATTTCTTACATCTTGATCCTCTCTTTGTGTCCTACTTTGAGTATAGTCCATCACATTTGATTCGTCCTCATTTGTCTCTTCCCCAGTATCTTCATCAATTTCAACATTTTCATTTAAAATATCATCATCCGGATCCTCCAAGGCAATAAAGTTGTGCAACACAGTACACGCTAGTACAATGTCCACTTGAGTGGGAAATGGATAATTCGGCTTCCCCGCAAGAATTTTAAACCGATTCTTCAGTATCCCAAATGTGCACTCAATTTTTGATCTTAAAGATGAATGCCTTAAATTGAACAACTCCTTCCTATTCTTTGGTGTCCTACCGGTGTGCTCTTTTAAATGATATCGGACACCGCGATACGGGGATATGAAACCTGGCATTGTGGTGTATCCAGCGTCACATAGGTAATATTTACCTACATTAATTAAACAGTATTTTAAAATCTCAAATATTGCCAAGTATTTAATATATTATTCATAATATGCACAAGTGAGAATGAATACCATCGTAAACTCGGAGACCGTAAGGCTGTGGCCTAGACAGGGCGTCTTGTAATACCCTATAATCATTTGCTGCCCCCTCCCAGCCAGCCAAGACATAAGTAAATAGTTTATTGGGGGTGCAGGCTGCTAAGATGTTTTGGGTGACCCCTTTTCGCCCTCTAAACCGTGCAACTAGGTCACTGGGTAACACCGCGTCGACGTGTGTGCCATCTATCAAACCAATGCAGTCCTATAAAAAATTATAAATTATACATAGTTAAATAAAAAAAAGTTTATTTGGAAAATTATTAAGTTGTATGTATTTAATTTACCTTAAAGTACGGAAAATAATTTGAGTTGTTTGCAATCTCCTCGGGAACTTCTTTTGGGGCTTGCTTCATGTACCGATCACGTAATCCATTCATTGCAGACAAGACTTTATTGAAATACCTGCTAACTGTTTCCCCTGATCTTATGAACTCAGTTCTTATTATTCTATTTTTAGTTTTGTGCCCAATAATACTCAAGAACATAGCAAGTTGTTCTTCAACTTGAACGTGTCTCGTATCTTTAAAAAACCATTTGCTTTCATTACTTCAACAAGTTTAAAAAAGGCCCTCGGTCTCATTCTAATATACGATTGGCAGCTATCTTGATAACCCTCCAATACACGTCTGAAATGAGCCTCTCTACAACTTATTTTCCTGACCCTTTCTTGCGGCGAACAATTTGGTATTCTCTTGCGCTTAGCACGCATTCTCAAAATACATGTTACCAAAGTGACCACGGCGCAGACAGCTGTATTAGCACACATCCTCTTCAATTCTTCCTCATCTTCCATATCCATCTACAACCGTTTTAAAATTATCATACAGTTACAGCTTAAGATGGCTACTTATTTCTTGTCAAAATTAAGTAGATAATTGATACAAATATTTATTTCTTTTAAAGCAAGAAATCTAATTGCAATAATAAATTATTTTAACTAATGTTGCATTCCATCTCACACAATTCTAAACAAACAAGATAGACCCAAAACAAACAAACTATATGGTTAGATCACTAATAATTTACACGCACACAAAAAAATTAAATAAAGTAAAAAAAACAGCAATTTAAGTTCTTAAAAGACTGATTTGAAACATATTATGAAATTAATCTCTACACAGATACCCGCATGAAATTAATCTACCTAACAACCTAATTCTTGCAAATTTACAAAAAATCCACTACACAGATACCCGCATGAATTATTTTGCTGTAATATTATGAAATTAATCGAACAAATCATTGAAATTGCGGTGTGCCTCTATTTATCATATGCTTCAAAATTAAATTTAATTCCTCAAATCACTGGAAAAAACGGCCAAAGTAAAAGGGGGAAATTTTTATACCTTACTGCAGAGGGGGGAAATGCCGACGTTCAAGCTCGTGGAAATCAAGAAGATCCCAACCCAAGTCGAAGAAGATCCCAACCAGAAGGGATCACCAAGAATCGAAGGCAAGAAAACCACCAACAAGCTCGTGGAAATCAAGAGCTAGGGTTTCGAGAAAGAGGCCCGAAACCAAGTATCATCGTAGACGAACAAGCGCGGGAGCAGAAGCGCGAGGAAGAGGGCGATTGAGGCGGGAGCGGCAGAGCGATTCCAGATCTAGGGATCGAAATCGTGAAGCCCAGGAATCGGAATCGACGATCAAGCTCAGTGTCAGAAATCTCACCCAAATCGGAACCCGAAGCTCGGATTTGGGTTTCTATAAAAAAGGACAACTGTAGCTACTGTGTAGAAGATGTAATCCCAAAAATTTTGCTGAACCAAACTCCAGAATAGGATTCACAAAGAATCCACAAATTACGAAAATGCCACTGTCAGAACCCAAATCCTAATCCTATTCTATAAAAGGGTGAAACAAAGAGGCCCTTAGTACCAAGCATACCCATTTTTCTCTCTCTCTCTCTCTCTCTCTCTCTCTCTATATATATATATATATATATATGATGCCTGAACTCAAAGTTTATGTTATTCAATAATTGACAATCTAGAATTTTGAAAATTGACACATACTGTGATATATTATTTATATCTATATAAGTAAATAAATTAAAAAACGGAAGTACTACTAATGTTGCTATAGCATCTTATTAAAAAAAGCTATTGTTAAGCTCCACGGATTGCTAGATTCCTCTGCACTAATAATTAGCCAGGAGACATTTCTCATGCAATTCCATATGCTTCCGTCCATGGCCAATAGAAGCTTAATTTTGATGATATCCCTCAGAGTGAAGTAATTAATCAGTTCTCTCTCTATTGCTTAATTGGTTCCTAGGGCTGGGCGTATTCGGTTCGGTTCGGTTTTAAGCCCAATCCGCATCCAATCCGAATTTTTCGGGTTCTCAAAACTCTCATCCAGATCCAGATTTTTTCCCCTTCATCCGAATATTCGGCCCAACCGAAATTCGGTTCGGTTCGGTTCGGTTTCGGTTTTGAACCGAATTAACTCCATTTCACAAAAATCTGGGTAAGTTTTAGTTATATCCAAAACTGAAAAGAAGCAATCAAAACTGAAAAGAAACAATCAAAACTGTACTAAGCCACTTAATCAAATTGTATGATCTGAATATAACTAGCTTAATACACTAGGAGGACCATGTAATTATGTAGCCTTTTTTAGAGAAAGAACAATGTTTGGCAGGCACACACACCTTTTGATGATTTTCGTTAATTTTTAGCTGCCTTTTTCTCATCAAGAATTATCTTATATCCTTGACAGCCTATACTATAGGTTAATTTGATATCCAGCACCAGCAAGTTGTATTCATGTTATCACTGAAATTTGACCAAAACACTAAATTTATCCTTCAACCTCAACATCTTGTATTGATTTACGGAAATCTCACTTAACTATATCAGCGTACTCAAATATATGTTAGTATAAACTCCACCCCACAATTCTTAAATGCTAAACATTCAGCCATAAATTTTCTTCACACCCAAGGCTCGCAGCTACTTTTTGTTTAAGAATTCGGTTCGGTTTTTTTTGGGCGGTTCAGGGGTTCAAACCGGATCCAAACCGGTTTAATTCGGTTCGGGAGGTTTAGAGACTTCTTCTCATCCATTTAATTCGGTTCGGTTAACCGATCCGTTTTTTCGGGCGGTTTTTTCGGTTGAACCGGTTTGTTTCGGTTTTTGCCCACCCCTATTGGTTCCATTGAATTAGGAAAGACAAAGTCATCCCCAAAAAAACAAAAAACAAAAGGGGAAATTTGCAAAATAGTCCGTTTTTACTAATTATTTAGCAAAATAGACCGTTTTGCTAAATAATTAGCAAAATAGATCTTTTTTTGGCCAACAGGCTAAAAAGAGGTCTATTTTTGCAAAACAACTCAGAAAACATACGGGACTAGTAGCCCCGTATGTTTTAATCACGGATTAGTAAACTCAGAAAATTTTACAAAACATTGAGATGAACTCAGAAAACATACGGGACTACTAGTCCCGTATGTTTTCTGAGTCACTAATCCGTGATTAAGTTGGCTCTAAACATACGGGACTAGTAGTCCCGTATGTTTTTTGAGTCTTGTTTTTCAAAATCGACCTTTTTTTAAAGAGGTCTATTTTGCTAATTATTTAGCAAAACGGTCTATTTTGCTAAATAATTAGCAAAAACGGACTATTTTGTAAATTTTCCCAAAACAAAAAGCCAAAATAAAAAATAAAAAAAAGGTCTTAAGTTGCTTCTTAGACCAAAATATCATCTTCTTCTTTACTAAATGATAAGTATGTAACTATCTTCTGCATGTTGAAGTACTAGCAATCCAACCTTAAACAACTGCCTACGTACTTACTATAGCAAATGTTGCATGTAGAGCATTAAGAAGAAAACCAAAGTAATCTCATAAAGCAAAACGACTTCAACACCATTACTAATTCTGTAACAAACAAGATTATCACGTAAGCCTTATTAATTATAAAGTCATGAAGTGGCCCATACGTCAATCTAACACACAAAGCGGCAAGGTAATACGAAAGCAAAGTGACAAATGTAGAAGCTAGCTACATCAGAATCAACACGGTGATTTTTTTGGTAATATAGCACGAGTGACACTGCTTATATATAATAATCAGCTCGAAATCATTTTTGAACGCAGTAACTTTACGATCTGTTGGATAGAAACTTATGAAGTTATCGATCTGAATCACTACCAAAACCATGCGTCAAAAAAAAAAGGAAGATGCGCAAGAATCGATACAGGGATGATCTGTCGTATAGCGTGAGTAGCAACAATTGCAATAATCGGTGATAGATCATCATTAACAATTGCAATAAATGTTGGATACAAATTACCAAACCACATGACAAACGAACAAGAATAAAAAAGACAAAATTTTGGTAGTGAAGTACAACTATCACCATTTATAATAATTTAGCAAGAAATTTATTTTGAATAAAAATAACATCTACAATCTGTTGGATGGTAATTCATAGAGCCTGAATCGTTGCCAAAGCTTGAGCGATCCAACAAGTCAAGCAAAAATCATTATGATGGTCTTTTATATCATGGCATGAGTAGCACCGTTTGCATTAATCGGTGGGAGATTAATCTAACTACTAATCATTCTCAATTTGTAAAGGACAAATTCAAGAACTTATCAATCTAAATTAGAGAATTCTCTCACATAACATGATCCACACCTATGTACATAGTGGACCAAGTTTGAACTCAACAGCCAAAATGAGCACCACATTTCTCTTCAAGTGAAGGATGGGTCCACATGTCACACACATAAATTTTTGATATTTATAGTACAATTATCATTTTCCAAACTAAAGTGGATCCTGATAAGATCCCAACCCAAATCCGAAACCCACTTTAGTTTTTCTGATCTTTTTACACAAAATCTTTAATAACTGATTATTACGGCGACCAAAAGCTGCTGACTTTTCCTCTCTCGCCCCTTCTCTCATGACGCTCCTTTCCTCTTTCTCTCTCTTCTTTTTTAACCCCGCTCTCTCTCTCTCTCCCCCACCCTTTTTCCTCTCAGATTTAATATTTCCCTTTTTAGGAAAAACTTTAATTCCCATGTCACCTTCTCCTCTGATCTGAAACAATCCGCAGAATTCCCATCGGATGGCCCGCGTCTCTGAAATTAAAACCTTGGCAGCAGATTTAATGTGCTAAAAAGGAGCAGCCTTGGCTGTCAAAATCCCAACTTTGCTGCAAAGTTTCAATCTTTAATTGATTTTGCTGTTTTTGTTAATAGATGGGTTGTTTCCCATGTTTTGGATCATCATCAGATAAGGAGAAGGAAGAAGGGAAGAAGGGTGATCTGAAAGATTTGAAGAAGGATAATTCTTCTACTCATCATGTGACTAGAGTTAGTTCAGGTAATTTTTTATTTTTTGGGGGGAATTAGTGATTTTACTAGTGATTTATTAGATGCCCAGTTTTGTATTTGCTTGATAATAATATTAATAATTGGATATTATTTGGAAAAGAGTTTGCGTTCTTATAGTTGAGATTCAGAGTTGCCAGACCTGGAGATTGTGGGATATGTCACGAGAATTTGGTCCTAGACAAGTGTCTGTTTGATGTGAGGACTGATTTTGCCCTTAAAACAGTTTGATATCTGGTGGATTTAGGACATAATGTTTTGTTTTGGATTTGTATGGATTTATTTTTTGCCTCATGGAATAATTGCCTCTTTATTTAACAACAGCCACTTTGTTGATTTTATGATGGTTATTAGGGAATAGCATGTATGTAGAATTTCTGAGATCTACTCTTTGGTATATTTTGTTAAATATTAGTGATNCTTATAGATCAAAATAGAGAACATTATTATAATTATTTTGTTAGAAAATGTTCAGAATTGCACAATATTTTATGACCATAGAATTCCATCTTGTGATGCTTCTATGTGTAAGCAGTAGAAGCATTAAGTTATATTATTAGTGTCTGAATGGCCTTTAAGCTCAAATGCACAAGTCAATCTTTACTCATTCACACAAGAAACTACGGATTGAATGCTTCAGATATTTGATCTCTGTGTAGTTTGCAAATTAAGGATCAGTGTTATCAAGGATAGTTTATTCCTATTATTTTATTTGGCTTTCTTTTTAGATTGATTTCTTATTTATTATTTTCATATGCTTGGTGTTGTAAGACAAATCAAAGTCACGTTCTGGTTCTGACTCTAAGAAGGATGCAGCGGTCATAAAAGATGGGAACTCTGCACATATTGCTGCACAAACGTTTACTTTTCGTGAACTTGCTGCTGCTACTAAAAACTTTAGACCAGAATGTCTTCTTGGTGAAGGGGGTTTTGGTCGTGTGTATAAAGGTCGCTTAGAAAATACGGGGCAGGTTAGTTAAGTCTCTGAAGTGATTTAATTTTAGGTAGACCAATTTTGTAGTTTTTCTACAAAAACTTATATCACACATTATAAATTTTCTATATATATTTACATTGTATATTGATAAGTAATAATTTTGCAGGTTGTTGCTGTGAAGCAACTTGATAGGAACGGTCTTCAAGGAAACAGAGAATTCCTTGTGGAGGTCCTTATGCTCAGTCTATTACATCACCCCAATCTAGTCAATTTGATTGGTTATTGTGCTGACGGAGATCAACGCCTTCTTGTGTATGAGTTCATGCCATTAGGATCCTTGGAGGATCACCTTCATGGTTAGGTTCTTATTTCTTTATGCTTATGATTACATTGGGCTGATTCCAAAATTTTGGCATTGTTGTCATTGTTTATGAATTATGATTATATTCTCCATATTTTCAATGTTAAGGAGATGGTCTGCCTAGAATTTGATGAGTATGAACTGCCAAGATGGATGTATGAAGGATATAGGTCTTAGCTTCCCTTGTTTCTTATTTCATGATTTTGACAAATTTTATATCATGGCACTATCCTGAAAACACCTTTGTTGTTGTATAGTGATTGGGCGTTGCATATGGACACAGTTATATAAAATGGTATAGATGTATGTGTGAAATCTAAATCTCCTTATTCATGTGCATAGTGTTTATTTGTTTGTTTATTTTTTATGCATGTGAAAAATAAATATTCTCCTGACGTCCTTATATAAAATGTGATTATAAAAAGAGAAAATAAATGAAGAATCTCCACAGATACATCACAATACCAAATGCAATATAATTCTCCTGGTAGAACACAGTTCTCCTAAACAATGTCATTTAAACTTTTCTGGCAAAGATTGAATTCACATAACATAAAATACATCACAATACCAAATGCAATATAAATCTCCTGGTAGAACACAGTTCTCCTAAACAATGTCATTTAAACTTTTCTGGCAAAGATTGAATTCACATAACATAAAATAAATCAATTTTTAAGTTATGGTATCTTTGTTACTACTTGCAATAGGCATTTAATAATTGTACTTATTGAATACACACAAGAACAAAAATCCTGTAGCAACTGCCCAAGCTTTGTCCAGCGTAAAATGAACTATTATGAAAGGCACTATAACATAAAATAGTGTATAAAGTTATAAAGTGATCTGATGAATAGTGTATAAAGTTACAATCTGATCCACATGAACAACTATCTTTTCAGTTTTCACAGTGCGTGTTCTTTTTCAAATGATAGTTATGTCACAACTAATCAACTAATCAGTCATCTGCAGTTTGATCTTGAAGTTGTAGTAGTGGCAATCAAGGGTTTCTTAAATAATATAATATAGAATACTTAAATAATATATATATTAGAAGATGGGCTTGGCAATTTGGTGAGAGGGTTATATGGGTATTGTAGAGTGGATTAGGGGTATTCTAGGTATAAATGTTTTAACACCGCAATCCACTTTCATAATAGTATAAGATATAAGATAATAATTTATCAAGCAACATCACTTTTGGCTCTGGCTATTGAAATTAGGAAATATAAATCTAGTGAGAAGTAATGGACAAATGGCAGGCTGGCAATCATGCAGTAGACTTTTGGGGAGGGGTTTTGAACCTACCCAGTTTTATTGTAAATGGATTTAAATATATTAGAAAGTTTTGGTTGGAGTTCAATGCGGAGTTAGATGACCTACATTAGATTTCGGAACAGTTTTGAGTAGGAAGAGATCGGTTTTACTATAGTTTGTGTTTGTTTAGAGCAGAAAATGGGAAAGGGAAGGGAAAATACATGACCAATATACCTCCCATCACTTAAAATTTAACCCTTACACTTCCAATCCATCCATTTTAAGAGGGTTAAGGAAATGAGCAAATTCACTTCTTTTTAGCCCTCTCCTTCCTACCCTTCACTAATTAAAACCTTCCTAACCGCTTCCCTCCCCCAAGTCCCCTCTTTATAAAAGCTATCCAATCTCAACATAAAGGTTGAAAGCATAACTATTGTTAGATATAAAATAATAACCCTTAACCCTCATTGTGACACGGAGTTCTGGTGTGATAGTTAGAGGGACTTTAACATGATACGAGCATTTTAAATTTAAATCCCACCGGTCACGAATTTAAAACGGATTTTCTAAAAATTGACACTGCTGTGAGTCTAGGTTTCGGTCTATAAAAAGGGCACTCGACCTATGGGGGCATGTTAGAATTTAGAGTAATAACCCTCAATTCTTACCACAATTTCAAAGTTTTGATGTAATAGTTAAATGGACTTTAACTGTCAACACTTGTAGGGGCAGACATATATTGTGGGGAGTGGGGTTAACTGCCCTGACCAACCTCGACAAGAAACAAAGTGTACGAAGGTGGAATTGGAAATTTTGTTGGTCTTGTTGTCATTGCGAGAAGAGGAAAACAGAAGGGAATTAGGGTTTCTATTTGGGTGCAAAGAAGACAACGTTGGAGTTGCGGAGGAGGCAAAATTGCAATTGTATCTTGAGTTTTTGTGATCTAATGTTGGCTCTTGTGATCTCGTTTGCGAGAAAGGGGAAAAAAAGAGCGGAGCGAAGCCGGCTCTAGTGAGAAAATAAAAAAGATGAGGTCACTTGGATTGGATGAGTGATGGAAGGTTTGCTTTAGGCTTGTCGTGGAGATAATTTGAGGACTATTTTAAATGGAGGGCTCATATTAAATCAATGGAAAATAGTTTAAAAATAACAAGAAAATAAAGGTTCCATATTGCGGCGGGCTAATAAAAAATTCAAAAGAAACTTACAACCCAATTTAAAATTCTGTCTCTATTAAAATTCAAAATATAAATAACCTTCTAATTCTACTATAGTTTATATTCTAAAATAACTCTATCTTATATTGAAATTGAAATCAAACTCCTAAAATTAAACTTAAAACTAAGCTCTAAAATCTAATAAAAGAAAATTCAAGTGTAGAATTTCAATTTCTAACAACCATATTTACTATTATCTATATCACATAAAATCTTCGAATCAACCCCTAAGAAACATACTTAGTATTAGGCCCAAAATATCAAATTCCTCCCCTTAGGGATTAACTCTAACTCGATTTTTGAATGGGCTCCCGAGTCACAGCAGTATAGGTTCTTCATAATCATACCTATATTTGACAACATTATTAGCCGAAATAGATTGGATGACCCATAGTTGACCCATTCCTACAGTGTCATTTGGCATTGAGTTAAGTGAGGCTTAGGAGTGTTAACCCTTCATTTACCTACCAAATATAGAAGCTCGACACATGAAATACAATGAATTATCTGTCTTAATTTGCCAAACATGAAATACAAAATGGTTAAAATAACCCTTTCTGATGCGTTAAAAGAATTGATCCTCCAAAATGAGTGGTCTACTAAATGGTCATGAATAATCCTTCATTTATATTGAAAATAATAACAATCTTCTTCATCCAGACACTAAGAAAAGCTCAAAAACTAACACAAATGTTAGCTAATAAAACTTTAACTTATTTAACTCTTCTTTACTCTAAATAAGTTTAATTTCTTAACCCTCTAGTTAATACTTCATCCTTTAAATCTTGTGCATTGTAGGACCTTAAGATTGCATGTCAGGGCCCTAATTTCAAAGTCCAAGGAATTGGTGTTTGATCTAAACTTGCTAATAATTATTACATTTAATAGCATTTGGCCATAAATGCACTATTGAAATACACCATATTGTATGAGAAAATTAACAACTACCCACAACAATTGATGTCTTTACTTCTACTTCAATCAATAAAAACGAATGGAATTTTCTCCCAACTTGACATGAAAATAAGTCAATAAGCTCTGAAATCTTACTCTTACACATGAAGAACACCAATGAATTCTAAAGTATTGAAATCGAATCTCAACTTGAAGTGAAGTCATCCCACTAGTTGCATGCTTCAAGATTGTCTAAAGCTACCAACATCATTCAGAAAAGTAAACAAATCCCTTGTTCTCCCCTAAGATTGATGAGGATCGCCAATTCCACTTAAGGCAGCTATGAGACTTTGAAAAATATAATAAATAAACACATTGAGCTTACAATTCAATAGGTTGATGAATTTACATAATATATGCTTCATATATTCAAGGAGGGAAAAAAACTTCATATGACCTAATATTTCATAGTAACATGTCTAAAAAGACAAACAAATATTGATGGCCAATTATATATACATTGCATATCATATGGAAAAAAATATTAGTATTGCCATAATGAAAATAAAGTTACCAATTGTCAGTTAATACTCGTTTCCACCATAAAACATAATGAAATTGAACTTCATGTGTTAGCACATGTTTGTTCACCAAGATATAGAAAATTCTATCAATTATGCTGATATATGTGATGAACTATGGATAAAAACTATACAGAGCGGAGTACAAATCCACCAAATACCCATGGAAATTTCAGATATGGCTTGTCACCACTCCCTTCAAGTGCCTCTAGAATCCTTACATAGTAATTTAAAGGAAAGAAAAGCATCACCTTCTCTATTTGTGAGACGCTTTTTCCCCCTTGCATTCTTTCTTTTCTTGTTCTTCCCTGGAGGCTCCTGAGATGAAGTAGGTTTTATTCTTTTTATTAAACTCTATTGAAAATATGCCTGTAATGAACATGTTATTAAATTATAAGTTTTATTTGTTGCACGAAACTCCGTCTGATTTAATATGTATTTTTAATGATCCATAGTTTGGACGAGCACTAAAAGAATTCATATTCTGCTAAACTTATTATTAATAAAAGGGTATTTTTCTCAAAAAAAATAAAAATAAAATAAAAAGGATATTTTCAATATATATCCCCAAATTGTAGGTATTTAGAAATTTACCCCCCCCCCCACCCCCACCCCCACAAAAAAAAAGAAAAAAAAAATCATTTTCTTGCCTTAAATTTACCCCAACCTTTGAATTACATCCCTATATCCCCATTTTAGTTATTTTTAATGAAAAAAACCAGCAAAATAGAATTATGCTTGACATTTTCTAAAAAAGCTAAACAATCTAATTTCTTTTTATAACAGGTTGGATAACGGTGTTTATAGATGCCTCTTGTACTTATGTTGTATATGATTTTGTTTGCTGATTTTTTTCTTTAAAAATAATTAAAAGAGGAATGTACAGGTAATTTTAACCAAAGATGGGGGTAATATTGAGGGAAGGAATAACAATTTGAGGGGCAAATTTAAAATTATAATATTTGGTGGATAAATTTAAATGATATGATTTATGGGGTATATATAAAAAATCCCTAATAAAATGAGGAATGTTACACCAAGACCTATATTTGCAAGTTGGGCTCTGGTTAAACTAATAGGTTGAGTCAGGATTGTTAGGCTTAGGTTTGGGTGCAATGGTGCGTGGTTTCGTTAAGGGGCGGGTAATTCTTGACTTGACTTGTGTCAAATCTGCTTATATCTTTGGATTTTATTCATGTAGCTTGTTCTTGGGACTGATATATGCCATAGCCATCTCCTTGGACTTTTTGGTTGATAAAGAAAATGGCATTACTCAAGTGGCTTCATTGTTGTCGTAGTAGTGGAATCACATTCCAAATTCCTAATTGAAGAAACTCTGAGCAGCGGGATATTGCCATAAAAACATAAAGCAATAGCTAGTTAGAAGATATGTGAATGCACCTTGGTATTGCAGCACCTGGCATAGTGATGGAAAGCAGGGGAATATGCTTCTACTTCTTTATGTCCCTTCCTTTTTCGAAAAATAATTATCAGGTGTTACCATTAAACAAAATGTCTTATTTGAAAATGTCTGTTTTTAGCACCTTGCTTGTATCAGTCTTTGAGAGTTAATGAGGATATAGGATGATAATACTTTTTCCCCTAGCATTATTTTCATATAATTATGAGAAGAGAAATGAGTTTGTATAATTCACATAGTGCAGTGAAAACCTGTGAACATTATGGTTACTTGAGGCAATTGTTCATCGTGCCATTGTCACATTGATATAATGGTGCAATTGAGGCTTCTAATTATTCTTAGCAGCCTGTGCTTTACTTTTTTCAGTAACATAACTCACTAAGTTTCCTACTTTTTCAGACATTCCACCTGAAAAGAAACCACTTGATTGGAATACTCGGATGAAGATTGCAGCTGGTGCAGCTAAAGGCTTGGAATACCTTCACGATAAGGCAAACCCTCCAGTTATTTACAGAGATTTCAAATCATCAAACATTTTACTTGATGAAGAATTTCACCCGAAGCTTTCTGATTTTGGACTTGCAAAGCTTGGCCCTGTTGGTGACAAGACTCATGTCTCCACTCGTGTGATGGGGACTTATGGCTATTGTGCTCCTGAGTATGCTATGACTGGCCAACTTACACTCAAATCTGATGTTTATAGTTTTGGTGTGGTCTTTCTTGAGTTGATTACCGGGCGCAAAGCAATTGATAATACCCGGGCTGCTGGAGAGCAGAATCTCGTGGCATGGGTAGATAATTCTTCCCCTCCTATAACATTTTGGTTTAATTGTGGATAAACACCTGTATTATTGGCAAATTGAACTTACTGCCCTTGTATATTGTTTCAGAACCCCCTTGAAAAGTTCCATTGTTGCAGATAGACCCCCTGAGTGAAAACCCATTGTCGTAGATGGAACCCCCAAAAAGGCTCAAAAAAGTTACGCTCAGGGGGTCTCTCTGCAACAATAGTAGAACTACAGGCCTAGTAACTTCAATTTGGCGATAGTACAGGGGTCTATCCACACTTAACCTAGATATTTTTTATGCAGTTTGACTATGATAAAGCTTTTCATTTAGCTTTGCCTGGCATCTATGTTTCATAGCATTCCAAAAGCTTGCTGCTAGTTATCTTGTTTATTTCAATAGCTCTGGAATTCCATACTTCAATGCTCCCCTACAGGTTACTTCAAATATAATAAGGGATAGCTACCAAACTACACGATACACATGAAACTGGACAAGCAAATCCTTGCATTTTGGTTTGTATGACAAATGATCTATGCCTATATAATCGTGCATTTTGAAGACGCTATCTAAGCATCAAAAGGTCTCAAGAATGGTTCTTCAACAATACAACCAAAGTGACATCTTCATGGAGTTGGCCTTTTTCATTAATCAGCATGATCTAAATATCTTAGAACAATTGTAGCTGAAAAACCATAATTATAACCAAATGATACATGGGTCAAAAGCAACGAGCATGCATGATTTTCATTTTTCAACCTTTTACAGCAGTTATATCAAGGTAAATGGAGTTGGTTGTCGAGTTTTATGTAATATAGTGCACTTTGATAGATGGGATTAGTGATTTCATGGAAACCAAGTGTCATTTTCACATAGGTAAAGCGGTTTGATTAGAATTGCTAAAACTCTCTCCTTGCTGGGAACACCTGTATTCTCTGAAATTCTCTTGGGATTTGTTTGATTGACGAAATTAGTTATAGTTGCAGCATTCACATTGATACAGTTTTTTAATAATTTTTATACTCATTGTGATTGCATCATTTTCAATTGGTATCATCTGTTTGCTAACTATTTCCTTTGTATACCACTTTAGTGATAATGCTGTCTCTGTGTAATAGTAGTACTCAACATGCGTCCAACTGAACACTATGTCAAGAGTTTCACATATTTTCCCTTCATTCCTTAAATTCTCCTATGTAGTTCATGGAACGCAACTTTCAAATGCATTGTTCTGAATAAACATTGCATTTACAAATTTATCACCCAAAAATATTTGCTGGTAACATTCAAAAGCTCCTCTTTTTCTTTAACTGCAATGTGTAGGCTCGTCCTCTATTCAAGGATCGGAGAAAATTTGCAAAAATGGCAGACCCACTATTGCGAGGCCATTATCCAATGAGGGGCTTATACCAAGCTTTAGCCGTAGCGGCAATGTGTCTACAAGAACAAGCAACTACTCGCCCTCTAATAGGTGACGTTGTCACTGCTCTCTCTTATTTAGCTTCACAAACATACGATCCAAATGCGGTTAATAGTAGCAGAAGCCGTCCATCCACTCCAAGATTAAGAGAGGACCGAAAGGCCCATTTACCACACACGAACTCTCCGGACATTAGACAGAAAGACCCGTTCAAAGGAATGAACCTTGGTGCAGAAGTTGGTAGAGGAGATTCTGGTGGAGACTCGGGAAGGAAGTGGGATTTTGATGAATCAGACGCAATAAGCTCTTATCAAGATAGTCCAGTTCATGGAGGGAAAAGCAAGAGAAGCATGGGGCAGGATCATGCACGTGCACGTGCAGTTGCCGAGGCTAGGGTTTGGGGTGAGAACTGGAGGGAGAGAAAGAGAAGTGAGTTTGGTAGCTTTGATGGTGCAAATGAGTAAGTTTTGAAGAGTTTTCGAGCATAATTTCTCATTATGTTACATTTTCTCGGTGTCCATGATTGTTTATCAGGATTCTTGAGTTGGGTATGTTCTAGAGTTCAGGTCTCAAGTTTCTTGAAATGAGTTTCTTGCAATTTGGGTGGGATGTTGTAGTATTGCATTTTCGAATGGGTGTAGATATAGCCCATTGATATTCAGTGCAATAGGTTGTGCATCCTTAAGAGGTATGTGAATCTTGAGTACAAGAAAAAGAGGGGGGAGGGGGAGGGGGAGGGGAGTTGTGTTATAGTTTTAGTATATATGATATTTCCTGGTGTTTATGCTTTTAAACTGTTGGATTCAGTCAATGAATGAATTTTCTGTTTTGTAATCTAAAATGTTCTTTGTCAATAAGTCGCCTTGTAGATTGTGATACCGCGACGAAAATTTTTTGGTTAGTAAAGATTGATAATTGGGTTTTCTGTAAGGTTGATGTCAATTTAGAAGATTGTATTTTGTTGTATTTGCATTGTTGGAGAAGGTAATTTCCCTGGATTTTCTCTAGAAGTTGTAATTGTCTTTGATCCAAACAACTTACATAAAGCAGTTGAAGGCTCATTTGGTGTTGTATATGAGCTTTATAAAGGGGTTCAAAGAGTTCCAAGTTATTGCATTTTTGGTGTTCATAACCATATAAGAATTACATGCCACGACGAATAATATTGAACTATTTGGCAAATGGCGATGCTAAATTCCTCCCTAAAACTTTCGCAAGTTTAAGGTTTGAGTTTTAAAATTTTAATGGCTGAGGTTCAAGATGTGTTTTTCCAACTTAGAAGCTCTCTCTGATAATACACTTCATACAGCTGTTTGTTACAAAAATACACTGTTTTGAGAAGAAAAGAAGAAGAGAGTAATGATCAAATAACAAGTCATTTTTCAAGAATGGCTCCTTCACAATTAAACTGAAACAAACAACTAATAATAAATAAGGACAACCCTCCCAAAACCATAAAGCTATAATCGCTCAGATACAAGTGTAAATTTAAAAGCTGGTGGCATTTAAACGCACCAATTTTCCAATCAGCTAATGAGATCTATTAGCTGATAACAGATATTACAACAATCAGTGAATTTAATCGATATCACCATTTACCCAATTAAGCAAACAGAAGATTACCCATAGTTCAATAAACCTTACAACAAAACACATAATTGAAAGCTAGTCCAAAGAATACACACAGGCCCCCTTCAACATCTCCTGGGTAGGTTTAAAATTTTCCTGGGCACACGATACATCCAATGCGACGACAACGACAAAGCCTTTATCCCAAAATTTTGGGAGTGGCTTACATGAATCCTATTTTTTCATTCAAATTAATTTGAATTATTTTCTCCTACTGATCAATAACTGGAGGTGGAGCAATAGTTCGCGTGTTGTAGGAATGACAATCGCCACACTTATGCCCAATAATGTGGAATAAAACTTCAGTTGTACTGCTGCAGTCATTACATAGGATCCACACCTGCAGAAATTCAAGTAACATTTTGTATGCATGGTCAAAGAGAATGAATAGAAAGATTTTGACGAATGTAGAGTAAAACAAGATATGTTTCGTATTGGTCTACAATATTCCCGATGAAAATTGACGGCACCCTGACCTTGTAGCGATAATCCAGAGGCATGACTGTCGCTCGTATCTGGGAAAAGGAATATAGAAGATGTTTATATTCACAGAGAGAAGATTTTTTCTACATTTATAGCTAGAAGAAAATTAAAATGTGCTCTGGACTTGAAGATCAATTAGTAATTAGTAAGTTAGATAAACATGCTTTTATGTCTCATGGCACGTAAATGAGGGCGACCCAATTCCACAAAATCCTTTCAGTTGGATGTGCGTCTTCCAGATACTACAAGAGAATTTACGTCATGTTTTTTTTTTAAACTTTTTCCGAGCTCTCGAGTATAAAGATATGATGCAACTTATAGTTCCTAAGAATATATTCTCTAAGTAAGACAGATGTGACCAAGGGTATACAGTTGGGATGACAGAATATTTTTTCTAAGTTGACAAAATTGGACACCCAGAATAATATTTTAATAAATTTGGATCTTAAGGTTGCAAGTATTAAGAGTACCTTGTCCCATTGCGAGCTGAATACATATTTTTCTATACAAGCATGTTCTTCCTTCTTAATATTTCTTTCTTGGCACCCTACACTCACCTCGTGTCATCCTTGGAATGAAAAAATGATTGGCTTGTTTCACTTCAAATTGCCTACGAAAGTCTTTTCCTATAAATAGAGTCTACATCCATAATCCATATAGAAGCATTCGAACTAGAATACCTGTTGACACCTATCACCTCTAATTTTGCCGATACTTCTAGTTAGAAGCTTCAGTAGGCATATAGTTAAATATTTCACTACAACTTCCTGGTTGAATACAAAGACTAATTGTTTATGACAAGCTGTAATATCGCAAAGTGAAAGGTAATTACCTCCTCGTCAAGCTTTCTCCAGTGTGTTGACATATCTACTACTGACTTCGAGCATATTGGACACGCGTATCTATTTGCAGAAGAAAGGAAACCAAAGATGAAGTTAAATGAGAATAAATTTTCCTTCTAAGAAAACAACGAGAAAGAAAATGGAAGGGTAACTTAGTAATAATATAGTTTATAGGGAGTGGAGCTTACTGAGCATGACTCAGCATATCTTCAAAACATTCAGCGTGTATTGTGTGCCCACATTTCAAAACACGTGTCTCGTTCAATGAATCAAAAAGATACTGCAGAAAAGCCTCTAACATTATAACATTTCAAATTTTAGCATAGAATAACAAAAAATCATGATATGAAAATTTACTTCATAACAGATGGGGCAATGGTGTCTCATTGAATTTTCCACGCATAAATGCTTATCACGCAAACCAATTGAGTAGCAGGAACCTGTGGGATATGTTAACACTAAGGTCAGTTAGAAACAGAAAATTTCAACTGAACAAGATGACATCAATACGTGCAGATAATAAAAATTTGTAATCAAATTCATCTATTCCTTATCATGTACAATTCAGATTATTAGATAATTCATTTGAGCTGACCGTTTCCTTGTTCTTTTCATTTAGAGAAACCACTTCCAATATGCATCAGCTATGGCTTGTTCGAGTGGACGTTAGCAAGCAGTTTCTATCTCTCGGTCATCAAACACAAATACCCTAACATAGAATCTTACTACAGAGAAATTGGTTAAGACATGTTTAATTTATTAAGTTCATAACAGCAGTAACAAATAACCACTATCAAATGTAATCAAAAAGTTGTCTAATCGCAAAAACAGCGGCCTTCCACTTCATTTATGAGCAAGAAAATAAAATGTGAATACTAATTCTTAGCCAACTTCCTGTCAACCATAAAACTTAGTGAAGAAAAACTATGCTAAAGTAACAAGCCTTGGATAAGCCCAAAATACCAGGCCCTGGAAGCCAGTGAAGAAAGTATTATTTGTAATATATTGAGCCGCGTCGACCTTTTAAAAGGATACCATGAAAAGGTCAGTAGGCTAAGTGGTGTACCAAAAATAATGTATAAAGAAGAGGAAAAGAAGTTAAACAGTCCAAAACTTGCAATGAGTTCTACAAAAAAGGAACTCTTGAACGAAAATAGTGTTCCAGTGATGAGTAGCAGATCCCAGAATACTACTTAGAAGATTGAGATGATTATATATACCAAACCAGATTCAACGATAGTGCCATTAGCATTTTCTGGCCCTATATAACGAGTCCTCCTCTGCCCCTAGATTCCTAAGTAAAACCCGCAAAAAGAAGGCCAAGTATCATAGATGTGAAATGTGGACACGAAAATGTTACACTTGGGATAAATAGGAAATCCTTTTAAGCATTGGACAGTTTGCAAAACAGATTAAGTTATTGTGAACAATAAATCGAGCCAATTTAGCCATGACGAATTAGATTTCTAACTTACAGGAAATATGAAGGGAATCAATACTCAGCAAATAAATGGCATGGATAATATACATGGAAAGTAAAAACCATAAACTACCTCATGATAAACTTGCAAAAATTCAGTTGAGTACATAAGAAAATCTTCGGTGTTAGGGGATCATGTTAACTAGATTAAACCAAGGCATATCTAAAGCGGAACAGGAGAACAAGTATTAAACCATAATAATTAGCTCATCATATACCTAGTATTTGAATTCTTTAACATTCATTAGCCACGACAAGCTAACAATTGTGTCCAATGAAGTACGAAATGCTTTGCTCTGACAAAACAACAGCTAGAGTAATTGTAGCAAAAGACCGTAAGGCAAGTTGTCCACGCTACCAACAGATTCCAAACAAACACCCCAATAAGCTCATATTACTGTAAGTAAATACCTAGAGTCTGTCAAACAAGAGAAATCTATGTAAGGATGGTTTTACTTCCAAATTGTTGAGCTCTTGTGTTGTTTGATTTGTTATTGAGGGCTCGTAGAAGAAAATGGGATTATAACAAACTATAGCACGGTTATCTTTTATACTATAGAAGTTAAAAGGGTAAATTTCATAAAACTACCCTGAACTATATGGGGTTTTGCATAAGCACTGTAAATTATTTTTATTAGAGAAAACAACCACAGATTTTAAATCAGCAAGAGAATACAACATACTATTAGACAAATATATGATAATTTTATGATTATATTTGAAAGTCCACATTAGTCATGTGAGAATAACGTAAAATTTATGGTAGTTAAGTGAGTTTATCTGAAACTTCCTGGTAAGTCCTGTAACAATTATGGTATTAAAGTCCTAAAAACTTTCGATGGCATGTCATATTTTTTTGCTAACTTGAAAGTTTGTGGTGCTTTCCCTGATAAATATAATTTATGGTATTTTTTAACAAAACTGTCTAAAAGTTCATGGTAGTATTATGAATTTTCCTAAAGTTAGAAATCTTCACTTGCTGTAAACCTTTAAACCCATATATCCTATAAAAATACATACTTCCCTTCATTAATATTTCAAGACAATGTGCAACTATTAAAAAATAACAGAACTGGAAAATCAATTATAAATAGAAAGATAATTTAAGATCAAAAAAATGGTGCATACCACACTTTTTGCAATGAAAGAAATTCTCCCGCCCACCAACTCGACAAATCCCACAATCATCACAATGATACTGCCCCTTGTCAGTGTCATCGTCGAAAAATTTGCAAGTATCACAGAAATACTCCCCCATTTTCACCCCACAGTTTGTACAAATTTGCCCTACCTAAAATCACCTCAAAGTACAAAACAATTACTTAAAGAAAGAAAGAAAACAAAAAAAAAACTAGCCAAAGATTTCAAATTCAAAGAATTTACCGGCTGCTCAGTATCACACACCAAGCAAATCACCTACAAGATCATCAAAAGATAAAAACTTTAAACCACAGGGTATTGAGATATTGTCCCCCCAAATCTATTTATAAAATAAGTCTTAAAAAAACCCACTAGTTACATCAAATGAAGAAATTTTCACTGTAGACCCAATCCCAGATTTAATCCCTAAAACCGACCCACTTTAAATTTATTTATGAGAATTGACCCACTTTGAGTTATTTACGGTACTAATTAGTCGGAGTTGCCAACCCCGACTAATTAGTAGCCTAATTACAAGCGGGGTCAGGGAGCAGGGAAGGTTTGTGGCTGCTAATTAATTTGGCTACTAATTAGTCGGGGTTGGCAACCCCGACTAATTAGTATTGCAATTAACTTAAAGTGGGTCAATTCTCATAAATAACTTTAAAGTGGGTCGGTTTTAGGGATTAAATATGAGAATGGGTCTACAGTGAAAATTTCTTCTACATCAAATTAATCTATCTAGTTTATATATATTAGTGAGCTCAAATTAAAGTAACAACGGGTAGTATATTATTTTCCTTTTATTCCCATGC
Organism: Asparagus officinalis; assembly: GCF_001876935.1. NCBI lineage: Eukaryota > Viridiplantae > Streptophyta > Magnoliopsida > Asparagales > Asparagaceae > Asparagus > Asparagus officinalis. The sequence goes on from NC_033801.1 coordinate 120,540,745, forward strand.
ATTCAATAAAGAAATGATAAAAAATAAAGAATTAAAAAAAAAAGATTCAAGATTCAAATTTTAAGATCTCACCTTCTGAACATCATGACGACAGAGCTCGTGGCGATCAGTCTGGTCAATATCAAATCAACATCAGAAACAAGATCCAAACGAGAAATCAAACAACAACTTTTTCACCAGAAAATCAATATAAAAAAAGATAAAAGAGAAAATTACAGTGGATTCGTTGTGGCAGTGTCGGCATCCGAAGATCTCGTTGCAGCAGGGAGCTCGGATCTTGCATCTCCTCCTATAGTGCTTGCACCTTATTCCAAAAAAAAAATCACAAAAAAATCACAAAAAATCAGAAAAAACAAAAGATTGATTCTTTAGAACGAAACCGTACCCAAACTCCAGCTTTCCGAAATCGAGGCGAGAATTGGTGGTCGCCTCCATCGCCGGCGAGAGATGGAGGAGGGCAAGATTGAGGAGGGAGAGAGAAGCGGAGTATTTTAATTGAAGAGGGAGGGGGTCAAAGTTTCGATTTTGTGGGTTTTGAGGGTGTTTTTTGTAATTTTCTGGGGGAATAAAGAAAGGGCAGTTGGGATTGGAACGCTGTCCGAGAACGAGTAATAGGGCAACGCCGAGCATCGGACCAATGAGTGGGCTTCCTTTGGACAGTTGGTGCATTAAATAATTTGGAAGATGCGGGAGATTTTTGTCTTTTGACAAAAAAGTGAAGCGGGTGCTTTCTTTTCTCTCTCTCTCTATTATTTATAATAATATAACTAATGCTAACTGTAATGTAATTGGAGAGGAAGAGTCAGAATACCACGTGTTCAAGTATCTTCAAGTGTAGGTCTTGTTGATACTTCAGATCTACTTGCTTCTACACTACTAATTCATCTCTGATAATCTTAAATTATGTATTTTCATGTGTCCCCTAAACTATGGAATTAGTCTATTATCTGTCTTTTAAATCTATTTTTTGGCCTCACATTGTCCTCTAAACTAATAAATATGTTTTCGACGTCTTTTTGTGAACTATGAGCTTCAGTACATAGTTACCCTTTTTCACTTATTAATGTCCGAGTATTTTAATCAGTCAAACTTCTAATAATTACAACTAGGACTTCGGTCTACACTATACGTGCATGACAAAAAATAGGAAAAAAAAAATTAAGAAATATGATGTGATTTCTTATAAGCGGATATTGTCGAGTGCGATGATTATACTTAGATTCTTTTCATATATAAGGACATTTTAGGGATTTTAAAATGCTGCCTACGGTGACCGACATGAGGGCTTTTCTTTAGTGTATAGTAGGCAAGATGATATACCTACAACTAGTCTAGACGTACTTACCCAATTTTAAGTACCATAAGGGGCATAAACTAACTTATAGTTTGGTGGTCATGAAATTGGACCATGTAGGTTTATGGACCGATGTAGTGACTTGGAAGTAACAACAATCTAGAGAGAGAGAGAGAGAGAGAGAGAGAGAGAGAGACCATAAGAGTTTGAAGTTGTGGAGTGTCGTCATCATCATCTTGTACAACAGCAGGCTATAAAAGACAACCTCCTGTAT
>NC_033801.1:120543055-120561709 GCF_001876935.1 Asparagus officinalis
GTTTTTCCGTGAAAGTTTGTGCGGTGATTCGGTTAATGGAGCAGACTGCCATCTTTTTCCGCGCAGTTTATTGTTGACTTGTTGAGGGAGAGCAGCAGTCCCACGAACCACGGGAGAGAGTAGGTCCAAAGCAACAGCAGTCTTCTGCTACTTGTCTCGGCTGTCCCATGCCAGATTCAACTAAAACGCTAAAATAATTTGCTATCTTGATGCACTCTGTTTTAAACTAGACGGAATCTGTTTGCCAAAAAAAGAAATGATGACACATGTCCCCCACTATCAATTCTCCACTGAAGAAATAGAGTAGTTGCGTGCATCATATCAGGAAACCGAATTCATATGAGGATGTATGACAATGGTTTACAAAATAACATATAAATGGATTACATGATTCTACTACAATTTTATTAGTTTGTTACCCTAAAACAGCATCCAGTCTCCCAACGAAAGGAAAGGGGGAAAAAAGGGATGAAAATTTAAATATACACGGCAACAAAGTTCCCTCTACAGCCCACAACTTTATCAGAGCCAACCCTCCCAAAAAATAGAACAGAGAAGAAAAGAAAATTACAATTCTATCTTTCACCTCTCCATCAAAATAAACAAGTGTTGCCTCAAGATATATGAATTCTTGTTATATTATCTGACACGAGAACTGCTCTTATCTTTAGAGCGCAAGATCCCTGTATTTTGCTGCTTCTTTCGCTTTGGCTTGCCAACGGCTGAAGGGTCTATTAATGGACCGGACCAAGTGGCGACACCCTGTCCTTTTTGGTAAGGAAATACAGTGCTGAATGAAGAAGGATCGGGAGGATCAAAGGCGGGGTCCATGTGGTGTGATGAACCAAGAGGGTAGCCAAGAGCGCCGTCTTGGTGAGGGGGAGGGAATTTTTCACTCTTGCTCTTGGCGTTAGCATGCGTTATTAGACGCCTTCTCTGTTAATTCGAGAAAAAATAAATTAAATAAAAATTAATCACTCAAATATGTAGATTTGATGGAAGGTCCAAACGTGATCCTGTTACTTCCTAGGTGATGGCATGCAGGTCTAAACCTTCTATATTACTGAAAAGGTATAAACAAAGCAATAACTTTTTCAGAATGATATTTATCTGAGAACGAATAAACCTATAAGAATTTGCGCACAACCCGTTTCCATTATGTTTGAATGATTTAGTGTGATATGGACATGCGGAAAATCTGTAATATACAAGAGCAGTCGTTCAACTAGTTGGTGAATATACAGCTTCAAGACCACACCTGAATTGTACGTGCATAAATACATACTTCGTATGCCAAGGCAACATCCAGTCCGATATGAAATGATCACAGCTTATACACATGACCTCTATGAAACTACATTTGCATCTTTATAAAACATAACTTTGTAAAAGTTCACTTATTTATAGATGCATTATATTAAATTAAATATGAAACAACATACAAGTGATGTATATGGGCAGTTAATACAAGTACCATGCTTTGTTGAGCACGAATTTACCAGGCAAACTCTCACTGTCCACTCTTGCTCTGATACATCATATATAGAGTGAATATATGAAACTATAGTTATCCTAAAGGGTGTTCTGTTCCATTAAGGGTGTTCTATTTAAAAGGCTTTGATCATATGGGAAAAGTGTATCATGTATGATTGTTCAATACAATTGCCAGAAAAAATAGTTTGCTTAATAGAAGATTTAAAATGGTAACAAAGGAATAGGTGATGGCAGAATGGCATGGACTTACATCAATGTTGGCTTGGAGTTCTGCGTTAGCTTCAGGAGCAGGAACTGCCCGAGCAGCCCGATCACGTGTTCGCGTCTTCTTAGTTCCATCGCCATTGCCTCTCCCCGCAGCTCTCAACCTGCAATTGTAAATACATGATCTGTGTAAGCCACGAGTATATGCATGGGCATACATAATAAATTTAAATCACTTCCATTAGAAGTAATATAACAACCACACAGACAACACACCAAGATAAAAAAAAAGGTTAGAAAAATAAATCCACGTGTTCAGATTACAGTACCCAGAAACCAACTCAACATTCCCATTCTCATTCTTGGAAAAAAAACAATGTTCCCACAATTATCTTTGAATTCAGGGATGATTGTTTCCCTTCATGTGTCAGGAATCCAGATGAAATGTGGGTGGGCTCATAAGGAGTTTTGTCACAAAGTAATTCATCTATCAGAAGCCTTGTTTGTTTATCTGGATTTGAAGGTTAGGCGATAGCAAGCTACATATTAGTTCTCCACTCAAACCCCTTGTCAGAAGTTCTATCCAGATTAAAGGACTTATGTTGTAATATGTTGGTCCCATAATAATTTTTAAAAATTATAAAAATGTATAAAAATTGTAAATAGATAACTGGAAAAGCGGGATCTGATATTAATATATCATATTTTAAGCACAAAAATCTACCATCACTAAGATTACCAAATGCTAATATACAATATTTTAAATACAAGTAAATAATTAGTGGACCCAAAATCCACTTTTCAACTTTATCACTTGCTTTACCAACAAACAAGAATTCTTGGGATCTCTTTCCAAAACTAACTTTCCCTTGCACTGTTCTACAAACCAAACACAATTTAAAATATTGACTGCTGAAGATTTTCTGGATTTCTGACATGGTCATAAATCCAAAGTGGCCTTCTCGATTCAACAATCCAGTAGTGTTTTAAAATTGCTAAAGTAGCTATGCACCCAAGAGGACGCCTAGCACACTACAGAGCCTTCAAAAGCCTTTGAATGAAAGAATGCTTAAACTTCTACCAAAGCAACCGCATAGGCTGTTTTTCAAACATGCCATCCAATTTTCTTTAACCCTATTTTTGCTACAATGTTCTTCTGCATTCAAAAAGTATGGTCACAGAAAAACTTTGGTTTATTATGTTAGCTTTGAATGTACATCAATATTGAACAATGAAAAATCAATTTCCTTAACAAATTAAATTGTTTTGAGTTCGCGCAGTTAGCTCACAACTTAAATGCGTGTTTCAAAATTAATAGAGTACTTCACTAAGGCATCAACATGTTATCGGTGGTTTCAAGACAATTAACTAATAACAGCTTTGTAAACTGAAGACCCTGGAACCTGATTAAAATGATAATTAAATCTAGTAACTAGGTCACAAGTTAGACAAAAATGAGGTAGCTAACTGGTAGTTCTTTAGTTAACACGAAGCATAGCAACAAGCCTATGCCTGAATTACCCTACTTCCTTTCACAAAAATAATTAGTGCTTGCCAGTTGCAGCTATCCAGTTGCTAGTTGTTTGCTGGTTGACGATATAATAGAAGTTAGAGAATGTAGTGCCAAGCACAAAAGGAAAAGGTCCCTATAAATGCTGCATCAACTATAAATTATTTATCTTTTAGAGCTCAATGTAACTAGTATGACTATATATACTCGTGTTAGAGAGTGTCATAATGAGTTCAAACTTCCAAGAGAATTGGACCGGACATTCTTTTTAAGGAAAAACAACATTCTCATTTGATGTTATTATATATCTCATCCCCAGATAATGCACAGTTTTAAAGTATCTCCTTGCCTAGAAGCACTATGTAAAATTGGCTGGATTCAGAAAAGGCAAATTAGAAATAGTCAAGAGAAAATCCAGAAAAATCTGCCCCAATGAAAGAGAGATAAAAAAATATGTATATCCAATAAATGAAAAAGATATGATCACAAACCTTCTAGCCTCTTCATCCCTTAGTTTAGCGTCCATCTCCTTGCTTGGAGGATATTGTGGAAGACTTGAAGGCTCACATGCATAAGGTGGAGTTGTAAAAAACTTCAAAAGCAAAAAAAGCACAGGTCATGAAAGTAGCATGTGCCTCTGGAATTGGATAGTTGAATATGAAGAGAACTAGATGCCAGAAAACAATATATTCAACATCATATATGAAACTGGCTCTTGTACAGCATTTGACGTTTCTCTGCATTCCTTTTATATAAACTATGGTACAGCAGAACCAGAGTGCCAAGTTGGGTGAATATTATCACTGTTAATTGTAACTGCAAACGACAAAAATTATGGGTTCCCAAATATCTGATGCAGTTGTTTACTAGCATTACAGAAAATGTCCACCTTCAAATATTCTAGTCTAAAATATTTCATTTGTCCGAAAATTAGATCAGAAGAGAGAGCCATGAAAACTATACACACATCCAGAAAAATATATTACTTTTCGTCCATCAACGCAAAGTAAAATAGAACTAAAAACAGAGTAATGAAACTTCATTGAAAAAACAGAGTAAAATAGAAATAAAAACCAAATGTTAACTGCACCAGAAAAACAAATATAGTATGTGAAACAAACATATATCAGTATAAGGTCAGTATTACCAGAGAACATAAAGCTTACTTCACTGTTTAATGCAGCAGTTGCAGTTTGACGTTCAGCTGGGTCAATAGCAAGAAGAGTTTCGATCAGTGGCAACGATGATGGTGGAAAGTCTTTGAAAGTCTCTGCTATACAACGTTTGTATGGTTGCTGAGGTTTAAATATGGTTGCATGTGGCAACTTCGACTTCTTCCAGTAATCCTCCGAAGGGGAACCACATAGCTTAAAAATCTTGTGCAGCTGCTCAACCTACTGACAAGAACATGGTTACAGCTACTCGGTAGCAGTAATAGATGTAAGAGCTTTATGTCCTATATTGGTATAACATAAACATCATCAGCAAGCTACAAACACAGAATATAGCATACCAACAAAGCGGATTTCATTGTGAATATGTGATTACATACTAAGAGTTAAAGAGTTCCCATGGCACGTCTCTAAGGAAGACTTATAGTGAAATTGGAATCATTGAATCAAGATATGTGTCCTTGTAACTGTTTGTAAAGTTGAAATCATCTGGTACTGCTTGCTTTACTGTGAAGTACCTCTATTAGACCCCAATTGTAAGGAAAAATATGTGTTTGATGAAAGTGAATGATCTCACATTAGTCGTACAACCATGTACTTAAAGTAGTTTTTGCATCACACTGGTTGGAGATGTAAACCCCAAATATGAGTCAATTCCAGCCTTCAGCAATACCCACTGCAAAATGAAGCTAAGGACCAGAACACTTAGACCGTTCAATTCCACAGGTTGCGTGACCTAACTGATAAATATAAGAACATGATTGAATAATTTTACGTTTCACCTCTTCATATGACTAAATATTAAATTTTGAATTTGAAGTTGTATGTAAAATTATGAATTCTGCAAATGAGTTTTGACATAGTTAAGAGCAAAACATAGATGCACATGATAAAGGCATTAACTGGCACAATTTGCCCAAAACCACGTCAAGCATAAAATGCTGCCATGAAAACTGGTGAACTGATTCATATACACAAGGATACACAGATAGATAGAACAAATACCCTCAGATAAGATGAGAGGTCAAAAAGGTTTCCCAGAGTAAATTAAGAGAAAAAAAAGTTGATAAAAATAAAAAAAGAAAGATGTGCAACAACTCACATAACTCATAAAAATTAAAAAAAATTATAGATACAATTCATAATACCCATTTTACAAAGGGAATAACATGTATCTTCTAAACAGTTAACTCACAGCCCTCTAGAAATAAGTGCTGAGATCCTGGAGAACATAGAATTTGGCAGGAAAGAAGTTACCCTGAGAACTACAAGATCAATAACCTTGTGATTACCTACCAAAATTAAGCCATCCAATATTTGACCATATAAGCATATGTGAAAAAAAAATTTAAACTAGCCAGTGGTTTACTGAATCAATTAAATGATAAGTACTTGAGTAAGAACATCTAGTTAAGAACCATTAGATCAGGCAAACTTTACCAGTCGCTCAACTACATTGAAGCTTGCTGAACTTGGAAATCTTCATTTCAGATTCTTTTGAAAAGAACAATACACAAACTTCATGGATGCATCTTTTGTTATCACTGATGAGCTTAAAAAAGTCAAGACCCGTATTCTTTGATCTCAACTTATCAAATAATCAAAGCGAATATAAGTTTCACTTTGTAACTCATATGAACAAGCTTGAACGCATCGCAAGCAAGCTTAGCAAGCATAGCCGAGCTGCTCATGATTCAGTATCACACCAAAACCTTAGTTTCTACCTGCCATACAATCATTCATAAGTGACATCACACTTCAAAGACAAAGTATTCCTCCGATCCTTCAACCTCCCTTTACTTCTCTTACAACAATATGTTCGGGATCAGATCAGCTTACTCTTCATGGTACAAATGTGTGAGAGACCTTTCAGACACTCTCAGACACAAGTCCAGCACATCCAAAGGTCTATTTGGCAACAGATTGAAATCTGGGCCAGGTCTGAACCTGGCCTAGCTCTAATCTAAACTGGTTCTAGTTTGGACCAAACGGGGATGGTCCAAACTAGAACCAGTTTAAAGGCCAAATTTTGGCTTAAGAAAACAAGGCCAACTGTGGCCCAATACTTTGCCAGACACAAAAGCATTCAAAACTGGGCTAGGTTTGAACATGACCCCTTTTTGAAAGATTGCCAAACACAGCCTTAGTTTAGACTTTAAGTCCTAGATTTTCTTATCCGGACTCCGGAGATATTCTAGCCTTATTTAATCATTTAAAATGCTTGATAGTTGATATGCCACCAATCCCATAAAATCTACATTATACATCATGGAATCTATACTCATCTCTATACTGCATCAACTTGATCAAAAGCACAACTATATAAGCCGCTAACATCATTGTAGCTAGTAAAGGCCTCTATAAGTGCAACTATATATCACAGCAACTCGATTAAAAAAACACAATGTCATCGACATTATAGCTTCATAACCTCTATGGGTCAATATCTTTACACTTTCTAGCACTTCCCTTCATTTCAGTGATGCATTCCTAACCATCATCATAACTCATGCCATGGACTTAACAAACTAGATTCTGCTACTGATATATATTTACTGTTAAGCTACAAACTAGTTTGCCTTTTTTCTCTACAGTTCACCCATCCACTAGGTGCAACAAGGTGTTGTTTTTTTATCCATTTTAAGCTTGAAAGATGGTCCAAGAAAGTCCTTGTGCAAGCTTTACCCTGAACCTAAGTTACACGGATATGGGTACGGGACATGGTAATTTCTGAAATCTAGGGTACGGGGACACAACTACACAAGTATATATAAGAATAATTTACATGACATCAATATTATTTTTTCATTTCATGTCATGAAATAAAATTCCTGTAACATTTATATGTTCCTCTTATAATATAGATCTGTAAATTAGAAAATTGTTCCTTTTTTTAACTTGATATCCAAAAGACCTTTCATAAATATAGTTTTGAACTATGTACAGACTGAAATGAACCAAAATTATGCCCAACGAGTTTGAAGAATTGCATGTGCAGTGTAGGATATACGTCCAAGAAGTATATGACGAGTGTTCTAAATTAAAACATGCGTTTATATAATGGAAAACATATTTGAATAAGACTATGCAAATATCAAGGGAGTGTCCACTAAGGTTTCAGTGTTGGCTAAGGGTACAATGTGGGTATGGCTCCAAATAGAAGTACCCATGCAATGTAGCCCTGAACAGAATATTTTCTCCTTCCTTACGTTATCTACAGGAGCAGGATGCATTTTCAATAATGATCACACAATAAATCACAAGAGCATCCCATAGAACCCTTACTCCAAGAGCTTCATACCATATTTATAAGCATATGCATGCATCGAGCTCAGCAACAAGTAAACATAATATAACAAAGAAACAGTATTTATTCTAAAACAAATCAAGAAAAGCCTGTAGCTAACACTTGAATCTGGGATTCCCCCCTAACTGCACCCAATCCTTCACCAGATGGTCAGGACTCAGGAGAGATCAATAGCTATTTGATTGAAAGCAGGCAGTCATGTCAAATAAAAACACTACCATCCAAGACACAAAGCAAAGGAATGAAATTGCAGTCACCTCAGTTCGGCCAGGCATAATCGGTTTTCCGGCCAAAAGTTCTGCTAGAATACACCCTGCACTCCAAAGATCCACACCAACACCATAATCAGTGGCCCCTAAAAGAAGCTCAGGGGGTCGATACCAAAGTGTGACTACTCGACTAGTCATAGGTTGCTTGTGGTTTGGATCAAAGAATGAAGCCAACCCAAAATCTGCAATCTTAAGCATTCCACTATTATCGAGTAAAAGATTGGATCCCTTGATGTCGCGGTGCAGCACACCCCTGTTATGACAGTGCTCAAGACCCGACAACAACTGGTGCATATAACATTTGACCTGTTCAAGAAGTAGTTTATAATCTTCATGCATATTACAGTTTCCTAGAAGAATAAAAATATGGTAGTTATAAACCTAACCTGAGGCTCGGTGAACTTGATTCCTGGGCTGGCTGCAAGACCAGCAAGATCATGCTCCATGTACTCAAACACTAAGTACAAGCTGCAAGACATTCTTGATGTGACCAATCCTTCCAATTTCACTACATTGGGATGATCCAACCGTCTCAATATGAGGATTTCTCGTGCCATAAACTTAACACTTTCTGGTTCCAAATTGTCAAACCGGACCTTCTTCAATGCCACAATTTTTCCTGTTAATGTATCCCTAGCCTTGTAAACGTTACTATAAGTGCCTTGCCCAATCTACACAGAAGAACCAAATCATTGTAGCAATAATACACTCACAAAAAATAAACAGAACTACACTAATCAGTTGTTTTGTTCTTTATCTATTAGTTATAAGTTCAATAAATCTAAACAAGCAAGAGAATTCTAAATATCATCATGTAATAATCTTTGGAGATTGGATCTTATTAACTCATCCAAATACTTGCACTCAAATGAAAATAATTGATACCTCTCTAAAGGCAGGGCATGACAAGAAGTAGCGCTGGTTTACAAGTGCACCTAGAGCTAGTTCAGATCGCTTCAGTTTGTCAGGAAACCATAATAATTGTACTAATTGATTTTCCAGAAGGAACCATACGAGTCCACAAGCATTAGTTTAATAATTTAAATTATAAATTCCTAAATCCAACAAATTTGATATTTCTACTAAGATAGATTTGGGATACACCGATACAGTGAGTCACGTTTTCTAATGACTCTACTAAGATAGATTTGGGATACACCGATACAGTGACTCGCGTTTTCTAATGATGAAGTCATCCTGTTTTAGTCCAACATCTTTTGAGGCTAAGATTTAGCCAAACAATTGTTAAAGTTTCCACAGGAGACACAATTAAGATGTCCCAACGATGAGCAATAAGCAGGTAAGAAAACTGCGTAAACATCACAGACCTAAAATTCTAAATAGTCCTTTTCTTTCCAAAAACTTATATCTATATTCCATGTGATAATGCTAACTTTCTAATAAACATTGTTTTCTGAATTTAGTTTCAAAAACTTCTATGCCTTATTGCATAACCAAGAAACTGTAAGAGATGCGAATTTCATTTACGTTTTCACAGCAACAAGCAGAAGGAACAAAGACCATAGTTGTTTTTTTTATAGTCCAGATACTATTTTAAAATAGTATGAATCCGCCCATTTATACCATGTTTGTTTTTTATCCGGTCCGAACTAATTTTAAGGAAGGATTGAGTAATACCTGAAAAGGTGACTATTTTAAACCCACCCCACCCCTACCTTTACATTCCAATATTATTCATCTATGGGGTAATAAGATTTTGGGACAAATTTTCTCATATTCTTTTTGCTTTTTGTTCCCGAGATCTATCCTTCTCCCGATCGCTTTATTTTTTTATTCATGCTTTTCTTTTCCGCAAGCACTATAGAAGAATGCATAATGGAGAAGCTTATTATAACTCAACATTTAAGAACAAAATGCTTCCTGTCAGACGTTAATTCGATGCATCATCTATAATTACCACAGCAATGATATGTTTTGTCTATGGCCCTGCTTATTAGTTTTCGCTCCTAATAGCTGCTACTATTGCATGACCAAAGTCACTTGAGGAAGTTCAAATTCAAACCAATATACAATGTGGCATTTATCATATTTATTCTATTTCATAATTCATATGATTTAATCTATATTAATGGTGTAAGTTAGTAAGAAATGTCTTATGGGTTGCTTCTTATTTCTACATCCATGTGTATACCATGAATCATTTTCTTCTGATGATTAGAGGTTATTTCTTTGCATTATCCATGCAACTGAGTTTAAGCCCTCAATTTCTCCCCAAATTAGAGTGAAGTATCTAATTCTCTTGTCACAGTGTAGCTTTTTAGGGGGTGATTTTTACTATGTAAATTTTTTTATGATTGTGTTTTTTTTTAATAAATACATGTTTACTGTATCATGACAGGTATAGAATTGTATCTATTTTTTAGACGATTTCATGGGAATTTTTTGTTGTGCAGATGCATTTGTACAATAGTAGTTGATTGGAGGACAAAGCATCATTCTGGTTATATTAGTCCAAATGGTCATAGATAATCCCCCTAAAAACAAACATTAATTTAGATTATTTTAAGTTAGTCAGTTAGTCCATGTAAAAACAAATATGGGATTGGACCAAAGCAATCCCTAGATAACACAGTCCCAGAACTATAGTCCGGGACTTATAGTAGCAGTGCTAGGATAAAAAAACAAATATGGCGTAAGATAGTTAAATTTTCAGTTTCCTAATTTACCATTCATCGAACACCACCTCCTGAAATCATAGACTCCCATCTTCTCCTTTTCCTTTAAAAGCTACGAAATAAGAAAATAACATGACACGTATATATAGCACAGCATCAAGATTTCAAGTTCCCTTGATTTAGCTTCTCAAATCACTAATTTTAGCTCTTGGAGAGTATATTTCCTTGGAATCAACAAAGTATACTACATAAGACTTCTTTGACTTTTTAAATCAGTAGAAGACAGATCGAAAGGCAAAAGACTTGAAAGACCAACTTCCTGAATTAAAATTTTTTATATTATAAACGGGCAATCCATTCATATCCCAAGCACAAACTTCTAAAATCACATGCTTTCAATTTTCCCACTGGTGATAGAAGTAACAGATAAATGCTAACTATACGAAAATAATTTAAGAAAATTTGCTCTAATCACCATAGCAAATCAGCGGTTCCAACTCTAATATCTACTCATTTCCAAATCAAGAAAATACTACCCAAAGCATAATGCCATATGATAAAGAGCTTTTCAAATAAAGAAATTAATCGAAAGCACAGTGTTGTAAAAAGCAGCTTAGCAGTGTTCTAAAAAGCGCAGAGCCTTGGCCACCTAGATTTGGCCAGAGCGGCCAGTCTAGGCGTCCGCTCCGCCTAGGCGGCGCTTAGGTCTGCCTAGCTTTTTGAACAAAAAAAAAGAAAGAAAAACCTAATTTTAAACTAAAACCCAGCCCAAACCTGAATCTATTACTAACTCTTAACCTAACTCTATCTCTCTGACTCTCTCCCTCTCTCTCACGTATTCCCGCAACCTCCTCTTCTCTCTCTCCCCCCGCCTCCTCCTCTTCCGTACGCCGCCTTCCTCTCCGCCACCTCCTCGCCCCCTACCGCCTTCCTCTCCCGCTACCTCCTCATCCTCTTCGCCGTCACCTCTTCTTCGCTCCCACCACCTCTTCGCTAGCTCCTCTTCTTCGCCATTGCCTTCTTCTCGAGCTGATCACTATACTTCCTCCTTGAGCCACCTCAGCTCCTCTTGTTCGCCGCCTCTTCCTCTTCATCGCCAGCCATCCTCTTCTCTTTTCAAGGTAAAATTTTTATCTTTTTTTCATTATGATTATCTGATTATATTGGACATGGTGATGTTTCTTAGTATTAGGTTACTATTTTAGCGCTATTTAGTATTTATGCATGGTTGATTATGGATCTAATATTATTATTTATGGTTTTTTACAATTTATATGAAATTAATACATACTTTATGAATTATTATAATTAAATAAATTTAAAAATAGGCAAATGCCTAGGCACCACCTAGCCGTACGCCTAGACGCCTAGGAGCTACGCCCCGACTCAAACGCCTAGTCCGCCTAGCGCCTTCTGTAACATTGCGAAAATATAATGCCAAACGATATAGAGTCTAGCCTATATGAAAAAGGCTCTCTCCTTTTTTTTTCTAAATGAAGTTAGAAGTAGCTGGTTATGAAATCATTATCAAAGGTATAATGCCAAACGATAAAAAGTCTAGCCCCATATGATAAAGACTCTTTTTTATATATGATAAAGACTCTCACCATGGTTGAACTGCACATAATGCAAATTGTCCAAAACAAATTCAACTCAAATTCTGATATTTAATATTGTAATCAATGATTTTTTAAACTAGGTATGCAATCAATCCATAACCAAAAGTAACAGATCGTTTGATTTTAATTTAACTTTTTCAAAAATGACAAAAAGGCAAAACAATATACTTGCACACACAAAAATCACAAATTTCTTTCTACATCAGAGCTGAGCTCAAGGTTCAATTTCTTCTTTTTAGGGTTTCTTTCAGCAGGCGATAACCATCTAAAATCATCTCTTAAATGTTAAACAAAACAGAGTCTAAGCTCTGCAATTTACTGAAATTTGCACTTTAGATACCCTAATTCCTTCTGAATCAAGAAACCACAACAAGAAACAAACTTTCTATTTAGATCGAAAAAGAAAAACTATCGCCGATGTGTTACCTTATCGATCTTCTCAAAAGAATCAGCTCGCCGAGGGGTACAGCCCCTTAATAGCCTCACCGGCGACCGCTGACAGCCACGCCGGCCACCCCGTCGCAGTCTGCTCCCCTCTCACGTGTCCCGGTATATTCCCCCTGCCTCCGCCGCCTCCGCCTTCTCGGCTTCTCCGCCGCCTTCACCTCCGTCGTCTCCGCCGCCGACGCCTCGTCCACAACGGCCACCGCATCCGCCACGCACCTCCGGCCTCGATCTTCGCCACTGAAGTCTGAGATCTCCGGCTGGACGCCACGTGGCGATCGCTTCGCCCTCGCGGGCGGGGACGCGGGGGCGTCGCCACCCCCGCCTCCGTCGCCTTTGCCGAGGACGCACCCCATCGAGATCCCCGATTAGGTCGCCGCGCGCGACGATTGCATCGGCGCCGAAACCCTAGATTCTGTTAGGGTTTTGTTCGCTGTCGCTGTCGCTGTGTTGCTGATCTCGGCGTTAAGTTGGTCCGCAGGCAGAGCAGGAGAGTATTTGACTGGATAGAGCGAGAGTCAAAGGACTTTGGAGGGGTCTGAGACTGGAACAGGACTCTGAAGGGATTCTGGTATTTGATTGCTCATTGGATGATCTGGATTTTTGAGATCTGATTTTATTTCTTACATATATAGCACTTTCATGCCAAGATTAGTTAAATGAAAGAACTTGTTTATTTTAGTAGAGATTAGTTTACTAATAACAATAATATAATATTTGATCCGATTTGGATTATTGAAAATTTATATCGTTGAACATGATGTAACACGCATGGACCTTTTTCATGAGATGAGGTACTACGCATGAAACTTAATTATGAAATTGTCAAGTGTTGATTTTGTTAACATAAGATGCATGGTTAAAATACCCCAAACTAATTTAAGAAGTTATCTTTGTTAAGATCATGCAGTTCAATTTAACATAAGATGCATGGTTAAAATACTCCAAACTAATTTAATAAGTTATCTTTGTTAAGATTATGCAATTCAATTTATATTCTGACGTACTTTTGTTTTAAATGTGCTTTAGAAATTTGTGGCTAGCAAATTTTAAACTTGGATTGTTGTGATATAGTGTCACACAAGACCAAAATTTTGAATTCGTAATAGGAGTCTGGGCTTCGTACTCTTACACATACAACAAGAAATTGTGAAGATGAGAAAGAAGAGAGTAATTTCACGCACTCACTAAAGAGATTCATTCATTACTTAAATAGATAACAGCAGCAACAATTCAGTTAACAATTCAGTTAACAATCCACTAACAACCCACTAAAGAGATAAACTCCTAATAACTATTAACTACCCGATACCTACTAAATATCTTAACATCCCCCCTTAAACTGATTTCTGCAGAAAACAGTTTAGGAGAAAACAAGTAAATCAGAATTTCAGTCTCCTGAGCATGTCTTCCCTTGAACATCATGCAACGAACACATTCCAAGCAAACTTCTGAGATGCTCGAACAACGGTTGCTTGAGAGGTTTAGTCATAATATCAGCAATTTGAACCTCACTCCTGCAATATTCTAATTTAATCACATTCTCTTGACATAAATCACGTAGGAAATGGTACCGAACATCAATGTGTTTGCTCTTCCCGTGTAAAACTGGATTCCTTGAAAGCTTGATGGCAGAGACATTATCACAATAGATTGTTGTAGCATCTTGCTGATGATAACCAAGGGTATCCAACATTCTTCTAAGCCAAATTGCCTGGCAGGAACATGAAGCAGCTGCAACAAACTCAGCTTCCGCAGTGGATAATGTCACAATTTGCTGCTTCTTTGAGGACCATGAAATAGCACCTGAACACATTAAAAACACATCCCCTGAGGTGCTTTTACGATCATTTAAATCACCTGCATAATCACTGTCAGTATATCCGAAGAAATCTGATGTTGCACTTCTCTTGTAAAATATCCCGAAATCAACGGTGCCTTTCAAGTATCGAAAGATTCTCTTTGCTGCTTTGAAATGCATCTCAGTTGGAGCTTCCATGTATCTGCTAATTAAGCTCACAGGATGCATTATATCAGGTCGAGTGGAGGTTAAGTACATCAAGCTTCCAACCATTTGCTTAAAAAGAGTGTTGTCAACTCTCTTTCCATCAGGATCAGTACTTAACTTTAATCCAGCTTCAGCTGGTGTTCCAACAGGATTACAATTCATCATATGAAATCGTTTCAGCACCTCCTGAACATATTTCTTCTGACAAATAAAATTACCAGCTGTAGATTGTACTACTTCTATGCCAAGATAGTAGTGCATCAGCCCCAAATCACTCATGTCAAATTCCTTCATCATAGATTGTTTAAAAACATCAAACATTCGAACATCACTACCAGTGTAAATCAGATCATCAACATATAGACATACAACCAGTAGTTTACCATCATTGCCAGACTTAACATACAACGTATGTTCATATGGGCATCTCCGAAAACCTTGTTTGACCATATATGCATCTATGCGGCTATACCAAGCTCGGGGAGCTTGTTTCAGCCCATAAAGCGCTTTCTTCAATCGAAAAACTTTTCCTTCATGCCCTTGCTGCACATACCCTGGAGGTTGATCCACAAACACCTGTTCTTGCAATTCACCATGTAGAAAAGCGGATTTCACATCTAATTGAAATATACGCCAAGAGTTTTTAGCAGCAAGAGAAATTACCATCCGAATTGTGTCTAGCCTTGCAACCGGAGCAAACACTTCTTTATAATCGACTCCGTACTCTTGCTTATATCCTTTTGCTACTAAACGAGCTTTGTACTTGTCAACCTCCCCTTTTTCATTCAGTTTTGTTTTAAAAACCCACTTCACACCAATAGTTTTCTGACCTTTAGGCAGATCAGTGAGTTCCCAGGTATCATTTTTCTCAATGGATGCAATTTCAGCATCCATAGCTTTTTGCCATTTTGCATCTTTGCTTGCTTCCATAAAAGTGAGGGGAGTACAATCTGCAAATAAAGCAAAGTGAGCAAGAGTATCATCATCAGAGAGTTCATCTCCACTTACATAATCCATCATCCAGCTGGGTCGCCTCCGAATACGTTGATTATGAATCATTTGATCAGTGACACTTGGTGCAATAGTGGCTGGAGAATGCAGCTGCAGCTGATCAGCGACTCCAAGTGGAACAACAGGAGATTGAGGTTGCACTTCAATCTCATCATCAACTGCATCAATGTCAGCTGGAACTCCTTGCTGTTTTACTGTTTTTGACCAGTCCCACATCTTTTCCTCATCAAATATTACATCTCTGCTGATAATTACTTTCTCAGTAATTGGATTGAACAATTTGTATGCTTTGGAGTGTTCACTTACTCCCAGAAAAAAACACTTCAAACCCTTGTCATCAAGCTTCTTTCTCTTTTCATCTGGAATATGTGCATATGCTATGCACCCAAACACTTTAAAATGATCCACTGCTGGCTTCCGTCCTCCCCAAGCTTCCTCGGGTGTCTTATTCTTAACTGAAAAAGTAGGACACCTGTTCAAAATATGAGTGGACCACATAACAGCTTCAGGCCAAAAACGTTTTGGAACTCCTCCTTTAGCAAGCAGACTTCTAACCATGTTGAGAATAGTCCGATTCTTTCTCTCAGATACACCGTTTTGTTGCGGTGTATAGGAAGCTGTGAGTTGCCTACGAATGCCATGCTTATCACAAAAAACATCGAACTCTTTTGAGCAATACTCTCCTCCACGATCAGTTCTAAGGATCTTAATCCTCTTTCCGGTTTCAGTTTCTACAGATGCTTTGAAGGTTCTAAATGCATTAAAAGCTTCTGATTTTTCCTGCAAAATATATACCCATGCCTTTCTACTAAAATCATCAATGAAAGAAATAAAATATTTCTTTTTACCATTTGACATTGGGTTAATTGGGCCACATATGTCTGAGTGCACCAAGTCCAGCAAGTTCTGAGCTCTCCATGCCTTTCCTTTTGGAAATGGGTCGCGATGTTGCTTTCCAACTATGCACTCTTCACAGACCTTGGATGGAGTTGTGATCATGGGGAGGCCTGTCACCATCTGCTTTTGATATAGTGTCCTCAAGCCATTAAAATTAAGGTGCCCAAATCGATAATGCCACAGCCATGATGGATCATCTTCCTTGGCAACTAAACAAGCTTTAACAGTCTCAATTTTTAGTGGGAATAGCAGGTTTGAGCTCATATGTATGACAGCAATGCTGCCTCTTACAGGATCATATATCTCACAAGAACCATCCTGTATAGTGATGATATATCCCTTCTTTTGCAATTGCCCAACACTTAACAGATTAGTTTTCAAATCAGGCACATAAAACACGCTGGAAATTGTTTCAGTAAAACCATTTTTAGTTTTTATTTGAATATCTCCTTTCCCCATCACATTTAATTTAGAACAGTCACCAAAACTGATAGTGGTACGAAAATCTTCATTTAAGGATGAGAAAGAGGACTTACAGCCACTCATATGATTACTACACCCTGTGTCAACGTACCAGGTATCAAATCCAGGTTCTTTATTGGCATGAAATGCCATTAAAAGTGTTTCTTCTTCCCTTCTCTCAACAAAGTTTGATTTTTCTCCTTCTCCTTTATCTTTCGGCAGCTTCGTATAGCATTCATTGCTATAATGACCATAGTTGTGACAGCGATAACACTGGATATTCATCTTATCAGTATGTTTATAACTACCTTTTCCTTTGGCTTGAGAGCTCGGCGATGAACGATCTTCGTGCCTGAAATTCTGTTGATGTCTACCTCCATTGTGGTTGCCTCGACCTCCTCTTCCTCGTCCTCTACCACCTCTACCCCTGCCTCTTCCTCTGTAGCTTGAAAAATCATTAAAGGTAGAGGCTTTCAAAGCTTGTTCTTCAGATGTATTATTGTCAGTGGTGCTGCGATTCAGCTTCTGCTCATGCACCAGTAAAGAGCTTTGCAACTCATCGATTGACATTGTGTCAATATCATGAGATTCTTCAATGGAACACACAATATAGTCGAATTTGGGAGCCATAGATCTCAATATTTTCTCTACAACAGCACCATCTTCAATCTTCTCACCATGAATCCTCATCTTATTTGCAATCCCCGTAACTCGTCCAAAATAATCAGAGACCGACTCTCCGTTTTTCATTTGGAGAGTCTCAAAATCTCTCCTCATTGCTTGAAGATGTGCACGCTTTACTCTTGCTGAGCCTTGAAACTTCTTCTTCATAGAATCCCATATATTTTTTGATGTATTTTTCTGGAGAATAGTCTCTAGAACTTCACGATCGATTGATTGAAAAAGAAAATTCTTTGCCTTGAAATCTTTCAAACGCGATTCCTCAATTTTTGCTTTCTGGGCATCTGTCAATGCTTGATACGCTGCCTCTGTAGGTGCTGTAAAACCCTTATCAACAACCTCCCAAAGCTCTTTAGATCTGAAGAAATTCTCCATTAGCATACTCCAATGATCGTAGTGACCATCAAAGTGAGGAATTGCTGGTTGGATAAAAGAGGCTTTCTCTGTGGCCATTTGTCGAACAATTTCTACTCCTATACTCTCAGTATTTGTTTATCAGTTATCACCTCTGCAGAGGCTCTGATACCAGATGTGAAGATGAGAAAGAAGAGAGTAATTTCACGCACTCACTAAAGAGATTCATTCACTACTTAAATAGATAACAGCAGCAACAATTCAGTTAACAATTCAGTTAACAATCCACTAACAACCCACTAAAGAGATAAACTCCTAATAACTATTAACTACCCGATACCTACTAAATATCTTAACAGAAATACATATGGTTGTGTATCATGATACCTAGTTATAATAAGAAAAGATCATAATCTAATGTTTGACCTTATTTGGCTTTAACCTTTTAACATCATTGGCAGGGGAGGGTGTTTGGTTCCCTAATGGAAAATAATAGGATTAGGAAAATGGTGTTTTTTTATGGATTCCTTTCTAATCTATAAAAATTTTAAGGATAAATTTTTGTTGTCATTGAATGCTTTGAATC
>NC_033801.1:120561719-120563817 GCF_001876935.1 Asparagus officinalis
TTTTTTTCTTTCTATGTTTGTTTCACAACATGAAAATATAGAATCCAACTTTATAGAAATCCTTCAATTCATATTTTTTTTTGTTTGGTTTGGAATGAGAAACTTTTGGGATAAATGGATGACAACACCATAGGTAAACTTATCACTCATTAGTGGACAAAAATTTGAATAAGTAAGAAGTTGGGTAATCTTACCCGTTTATAAAAATCAAAACCGAAAAAATCATGACTCCAACGGCTAGTTCCAATGCATTGGAGGCTATAAATGTGGATTGATAGCTCATGGTGCCAATGTATCCCTCATTCTTACCAACATATCAAATTTTCATAGTTCGCAAGTTTCATATCCTCCATCATTATGATATCAAAATAATATCCTCAAAATTTTAAAGTTTGGTGCGATTGCAATCTCTAAACACCCATGAAAGTGTGCAAGTATGATAAAAATAAGGGGGATATTATTGAGGGTGTGCAAGATACCCAAATAAAGAACGATATTTTTTTTTGAATGAGCTCATGGAGGAGGAGAAATAAGCAACCAATGAAACAATTTGTCAAAGAAAACAAGTTTGGAGATAAATATTTTTTGAAATCAAAGAGGCTGAAGCAAGAATTGAAACTTGTCAAAAAACAACTCTTAGCTTGGAAAATTTCTATAATCTTAATTGTGATATTTTGTATTATTTTAATTATTGTAAACCGCATGTCATATAATTGTACTTACGAAAGTAGTTTGGACTGTTGGCAATATCCGCAGGAACTTCACTTAAAGCTTGCTTCATGTAGCGATCACATATCTCATTCATTGTTTGTAGGACTTTATTGAAATACCTACTAACTGTTTCTCCCGATCTTATAAATTCAGTTCTTGTTATTCTATTTTTAGTTTTATGACCCACTATACTTAGGAACATAGCGAGCTATTCTTCAACTTGAACATATCTTGTATCCTTTAATAAACCATTTGCTTTCATTATTTCTGCAAGTTTTAAAAAAAGCCATTGGTCTCATTCTAATATAAGACCGACAACTATCACTATAGCCTTCCAATACACGTTTGAAGTGAGCATCTCTGCAATATATTTTTATATATATATAGTATAGTATTATATAATATATAGATTATATATTAATATATATATTAGTATATAAGAGGTACGTATATATATATATATATATATATGAATATATATCAATATATACTATATAGATACTTATAGAGGAGAGAGATGAGAAGAGAGACAGAGAGAGATTAATGGGTATCTCTTGGTCATATGAGGGGATTTCCTCCTTGACACCTCTAAAATCACTGATTGAGCGAACAATTATCGATGTCGCGCTCCGTCGAACTTGATTACATATTCTAAAACCCCTAACACAGGTTGCGCAAGTTTAGGGGTGAATGCGTCGTCGTTCGACCCTCCATCAAGCCATGTTAAAAGTTATATCATTTAAAACCGTTAAAATTGATACGAGTGGATGAAGGGTCAAACGACGACGGGTCACCACCCATAACTTGGTGTGTGATGCGGGTTATCTAGAATATGTAAGATCAAGTCAACGGAGCGGATCATCCATAAGTCGCTCAGGTCATTGATTTTAGAGGCGTCATAGGAGGAAATCCCCTCCTGAGTGAAAGGGATACGCCACTTAATCTCATACTATATATACATATATATATATATATATCATATATATTATATATATATATATTATGATATATATAATATAGTATATATAATATTATATATATATTATATTGAATATATATATATTAATTATATATTATATATATACGCTAGCCATATATATATAATATCTGTTTGTTCCCTTGTACAACTAGAATTGTCTTGCGCTTAGCACGTATTCTCAGAAGACAAGTTATTATCGCGAGCACGGAAGAAACAGTTGTATTAGCACACATCCTCTTTAATTATTCTTGATCTACATTATCCATCTACATTCATTGTAGAATTAGTACACATTAAGAACTTGATTTTCCACTTATTCAAGACATAACAATAATTAAATAACTAATTCATATATTAAAATCTTAAAACAAAATTATTAAATATCCACAAATCTAAATATGTATCCAT
>NC_033801.1:120563839-120601366 GCF_001876935.1 Asparagus officinalis
CTTATTTTCATAAATTAGTTAATTTAGCTATCCACTTGATTATACAAAGTCAACATAAATAAGCAAAAAAATTCAGTATTCTTATTTCTTAAAATAAAATAGAACAATATATTGTGTCTGTAATAACAAATGTAGTCTACATTATTGTTAACTTTCACGATGTTGGGGTGTAATAGAAAAAACCCCAAACAAGTGCAGAAAAACCCCAAAAATTATAACATATTATTAGCATGTAAAAAATAAAAGTTCGACTGCCAAAGCATCCATGATGAACAACCCTCCATGATCAAATATGAATAAAAAATTCGGATTATTGATTTATACCTCTAATTGCAAAGGCGCTGATGCAATTAAGGAGATCAAAGTTCAATTGCCAAAGCTCAAAATCATGGCTGAAAATCGAACCTCATAATCAAAGCTTAGGACTGAAGATCGAAATCGAAGAACAAAGCTCAAAATCGAATGCACCCCTTGAGTTCCGACTAGAAATTATACCTCAAAATCGAAGCCATAAATCACAAGAACAAAACCGAAAGCTTAAATGCCCAGATCGAAAATCATAATCAAATTTCAAAATCAGTAATAAAAAATGGGGATCGTCAGATGTCTTTGCGTTTTTGAAGGGTGAATCATCAGATCTAATCGGAATGGCCAAGGGTAGGTGTAGCACGAATAGGAAAGAGAAGAGGCGGGATGAGATTAGCGAGAGAAGGGGAGAATGATTCTAGGGTTTTGCTATGAGATGGAATCTGAAAAGAAATGAATAGGAGAGAACTTGGGTTTTTTAATCCAAGATAATACAAGGTGTTAGTTTTTTATCTCAATTCCAGCCAAAGCGCCTCTGAATTGGGTTTCTAGAAAAACTCCCGTCTTTCTCAACTTTATAGAATCCCTTATCTATAAACTTGTTGTGAGCCAAACACAGTAATATGATACCACCATATTACTCTTTGACAATAATACCCCGGTCAAATCCAATTCCTCATTCTAATGCTAGTATAGGGTAAAAGACAAATTTTTAAAACCGACCCATTTAGGAATTTATTGCCAAAAAATGACCCCATTCAAACAAATTTGCAAAAACCGACGCTGAAACCAGGTCGGTTTTAGAAAAAATAATTCCGAAACTTCACGGGAGTTCAACTCCCGTGAAGTTTCACAATTCAAAAAAAAAATTTTGAACTAAGAAACTTCACGGGAGTTGAACTCCCGTGAAGTTTAGGAGATTAATTAAAAGCTGCTAAACTTCATGGGAGTTCAACTCCCGTGAAGTTTCGAAATTTTTTTTTAAAAACCGACCTGGTTTCAGCACTGACGCTGAAACCAGGTCGGTTTTTGCAAATATCCTAGAAACGGGTCGTTTTTTGCAAATAAAAACTCAAATGGGTTGGTTTTGAAAATTTGTCCATAGGGTAAACCAAACACCCCTAAGTTAAAAGATTGTCCAACTAACAAAGTGTACCATCATATACATTAAATACTTGAATCAATTTAGAAGCGACAGAAGATCTCATTTCATACTTATTATAATTGTCATATTCAAAAGGTCTCTAAGGAGAGAAAATGAAATTAATTATTGGATAGACAATCTATGACTTAAGAAAAAGATTACACGCTACTAACTAATTTTAAAATTACGGTGATGAAAATTGACAAGAGAAATGAATAAAGAAAAGGAGGAAGAAAGGGACATCATTTTCCATAGCCTAGACATTAGGTAATGTGAGGAGTAGTTCAAAGTGAAGACTTAATGGAAACAAACCCAAACGCGTTATAAAATCAAACAACATGGTCCGGGCAGTTGAGTGATGTCCAATTAATGAAAGGGACATTGGTTTATTTATCTATTTGATTTTTGGACTAATTGCTTCTTTCTTGCTTATTAGTAGCATGCGAGTCTATGATTGATTTGAGTGTTGGTTACTAACTTAGGATTTGTAAGTGGGTTAAGTGTGCTCACTTCATTTTGGGGGATAACTTGATTTGTTTGGCTTGTGGGTTGGTGGTTTGGATGATCCTGACACAATTCTTTGATCTTCTTCCTTCCTTTCTTTCTTTCTCTCTTTCTCTCTCTTTCTTTTACTAGGTGGAATGCACATGCACTGCACGTGGTC
The DNA here is from genome assembly GCF_001876935.1 of Asparagus officinalis. Lineage (NCBI taxonomy): Eukaryota > Viridiplantae > Streptophyta > Magnoliopsida > Asparagales > Asparagaceae > Asparagus > Asparagus officinalis. Next base: position 120,565,954 of record NC_033801.1, read on the forward strand.
AAATATTATAATTATTTACTTTAAGTTTATTTATTTACTATAACATGGTTGTAAAAAACTTTCAAATTATCATAATATATTATATTTTTTGGATATTTCCATGTGTGATTTTGACATTTTGTCTTCTAGAGAAATAGTGATGTTTAAAGCCTTAAAATATTACTGATTTAAGATTAATTAATAATTTGAATGTATAATTTCAAAATATTAATGATGTAAGGGACCAATACGGAAAAAACCTATTATTATTAATAAAAAATAAATTCTTGAATTCATTAAGGAAAATGGTAAGTTTTATCTAGTCATTAAGGATTTTGTTCAGTTATAAAATAATTACTTCCACCTGTTGTTTACTTCCACCTGTTGTTTATCTGGCGATCAAGTATTATAGATATTGAAGAATTTTTTAAGTTAGAATGCGCAAATTCAATCAAGAAAAAAATATAAATTATGTGATCAATTTTAATATCTGATATTGTACTCTTTTTACATCTTCCCAACTACTAATTGATTACTCGCTAGTTTCAGAAAATTATAAAATATAGTCTAAGAATGATTTGTACATATTATGTACTCATATTGATTGTATTTTAACAAAATAATTCATATCTATCAAATATCAAACAACATCTAAAAATTTAGCTTAAGGAGTTAGAAGAATACAATATCTGCAATAATACTCATATCCAAGCTATGAGCTATTTAGCTTAAGGAGTTAGAAGAATACAATATCTGCAATAATACTCATATCCAAGCTATGAGCTTCATAAGCTTATAAGAATGTGAGCAATATATAATGATGAGCTTCATAAGCTTATAAGAATGTGAGCAATATATAATGACAACTTAATTTACTTTGTCAAATAATTTATTACGAATCATGAAAGACAAAGGGAATCAGAATGATCATATACCCATCCCAAATAAATATTAAAATTCTCTTAGAGATTCTTATAGCAAAAGTTTTTTAGAGTTGGTGTGTAGGATAAATTTAAGGACAAATAACCCAAACCAGTTCATTGAGTGATAGACTTGCTATAAACTTCACTATTATAAAATTGATATCACATGTGCCTTAAGTTGTGTTTTTTGTTTAAGAGTTAATTTTAGAAAACTCCCCCTCAACTATGGAGGGCATGTCAACCCCCCCCTCCACCCCCCCCCCCCGATAAAACTATTTAAGACTGAGTAAATCCCCACCAAGTTTTGGGTGCTTTGTAGATAATCTATCTCAACTTAAAAAAATAATTTAATCCCAGTGAACTTTTCTCACTTAAACCTAACCCCTCAAAACTAACATCATTGAGTCTTATCTATTATGTAACAAGTACTTGACTTGAAAAGACTATAATATCAATCAATCATAAAAGAATTACCTTGGCTTTTGCCAGATAAAAGAGGTGATATAGAGGGGAAAAGAATTGTAAATTAGTTGTGATCCATTTATTATCGGTTGAGGGTTTCTTTTTAATTAAAATTGCTTTTTTTAAGAGGGTATTTTGTCCAAAATCACATATCGAAGTAACTACGTTAAGGGGGTTTGTTGATAGAAGTGTAAATGATTAGGGGATTTTTTATGAGATATGCTATAGTTGAGAGGTGTTTTCTAAAATTGCACCAAAGTTGAGAGAGGTTATCTATAACACCCTACATAATGAGAGGGTTTTGTCAAATTGAATCAGTTGAGTGGGGTTTCTAAGGCAATCTCCATAGTTAAGAGGGGTTTTAAAAAAACTAACACTTCTTTTAAATATGGCTTATTAATAATTTGTCCCTTAAAATTTTAATAATTTAATATTAGTCCCTAATATTATGAACAATTTTAAAATTTTGTAGGATTGGATATTTAAAATCAAGGAACTAATATTTAAATAACCTTTACATATTTGCTCTTATAGGCATTCTATTAAATATCGACCAATATATTGTTATATCGGCTAATATATCGGGTTAAAGACTTTATCTTAGTAATACTTTATATTATTTTCTTTTGTTTGTTGATCTTTTTGATATATCGACCGTTATTGAAAATATGGCCGATAAACCCCTTTGAAGATATCAAGAAAATCATGCCATTTTTAATTTGATTGTGGGTTCACTACCAAATAATGGGACTACATGGACGGTTTAAAACCGTCCCGCTAGACAATAAAACCGTCATCATAGGCTTAAGAGAACGGTTACTCATCTGATACCTTTGCTACTGTAGTCTTTGGTCTAAGGGATTCATGATCCAAGTGGTGTGGTTCTTGAATTGTTCCCGTAGACAACATATGGGGACGGTTTATAATTTTACAGATGATGATGGTTATTTAGCAACAAGAACGGTTTGATCTAAGAGGACGGTTTTATTGTCTATGGGTACGGTTTTATTTGTGATCTATGGAGTTGGTTTTTATACCAAAGGAGACGGTTGTATTTTTCAAATAGCAATGGGGATGGTTTTCAGCTGTCAAGATAAGGGAGCAGTTATATATAGCAAAGGGGACGATTTTCAATTTTGACCGATCAAAGCAAATCATCCAAATATCACACATTTTATAGACCTACGGTTTCAAAATTAAAAAGAACAAAACAAAACAAAAACTCCAAGATTTATATCTGCTCGTGTCACAAACAAAGAGATGAAACTCCAAATTTTACAAGCAAGCAACCAAACATAAGGAACAATTCATTAGTTCATTACAATGGCTTTAGTACAAGTTTTTTCTTTTGTCCAAAGTACATGTATAAAATTCCTCTTTCATTAAAACAAAAAGTGACCTCTGTTTAACTAAAAGGTCTCTATTGGTATACATAATTTGTAAATTGTCAGATAGAGCTAATCCCACAATAAGTGAAAAGCACGTACGCACGGATTAACCTGTTTTAGTCACCATCAATTTTCCTGCATAAATTTAAATAAAAAGATAAAATTAAGATTATATTCATTGCAAGATTCATAAGCTACTGCAGAGATCACCAACATATCCAACTGCAGGTTAATCACTTCAACAGATCAACAAGAATGAAGTGCTGAACGCAGACTAAAACATTATGAACATCAAAGTTAAAGGTGAAAGAAAAAAAATCTAGAAGCAATGGGAAAGAGGAGGGAAGACATGAAGATAAAATAGCTTGACATCTATTTTCCCTCCCCTCTTGAATCTCTCTTTTCTTTTCTCCTCCTCATCAAAAATCATATAAGCATTGTTTTCTCCTCCCTTTTTTCTCCCTTCATCTTTTCCTCATTTTTTATCAGCAGACTTTTGCATATCCTCCTTTATAAACCTCACTCTCCCCATGATTAAGATGAGTCAGCTTTGATCGATGAAACCAAAGGAACAACCAGTCCAAATCAAGTTGTCATACACACAAAAAAGAAAAAGAAAGATATAACAATAGAAAAAACTACCTCATTGCGTGGATGATGACTGCTTCTAGATGAGCGAGGACGGTCATGATTTCGATCACTATTACCTCCCTCAGGTGATCTTGTGCATGCAACAAGTCTTGCAATAGCCGCAAGATCAATTGTTTGCCCAAGTGTTTCCGTCAAGAGGGCGGCGAAACCATGGGCGGCGAAACCATGAACCAAGTCTGCCTTCTGTGCTTCAAACTTTTTTTTCAACTCTTGCTCAACTTTTTGTGATATAGTTTGAACAACATATTCTGGAACTTGCCCAAAGGGGTCCACGGTCTTTTTATTTTTATTAGAGCATGGTTTTAGTGACAACCCTCCCCATAAGACATACACGTCCAGGATGTTCATCTTTCTTGACTAAATTCCATGCATCATCAACTTCATCTTGAGATTGAGTTCTTCTAAAGCACTTTGCATTAGCAAAATTTATATTTAGTTGATATGCATGTTATATGAAAATTAAGACCTAAAAAGCAATATATGAAAATTTATATTTAGTTGATATGGCATATACTTACTATTAAATTGATTGTTTTCTCTCCTAGTGGTTTTATCTTCTTTTTACGGGTCTCAATAAACATTTCAGCTTCACTTGGAAGTCTTCCCAACTCCTTTTCCTATAATAAAGACATGATAGTTAAAATATTATTAAATACAATAACAACGAACAAAAAGAAAGGATGCAGTTAAAAAATAATATTAAACAAAACCAATTGAAATACCAATTTTTTTGCGAATCCTCACAAAACTTATTGACCCCGTAGTGTGTATATATTCTTGACCTTCACGATTTGCTTTGTTGGTCTCACTTGTTGTCTAAACAATCAGAAGGAACATGGAATGAAAAACAACCTGACCATTAGAAACTTGCATGCAAATAATTATACAACTAAGAACCAGACAATATAGAACAAAGTTCCAAGTATTGGCTGATACTTTTATAGTAAACATACGTGTCATATTTATTTTAGGTGTGCTAATTCAAACTAGCCAGAACCAGACTCCCTTTTGAATAGAAAACACCTAATTTGAAAGTCTAATCTCATCTCATTTACCTTTGAGTGTTCGGTGTTCCAGAATTTGAGCAAAGCTTTAAATTCTATTTCAGGTGTAGTATCTGGCCGTGTCTTCATTCGTTGTTTGTCATTTTTAAACCCGTCAAAGCACTTCTTCTTCAATAAGGATTTCCAGCGCCTACATGCACAGTTGACAGTTTCTAGGGTCCATTTTTTTTTCCTTCCTCCGGAATGTCATATTTTTCCTACATTGACATAATTTGACAATAAAATATTTTGATCATAAATACTTGTTATAAATAAGAGGGAAAAGAACAAAAATAAATTAGCGATTAAAAATAAAAATCATACCTTAACATAATCCCATATTTTTTTTCTTTATCTTTTTCTTCAACTTTGTGCCAATTTTCCTTATCCAGAGGTGCAAAAATTGAGTTTCTTCCAAGTGTGCCTAAGAAACTGCTAAGTTCACTGCATGCCTTATCTGATGGTCCGAAAGGTTGTCCATATTCATTTAAAAAAATAACTTGTCGATCATGTACACTTTGTACATGAACTTTTTGAATTTAGTTTGCCCTCGATACTTTTTGGGTTTGTCTACCACTTTATTGGCTACCTCTCTTGTTGATGCCAACTATGATCACAGCAACCACGACAAGGACAACATATTTCATTCCCTTTTGCTACTCTTGCAAATGCTCTATCAAGAAAGTCATTCACTTTTTCAATGTACTCGGCACTTACACGAGAAGTGTTATACATCCAACCTCTATTTTTATCCATAACTTGTATCTGCTAGAGAAAAGTAAATATATTGAGACATCAATAATATATATCTACTTACTAACAATGTATAAGAATCCATGAACTAAAGAGTTGCAAGTTATTTTATAGGACTAGTCTCTCTCAAGCATAATTAACTATTTGTTTAATAGTAGTATACATAAACTAAAATATGCTATATCTAAAAAATGAAAATTTATTAGTTTCATATTTTTTTTAGAGAACTAAAACTTATCATTATAGAGCTAATATAAAATTGTGAGGATGCGGTTATAGCAAGTAAATGAGATATATTATATTTGACTCAAAAAGAAAAAAAAGAGAAATAATATGGCTCAACCAAAAACCAACTACCGCTGGATAAATATATATCTCGAGTATCAATATACTGAAGCTCTTATATGTAAGAATAAAACTATGCCACATAAACTTATTATGGTAGTAAATAAATATTAAATTGATGATTACATGGTCCTTCCCATTGTCATCCGATGTCCTCAGGAGTGAAGTAGTTGGACTAAAAGAAAATTAAATTGAAGAGTTACCACCTCATGCTCCATTTTCAAATTATCATATCTATCATGCTCCAATATCACTCCCAGATAAATATTATAACAGGAGACTCGTCTCTTATTCATTTCTTTGACATTTTCCATCTGACTAATAGAAGTGATTTGTCATCATCTATGCAAACCTGAAGATTTAGACAACCCCATTTTCGTGCACAATATCATGATTTCAAAATTTTATTAAAGCTAAATTTCAATGATGTCTACTGTATCTGCATATGATTGGGCTTACAAAACCAACTTCAGGCACTGCTTATATTTCAGGAGTGGATATCAGGTTCAATATGGACAAAGAACAACCAAGAAAAAAATAGCATATAGTATGGTGCACAGATAAAATAGCATATAGATATAATCTAGGACTTATGCATCTTGTTAAATTAATCTAATCATAATCCTATCTTCTTTCGTATGTAATAATTAAGAAATGCATGTAATAATTTTAACCACTTTCAAAGATCAACCAAGACAACATTGGTTACAGGTATTACTTGGCAACATTGGTTCACAGATTTGTCCCTATAGCTGTATGATTCTGGTTACATTATGCATTGAATTATGTCGGGCACAAAGTTGTGTATTACTAATTAAACCCCTGATGGCGTAAAAGTAGACACAGGTTACAGGTGCACTGTTTCTTTTTTACAGTTACATCGAGCTTGCAGATACAGTAAAAGTAGACGCAGGTTACATGTGCACTATTTCTTTTTTACAGTTACATCGAGCTTGCAGATACAGCTCGCCATGCCACGTGCTCGAAAATAAGGATGTTCCTCTATTGCCTGTTTAAATACAGTGTTCTGCACAATGACTTTGATCATCTTTCAAATAACTATACTCTAGATACCAATAAAAACAACAACAATCATGTACGATTTTGAAGCTTGCTGGGTTTGATACCAAAATCCAGTGCGGTAGGAATTTTAAGCTCCAAGATTCTAATAAGAGCAGAGAGTTCTGGATTATTTCCATCGGCAATGAAAAGCTTCACGTACTTACCAAAAAGGGGAAAAAAACCAAAAAAGTAAAAAGGATCCCCATCACTAAATAAAAGGGAAATTTTGTCTAGAAATGCTGTTATTTATAAAATTAAATAAAAATTTTGTTAAATAGATAAAAGGAAAAATTGAAACTGACGAAGATTGTAAAGGAGAGAGATAAGTACCTAATTAGTGGATGCTAGAGAGGGGATGGCCTTGAAGTCGATGAACGAGGGGAAGTGAAGGAGAGGCGGCGGAAAGGTCGGTTGACGCACGGGAGCCGAGGAGAGAAGGGTAACGAGGGCGAGAAGGTCAGCGGATGAACTGGAGTGAGGAGGAGGCTGCCATTTTGCTCCGTCGAGGAGAGGTGAGGGCGCAAAGGAAAGAGGAGATCTGTTTGGTGGAAAATTTGTAATAAGAAAATGAAAGAATTGAGTGTTTTATTCTTTCTAACTGCTTAGAAAAAGAATGTTTACAACTCTCTCAATCTTGATTACAATTTAAATTTTCGATTACAAAAGAGAAGAGAATTGATGTAAATTCTCCTCTTTGTTTAATTCTGGGTTCTTCACGGTGGCGATGAAGTGCCTCCCTCGAATGCTCGCGTCGAGTTTGCTCTCCGTTGACGATCCGATGTTTCACTTCACTGGAACAGTATCTTCTCTTCATGATTTGACACTGTGGAGGACTTGCATAGCAAGTTTGAAACTCTGAATGAGTTGATAACTCAGAGCGAGTTTAAACTCTTGAAAAAGAGTTGATTTGAACCGAAAATCGGTTAATAAGCCAAGGATGAAAGCTCCTTTGCTGATCTCTAGATCCGAAAATGCTTCAAAGATCCCTAGATCCAAAAAGATCCCAAAAGATCTCAACTAACCCGATTTTTTAGCTATTTATAGGTGATTAGGGGGTGTAACCGCCCCTAAAATCGCTCCTTTGTGGGGCTTATGGGATGTAACTGCCCCTTAAATCACTCCTGAGTGGAGTTGTGATCCCCTTAGATTGTGGGAAATGGTTTTAGAACCGTTCAGCTCTTGTTTGAATGAGTCAAACATAAGAATTACGTTCTAGCATGAATTCTGCATTCAAACGCAACGTCTTGAATCTCGGACGTAGCGTCTGGAAGCTTATTTGTAGCGTTTGGAAGCTACGTTTGCAGCGTCTGGAAGCTGTGTTGGCAGCTTATTAGAAGCTGCGTTGGCAGCTTGTTGGAAGCTGCGTTGGCAGTATTTAAGAGTTACGTTTAGCAGCGGATGGAAGCTGCGTTGGCAGCTTTTTGAGGCTGCGTTTGCGGCCGAACATGAGCTACGGTAGCAGCTGGATCTGAGCTGCGTTTGGAGCTGAATGTGAGCTATGTTTGCACTGTGTCAGCGGCTGTGAACACAGTGCGTCTTGATGCTGGTACGCGGGGAAAGCTTCCGCATCTTAATGTTGAAACGTGAAAGTACTCTGATACCAATTGAAAGCACATTAATACCACTAGGAAGGAACCCTAGAGGGGGGTGAATAGGATTTATACTAATCTAATCTGATTTATGTCAATTTAAAACTTATTAACAAATATATCCTAGCAAATTAGATATGCAACACTTAATATACAAGGATATGAAACTAAGGGTGATATAAACACAAAGCAATATAAGCAAGATAGTGGACAATATAAACAATGATCAATTGACAAAGGCAATAAGAATAATAAGCACGAATGTAAAAGTGCAACAATATAGTCACAAACAAATGATATGTTTACGGAGTTCGATCCCCACGACCTACGTCTCCACTCCTCACATCGAGGAGATCTCCACTATCACACCGGGTTTTCTACGCTTACCCGAAAAATATTTACACCTCACAATGTCGGTTTTCAATGCTCACCGATCAACGTTCATAATCACTCATAATGTAACTACACTAACTACCACCTCAAGGTGTTGGTCTCTAGCCTATGTCTCCCTCAAGTGTTAGGAATTACAACCTCTCTCTAGGTATTACCACCTACCCCACTCCTCTTGGGACGACCCCGTCTCTCACCACATACTTCTCTTAGTGTACTAGTATAATACAAAGTGAATCCCACAATAATAGCTCACTAATCAATTGATTATTCTTTAAATAATGGGAGAACTCAATTAAGCACAACTCAAGGTTACAATCTTTCACACCCCAAATTATAATATGTATGAAAATACTAAAAGCTCAAATGGGTGTGTGTAACAATGAGATTTAATAAAACAAAATCAAACTAAACTCCATATAGATTCTAGCTTATGGAAATAAAAATCAAACATATAAAATAGCTAGATTGAGTTTAGAAAACTTCTCCAATAAATGACAAGAGTGAGAGAGAGATGAGTTGAAGCTCAAACACCAAATGATGATCTTCTCTTGCTCTTATGAAATTATCTTCACAAACAAAACTCTTAAATAAGGCTTAAACACCTTTAAACAAACTTAAACCAAACTTTAAACCCTTGTTAAACTTTCTTAAAACATTCTCTTGGTCATTTTTGGTCTGATGTATGAGGGGTATTTATAGAGACCCCAAAACACAAGAAAAACAAAGCAAAAAGACTAAAAACCCAAAACTGGAACAAGTTAAAAAAAAAACTAGCCGTTACAGTATCAGTCGACTGACGACTTTCATCAGTCGACTGATGAGCTGACCTTTAGAGGCGTTTTCCAGCTCATCAGTCGACTGAGGGACTGTTAGAATTAGTTCTTAGGTTATCGGGTTAGGGCCCATTAACCCATTAGCCTATTACCTATATGTAACCCTATATATACCCATGGAGATGAATGAAATGGTCAAGCCATCTGATTTCTTAGTTTTAACATGGTATCAGAGCCAGGTTCCAAAACCCTAACCCTACTGCCTCCAATTCAAAAACAAAAAAAAACAAAAAAAAAAAAAAACTGCTGCTGCACTACGAAACCCTACCCCTTACCTTTGGCGGTCCTCCTCCTCTCAGATCCAGCTTGCTTCGCCCTCGTCTTCTTCGCGAGCCGCCACTGCCAGATCTCCTTCGACGCTCGTCAACATCGGCGAAGAAGCTGGCAGTCGTCGTCGTCGCTGCTTCGAAGCTCGCCGCTGTCAGATCTCCTTTGAAGTTCGCCGTCGCTGCTTGCTTCGTCCTCGTCTTCATCGTCCTCAACGGTCGTCGCTACTTCACCTTATAGAACACCTCGTCGTCGCTGATCGCTGATCGCTAATCCAGATCCGCTCCTTCGAAAATATTTAGGCTTGGTTGACCTGCGGGTTCTTTTTTGTTGTTATTTGGGCTTTTGTTAGTTGGCCCTTTCTGTTGTTGGGCCTTGGGCTGAGTCTTGTATACGTCTGCTGAAAGAGATCTAAAAAAAAAAGACAGTTTATTTCAAAAAAAAAAAACAGAAAGTTTATTTCAAAAAAAAAAAAAAAACCTTCGGGTTTTTAACCTTCGGGTTCCTCAAAACTAACCTTCGGGTTTTTAACCTTCGGGTTCCTCACATCTGACCTTCGGGTTATAACTCAAGTTCTGACCTTCGGGTTTCTACTTTATACAAGGAGACTGTTATCCTCCTGATATCGTACTATCCTATTCTGTAACAATGACAGGATCTGCCATATCTTCTGCTACCACTACTACACCTACCTCTGCTGCTTCTCCTGTTACTACTTCTGCTCCCTCCACTATTCAGATTTCTCAAACTGAGTATGACCGGCTGTGTCAACTCGATCTCACTCAGAACAATTATTCTGCTACTCATGCATCCTCTTCCAGTATGGATGCCTACATTGCCTCTCCTCACAGACTATGGGTATTAGATTCTGACGCCTCTTCTCATATGACGGGTCTTAAGGACCACTTTGTTTCCTTCAACCCTTCTGATAAGTTTCCATCGGTCCGGATCGCTGATGGGACATACTCTCCCAACCCTTCTGATAAGTTTCCATCGGTCCGGATCGCTGATGGGACATACTCTCCCGTTCTTGGTGATGGAGAAGTTCATGCTACTTCATCTCTTACTCTTACTGATGTTTTATATCTTCCTAAATTTCCTGTTAGTTTACTGTCCATCAGTCAATTCACAAAACACAACAACTGCAAAGTCACTTTTTTCCCTTCTCATTGTGTTTTTCAGGACCTAGCAACTGGAATGACGATTGGTTCGGGGCATGAGAGAGGAGGCATGTACTATTTGGATGACAATATGTCTGCTACTGGTCTATAATCCTTTATTATGGCATCAACGACTTGGTCATCCCTCGTTATCGAAGCTTAAGTCTGTCATTTCTATCCAGTCTTCTATTTCTTCTTTAGGTTGTGAGTCTTGTGAACTGGGTAAGCACCATCGTGCTACTTATCCGAGTCGTATTGATAAACGCAGCAGTTCTGCATTCGAGTTAGTCCATTCTGATGTTTGGGGTCCATGTCGTATTCCTTCCGTGAACGGTTACAGATATTTTCTTGTCTTTATTGATGACTTCTCTCGCATGACTTGGCTTTATCTTTTAAAAGAGAGATCTGAGGTTTCCACCGTTTTCGAAATATTTTACAAAGAAATCAAAAACCAATTTTCTACCTCTATTCGTATCCTTCGTACCGATAATGCTTTGGAATACATGAAACATGACTTATCTCGTTTTTGTGCAAATATTGGTATTATCCACCAAACATCATGTTCTCACACTTCACAACAAAATGGAGTTGCTGAAAGGAAGCATAGACATATTTTAGACGTTGCTAGAACCCTGATGGTACATATGAATGTACCAAAGTATTTGTGGTCTGATGCAGTCCTCAGTGCATGTTTCCTGATCAATAGGATGCCCTCTCCTGTTCTTAATGGTAAAATACCATTCACCTGCCTTTATCCTGACAAAAAGCCTTTTCCTGTGGTTCCTCGAGTTTTTGGCTGTACTTGCTTTGTTCAGGATTTGTCTCCTGGATTGGATAAACTGTCTCCACGGTCTATTAAGTGTGTCTTTGTAGGCTACTCGCGTACGCAAAAAGGGTATCGATGTTATAATCCATCCACCAGGAAATATTTTGTGTCTGCCGATGTAACCTTCTTTGAGTCGGTTCCATACTTCTCCTTGACTGGTTCACCCCCAACTGTCAGTCCATCTGTGCCTCTTCCGTCTATTGCTCCTACTGCTATTCCACTACCTGCTTCGGTTCCTTCTGCTAATGGATCTTCTCCAGGACTACAAAATGCTTCCACTATGCCATCTGCACCACCACCACTACTGACGTATTGTCGTCGTTCAAAAGTTCCTGTCCCTCTCTCTGCTCCAGCCGAACATTCATCTCCCGTTGCAGGTCTGCCTCTTTCTACTCCTTCTGATCTCGATATTCCAATTGCTCATCGAAAAGGTAAACGGTCTTGCACTAATCATCCTATATCTGATTTTGTTTCATATGACCGTCTTACTCCATCTTCTCGTCAGTTTGCTTTGTCCTTGTCCTCTATATCTCTACCCAGGTCATATGAGGAGGCCGTATTAGATCCTGCTTGGAAACATGCTATGGATGAGAAGATGGATGCACTTATTTCTAGAGGTACTTGGGATCTTGTATCTTCTCCGACGGGCGCTACCGTAGTTGGTTGTCGGTGGGTTTATACCTTGAAATATCGCACCGATGGTTCAATTGATCGTTATAAAGCTCGTCTTGTTGCTAAAGGATATACTCAAACCTATGGGGTCGATTATCTTGAGACGTTCTCTCCCGTAGCCCGTCTCAATTCCATTCGCCTACTTTTCTCTATGGCTGTTAATCTGGACTGGACAATGTTTCAGCTGGATGTTAAAAATGCCTTTCTGTATGGTGACTTGCAGGAGGAAGTCTATATGGAGCAACCTCCTGGGTATGTTGCTCAGGGGGAGAATACTGTCTATAAGCTTAAAAAGGCAATTTATGGTCTCAAACAGAGTCCACGGGCATGGTTTGAGAAATTTAGTACTGCTATATCTGGTGTCGGTTTCAAACGATGTCAGTCTGATCACTCCGTCTTTATCCGGCGTACTACATCTGGTCTAGTGGTTCTGGCAGTATATGTTGATGACATCCTGCTAACTGAGAGTGACCTTGTTGCCATAGGAGAGACTAAGGAGTACCTTTCACGTCACTTTGTGACCAAAGATATGGGAAAACCCAAATACTTTCTTGGGATTGAGATTGCATATCAAAAGGACCGTTTACTTCTATCTCAAAGGAAATATGTATTGGACCTATTAGAAGAAATGGGCCTTTTGGGGTGTAAGCCAGCAAACACTCCCATGGAAGTGAATGTGGACTTGTGGCGTGATAATAGTCCTCTCCTAGATGATGCAGGCCGATATAGGAGATTGATTGGCAAGTTGATCTATCTTACTGTGACCAGACCTGATATTACCTTTGCAGTGGGAGTATTGAGCAGGTTTATGCATATACCTAGAGAGGTTCACTGGACTGCTGCTCTAAGAATTTTGGCTTATGTTAAAAGCTGTCCGGGAAAAGGATTACTGTATAAGAAACATGGACATTTACACATCTCTGCTTATTCTGATGCTGGGTATGTCGGAGATATAGGAGATAGAAAGTCTACTTCTGGATTTTGCACCTTTATTGGAGGAAATCTGGTTACTTGGAGGAGCAAGAAACAAGATGTAGTATCTCGATCTAGTGCAGAAGCAGAATACAGAGCTATGGCTCACACTGTTTGTGAGATGATATGGCTACAGAAGCTGCTGACCGAGCTTGGTTTCTCGCAGCCTGGATCTATGCCTATGCATTGTGATAATCAATCTGCTATCCACATTGCAAAGAATCCAGTGTTTCATGAGAGAACTAAGCATATTGAAGTTGATTGTAATTTTGTCAGAGATGCTTGGGAAAAGAAAGTGATATCTCTTCAGTTCACTCCGTCTTCGGAACAGTTAGCTGACATTCTCACTAAAGCTACTTCACCTAATGTGTTTTCCATTCTATGTAACAAGCTGGGCATGATTGATATATATGCTCCAGCTTGAGGGGGAGTGTTAGAATTAGTTCTTGGGTTATCGGGTTAGGGCCCATTAACCCATTAGCCTATTACCCATATGTAACCCTATATATACCCATGGAGATGAATGAAATAATATACTCTCTGATTTTCTCACTATTTAACAAAGACCATCAACTAATAAAACATTATCAATAATAGGTTTATTAGGATTACCGATAATTCTAATACCGATGACATTCCCTTTGTTGTTATCTCCAAAAGTGACGGTATCACCATCCTTATTTAGACAAGATTACAACAATTGTATATTATCGGTTATATGTTTAGAGCAACCGCTATCCAAAATCCATCTATTTTTCTTAGGTACCTGAAATAATAAACATTTACAATTTTGATACCCATGCTATGTTGGGTCCATAAAATTAGCCTTTAGGAAACCAAACCCATGAAGAGTTTGATTTGTTTAAATAGTTATTTGATAAACAAACATCTTTAATAAAGGCAGAAATATAATACTTTTTCTTTAACGAAGTAAATTCTTTAGGTACCCAAATAGATAAGTATTTTGATTTCTTATATATATATATATATATAAACAAAACGTGTATGTGTGTATATAATTGAGCTTAAAGTACTCTACACACATAATATAAACTCCTAAACTAATTACCCAAGCTTGATGAAGGTCTTCAATGAGCACGATTTGGTAAACTTACGGATGAAGCTTGAACTTGAATTGCATGGCTTCAACCACTATTCCGCCAACCTCCATTGGATATGATCGTGAATGCTCGATTCCATCCATCCTCCAACATATTATTTGCCTAGAATAAATACAAAACATAAACACTAGACAAACAACATTACATGTAAATTGTTTGTAAATCATTATCAAAACAAAAGGACCCAACAGTCTCCCCCTTTTTGATGATGACAAATAATTTACAAAAAGATATAAATGCATGAAAGGAAAAGAATATACAAATTATAATTATAATGTATATAAACAAAAATAATATACTCACAATATTTCTCCCCCTTTGATAACATAAAAAAAAGGGAAAATAGAAAAAAATGAAGAGAGCGAAAGCTACCCCTACAAATAAGCACGGCGAGTATAAAACAAATATAGGGATTGCACCCCAATCAAAATGCCTTAATGAATATATGCAATGAAGATCATGATAAAACATGTGAGTAAGTATATATGAAAAATATGCTAAACACAACTCACATACAAAAAGACAATGAGAACACATATAAATATATCAATATGAAAATAGTATCTCATTACTCAAACATAAAAATAATGTATAAAATAGATTTATGAAATTAAAAGAAAGAAAACATGAGAATCATGAAAAAAGTTTTCAAATGAAAACAATTCAACCAAATAAAATCATAAATCAAGATTTAAATCATAAAACAAAAGTTTTCCAAAACTAAGAAATGAAAAAATAAAAAATAAAAACATTAAAAATCTTGGTTAAAAAAATCAAATTTGTTTTGGTACCCAAGTGTTCTTGATACCAAAAGGTTTAGGGACATGACCCCTATCAGTTAAGCTCAAAGCCCTAGGGTTATGAACTCCTTTAGGCGCATATGGTGCACTAACACGATCAAAGCAAAAATTATGCAAATAACCTTTCTGATTACAATAAGTGCAATGAAAGAGGCCCATTTAATTTGGTTGACCACAAACTTATGCAAGGGATTCATTTGCAAAAATAGATGGTCTTATAAATTTATTTTATAAATGAGAAATATTGTTAAACAAAAGTGGTTTATTTGAAAAATATGGCAAGTTTGAATATTTTCTCAAATCAAAGCAAAACTTTGCCAAATGGCCAAATCTACCATAAAAATCACATTTAAACACATTAGCATGCTTATGATGTACATGATGAGTATGTGCTTGTGTATGTGATGAAGAAGCCTTATGAGATGCACAAGAAGCATTGATATTAGCATTTTTAGATTTTTGTGCATCATAGCAAAATTTAGCTAGATGGCCTTTTCGGTCGCAAATGGAACATTTGTAAATTTTGCTATACATATGTACATAGTGAGTGTTAGATTTAGAAGAATTAACGCGTGACTTTGCACATAAGTCCATAAGTTTCTTATTATTAATAATGCATATTTTAAGGGTTGAATCTAAAGATGATATTCTATTTTTAACATGATCCAACTCATTGTTAGGCATACAAGTATTGTTATTAGAAGTAGAACATATATAGTCATTTATAAAGGAAGCAATATCATTTTTTATATTCTCTACTTCTAATATGGCATTATCTTTTTCATGAGACAAGCTAGAAATGGATGAGTTCAATTTTTCATTTTCCAAATTTAACAAGTCATTGTTTTCTTTAAGCATAGTATTTTTTTTTTGCAATGACATCAAATTTGGACACTAGTTCCTCATGATCGGATTTTAATGCAACATGTTTGCTTTTTAAATTTACATAATTATGATGCAATTTATTGTAGGCTTTCATTAATTTTTCATATGCACATGCGAGATTAACTATAGATGATTCACTATCAGTTTCGGACTCGCAAACCTCACTAGGGCTATCGCCTAGTGGCCGTGTACATGAAAATAAAGCTTCTTTTGAACTTGAAGCCGAATCCTACAAACCTTGTCGGATTGCCTCAAAGTCCCCTTGATACACTTCTATGAATTTTCATAATTTGTAAGCACTATTAAAAATAAACAAAATTGTTAGAAATGGATGAGCCAAAAGCATTAAGCAAGAATTCTAACAAAAGCTTGTTCATTGTAAACATTCTTTTATTATTTTTACACCACTTGGGTTTCTCCGTAGTGGGTACAATATAAGCATTTTTAATAACTTCCCATAAATCGAAATGTTTAGATCTAACAAATATATTAAATCTAGAATACCATTGGTCATAGGGGAAAACATTGAATATAGGAGCAACATTAGGATCATAGCCTAAACAAGATGCACAATGCATATCCATAATATCTATATGTATATGCAAGCATGACAAATGCAATCAAAAATAGATTAGCACAAAAGATAACCTGGATCTTTAACTCAATGTAATTAAACCTTAAATAAAAGAGCACCAAACTCTGATACCAAATGAAAATGCTCTAATACCAATTAAAAAGTACCCTAATGCCACTAGGAAGGAACCCTAGAGGGGGGGGTGACTAAGGTTTATGCTAATCTAATCCGATTTATGCCAATTTAAAACTTATTAACAAATATATCCTAGAAAAATTAGATATGCAACACTTAATATACAAGGATATGAAACTAAGGGTGATATAAACACAAAGCAATATAAACAAGATATTGGACAATATAAACAATGAGCAATTGATAAAGGCAATAAGAATAATAAGCACGAATGTAAAAGTGCAACAACACAATCACAAACAAATGATATATTCACGGAGTTCGGTCCCCACGACCTACGTCTCCGCTCTTCATCTTGAGGAGATCTCCACTATCACACCGGGTTTTCTACGCTTACCCGAAAAATGTTTACACCTCACAATGTCGGTTTTCAACGCTCACCGATCAACGTTCACAATCATTCACAATATATCTACACTAACTACCACCTCAAGTATTGGTCTCTAGCCCATGTCTCCCTCAAGTGTTAGGTGTTAGACCCTAGAGAGGGGGTGATTAGGGTCTTATGCTAATCTAATCCGATTAAATGCCAATTAAAACTTATTAACAAGTTATCCTAGCAAGTATGAAATACAACAATGTATATGAGCTAGGATAAGTAATATGAACAACAAAGAGATATATCCTATATGATGAATATGTATATATGCAAGGATATATAAACAACACAAGGGTAAAATAAATAATCTACACAAGTGATAGGGTAATATGATGAGCAATACACAAAGGCGATATAAGATATGAAAACAAGAATAAGAACGCCAATGCAATCACAAACACACGATATGATCACGGAGTTCGGACCTTCCGTCCTACGTCTCCGCTCCCCACTCCCGGGGAGAATTCCACTATCACAACCGGGTTTTCTACGTTCACCCGAACAACGTTTATACCTCACAGTATCGGTTTTCAACGCTCACCGATCAACGTCACTCCTCACAATCGGTTTTCTAGTTCGCCGAAAACCTTCACACCACACTCGGTTTCTAGCTCACCGAAAACCTAACAATCTCACAATGTAACAAATATAAATTGTTCTCTAATATGGATGAGAACACAGTAAAAGCACAACTCAAAGTTACAATCTCTCACCATCCAACTATACTATGTATGCAAATACTATAAGCTCAATGTGGGTGTGTGTAACAATGAGTAAAATAAAATCTAACTCAATTAACAAACTAGCAATAATAAGGATATGAAAATCAATAATGAAATTGCTAGAGAAAAGAGTTAGAAAACTTCTCTAAGAACACAAGAAGAGGATGAAGGGGATTGAGAATGAATCCCTCAATCTGCAGTGAAAACTTCCTCCTTTGTAAACAGAAACCCAAACTCAAAACAAACAGTAAAACCCTAAACCCTTGCTTAAACTTTTCTTTTCTTTTAAAACATTTCTTAGTTAGCTTGAGAGTTGAAGACAATGGGGTATTTATACCCTCTCACAACTCAGCCAACAAACCAGAGCAAAAGACAAAACAGCCCCAAGGCAACGGTCAAAAAACTAGCCGTTGGAAGCAGAAAAATTACTCGTCGGTCGACCGGAAAATTCGTCGGTCGACCGAAAATTTTCATCGGTCGACCGGACCGGTCGACCGACAGCTCGAAAATTTTCATCGGTCGACCGGACCGGTCGACCGACAGCTCTCTGTCAGCCCAGTGAACTTTTGACCTCAGGTTCGGTCGACCGGTGCGGTCGACCGAAATCTGACACATGAAAAACCTGATTTGCTGATTTTAAAAAGCTGTTTAAAAATATCAAACAAATTCCAAAAAATGTAAAACTTTGGGGAATGATTGTAGACATGATAATAAACATGCTACAATGACTGGTTATCAAAAAAGGACTTCCCAAATGAAAAATATCATCATTTTACAAACTAGTCCAAAACATGAAAATATGAGATACTTGAATTTTGATGTTTTGACATAAACCAACTTTTGAAACTTTGTGAAATGTTTTTGTAGACTTAGTAAAACATGTATAAACTGATATTAAAGTCTATAAACTAAGAATACAATATTTTCACAAAATTGCATATTCTATGCAATGTTTTCAAAAACATAATAGAAAATATGAAATATAGATTTTCATATATATAACCATAAAAACTCAAAACATATGTATGTATATATATAACTATATATATGCATAGAAACCAAAACTTATATATATATATGACTATATATATATATACGAAGAAACCAATAAATGTGTGTGTATAGATAATTGAGCTTAGAGTATATAACACACATAATATAAATCCTAAACTAAATTACCCAAGCAATGATCTTGATCTTCAATAAGCTTGACTTGGTAATCTCGCGGATGAAGCTTGAACTTGGATCTTGAACTTTGAATAGCAAGGCTTCACCGACATTCCGCCAACATCCTTTGGATATGATCATTGAAGCTCTATTCCATCCATCCTCCAACTATGTTGTTTGTCTACAACAAATACGAAAATACAAATACTAGACAAACAACATTAGTGATAAATTATTTGTTAAACATCATCAAAACAAGAAGGCCAACATTAGGAATTACAACCTCTCTCTAGGCATTACCATCTACCCCACTCCTCTTGGGACGACCCCGTCTCTCACCACACACTCCTCTTGGTGTACTAGTATAATACAAAGTGAATCCCGCAATAATAGCTCACTAATCAATTGATTGTTCTCTAAACAATTGGAGAACTCAATTAAGCACAACTCAATATTATAATCTCTCACACCCCAAATTATACTATGTATGAAAATACTAAAAGCTCAAGTGGGTGTGTGTAACAATGAGATTTAATAAAACAAAATCAAACTAAACTCCATATAGATTCTAGCTTAATGGAAATGAAAATCAAACATATAAAATAGCTAGATTGAGTTTAGAAAACTTCTCTAATAAATGACAAGAGTGAGAGAGAGATGAGTTGAAGCTCAAACACCAAAGGATGATCTCCTCTTGCTCTTGTGAAATTATCTTCACAAACAAAACTCTTAAACAAGGCTTGAACACCTTTAAACAAACTTAAACCAAACTTTAAACCCTTGTTATACTTTCTTAAAACATTCACTTGGTTATTTTTGGTCTGAGGTATGAGGGGTATTTATAGAGACCCCAAAACACAAGAAAAACAAAGCAAAAAGACTAAAAACCCAAAACTAAAACAGGCTGGAAAAAATTAGCCATTACAGTATCAGTCGACTGACGGATTTCATCAGTCGACTGATGAGCTGACCGTTAGAGGTATTTTCTAGCTCATTTGTCGACTGACGGACCTTATTAGTCAACTGAGACCTTATCAGTCGACTGGTCAGTCGACCAAAACAAAACAGAAACTTTTTGTTATTCCATGTGTTTTTTTAGTCGACTGAACATATTCATCAGTCGACTGATAACACTGTATCAACCTGATTTGAATAGTAAAACCAATTTTTAAAGTGCCTTTAAAAATAGCAAATAAATTCCAAAAAATATAAAATTTTGAGAAATCATTGTAAACATGTAAATAAACATGCTACAAAAAGAATTTTTAGAATTGCACTTCTCAATAGTGAAAACTCATTATTTTTTAAATATGTCCAAAAACATGAAAACTAAACATACATGTTTTTGTCATTTGACATAAACATAATATTAAAACTTTTGATATATATATATATAAACAAAACGTGTATGTGTGTATATAATTGAGCTTAAAGTATCTACACACATAATATAAACTCCTAAACTAATTATCCAAGCTTGATGAAAGTCTTCAATGAGCACGACTTGGTAAACTTACGGATGAAGCTTAAACTTAAATCTTTAACTTGAATTGTATGGCTTCAACCACTATTCTGCCAACCTCCATTGGATATGATCATGAATGCTCGATTCCATCTATCCTCTAACATATTATTTGCCTAGAATAAATACAAAACACAAACACTAGATAAATAATATTAGATGTAAATTGTTTGTAAATCATCATCAAAACAAAAGGACCCAACAAAACGAGGGGAGGACTTATGCGTCTTGATTTGAGGGGACCGTCAATTTGTAGTTTCTTTTTGTCAGAACGTTGTAAAGATCGTCGTTTTGTAATCTTTCCTTTAGCTCTTTGATATGTGAGAGTAGTCAGGTTGTAACTCTTGTTGTTGATTGTGAAGACTATTGATGAGAGTTTTCATCGATTATTGTGAAGATCGTCAGATTGTAACCTTCATTGATCTACGTGAAAGTCTTTAAATTATAGTCTTCTGGAAGCCATCAAATTATAACTTTCATCATCGGTGTTTGATAGAGATCATCTATCTACAATAGTTTTTAGATAGCCCACAGAACCTCCTCCAAAGTTTTCGAAAGGTCGCGGTTGACTAGGACAAATTTTCGGAATACTTTGGATCTCTCAACTCTGATCTTGGAGTTGTTAATTCCTTGTCATAAAGGAATTGTTCTCTGCACCCGCTTCGAATGCATCTTGGTTGAAAAGATTTGCCACATAGGACCTGAGCTTCAAAGAGAAACTGTAGCGACGGTACATGCTAATCACGAGCATAAGCTCTCAAACATCACGTCACAGCTCACATCCATTCAACTGATGGGCCCGTAAACATTCATAGGATTTTTGGCAAACCCTCAGCCATTAATGGATTTGATAAGCCTTTACCGACTACCGTTTGAGTCGGGCTAGCATGTGGATTGTCTAAATCCGTTCTACATGTAACGTTATGCTAAAAGAATAAACTCTCTTAGACTTAGTGCTATGATGCCGAATACATAGACTTGGTCAATTTCACGGGAATGGACTACCCGACAACATGTGTTAGGCATAGACTTATCTCTATTTAGGGATCGAGATAAAGTCCCCCATACGTGTAAGGCATGGATTTTGGTGTCTTTTTCACGGCGAAAGATTAACCGGCAACGCGTGTTAGGCGCAGACTTATCTCTATTTAGGAATTGAGATAAAGTCCTCCATGTGTGAAAGGCATGGATTTTTAGTGCTATAATGTTTAATACATAGACATTTGTTATTGTTTCTTTTTGTGTTATGTTTTCACATGAAACACTAAAAAAAATTAGAAGTACCAGAGGTGTAGTATTAACTTGGCATGAATTTTTACTTAGAGTAAAATTCAGAAATTTTCTTGATTATCACTAGGATAATTCCTAAAAATCTTTGATCCGCTGGGGATTTTATAATAAACACTTGCTATTCTTATTGAAAAAGGATTAACAAGTTCATTAGGGGGTTTGACTATTAGAGGTGTGATGTTAACCTAACAACATTTTATGGGCCTATCGTTTTATTGCAGAGAGTCGATAAGTTGGTTTGGTCGTCAGGGGTGTGATGTTAACTTGACGGGTTTGTGGACTTATCGCTCGATTGAGGAGAGTCGATAAGTGGATTGTCAGATGTGTGATATTAACGTGACAGAAAAATGTTACGATCGGAGCAACTTTGTAGACTTATCATCCTATTGAAGATGATTGATAAGTGGATTTTCAGAGGTGTGATATTAACGTGACAAGATTGCATTGCAATGAGAGCAACTTTGTGGGCTTATCATCCTATTGATGAGTATTGATAAGTGAATTGTTCCAGAGGTGTGATATTAACATGACAAGATTGCGTTGTGATGAGAGTAACTTTGTAGACTTATCATCCTATTAAAGAGGATTGATAAGTTAATTTTGTCAGAGGTGTGATATTAACTTGACAAGATTACGTTACGATGAGAGAAACTTTGTGAACTTATATCCTATTAAAGAGGATTGATAAGTGGATTTTGTCGGAGGTGTGGTGTTAACATGATAGGATTTTGTACTTGTGATTTGAATAAGATTTTGAAGACTTAACGTCTTGCTGGGGAAGATTACGATTTGAGCAATTTTTGAGGACCTATCATCCTATTGACAATGATTGATAAATTGATTGTCAAATGTGTATTATTAACGTGACGAATTGGGAGTGATGCAAATTGAATTTATACTCCGTAGGGATGATGATCGTCAGAAGTGTAATATTATCCCGACAAGGTGAAAGATTCGTTACTCTTAATTCAATGGATTCCAAGTAACCAACCCCCAGTCTTAATTAAGACTTAGCAGGGGAATAAAAAAGGGTAGACATGGTATATTGCCTTGTGGGCCACTATTCATCAAGTCAGAATAGAGGTCCATCACCTGGTAGAACACTGTCTGACGAGTTTGACTATCAGAGGTAACCTGTTAATGTAATAGTTTTGTGGACTTGCTATCCTATTGAAGAGGATTAGCAGATTGATGGAATATTAGAGGTAAATATTAACATGATAGTTTTGTGGACATATCATCCTATTGAAGAGGATTGGCAGATTGATGGACTATCAGAGGTAAATGTTAACGTGATAGTTTTGTGGACCTGACATCCTATTAAAGAGGATTGGTAAGTTGATGGACTATCAGAGGTAACTGTTAACGTGATAGTTTTGTGGACCTGTCATCCTATTAAAGAGGATTGGTAAGTTGATGGACTATCAGAGGTAAATGTTAACGTGATAGTTTTAACGGACCCGCCATCCTATTGAAGAGGATTGACTTCAATGGTCGTAGTATCTTCCCCTTCTGATTGGGAAGATTGGACTTGGTCTTATTGCTCAGGTTAATCCTGCTTACTTTGTTCTTCAGTTTTGACCCTGATAATAATTTTTTAAGCCTGTTCACCTTGAGAGATTAGTTGTCTCCAAGAGTGGCATTCTACAATACTCATTTGTGCTAGAAGGTTGGTCTGCAAGTTATGTCGATAAGTCTCCACTAAGGTAGACTGTGTCATACCTGAAGAACATCGAAGAGCCATGCTTTGGAACCTCTTGACTAAGGCTTTAACAGACTCCCTCTTCTTCTGTTTAGTGACAAGAAGGGTATGGATGGAGACTTCTGTATCATCTTCAAAGAATTTTGACAGGAAGAGTCTCTCTAGATCCACGCACTTTTAGATACATCCTATAGGTAGTTTCATGAACCATTCAAAAGCAACTCCCTTGAGGGTGCTAATGAACAATAGAGTCAGTATGTCATCGTTTGATATCACATTCCCAGTCTGTGACTTGAAATGATAGATATGTTGATACAGTGATACCGTGTCGTTAAAAATTTATAGCGTCGGGACCTTAAACTTTAGAGGATAAGGGGCTGCATCCTATTCGGTAGGATAGGGCCTAGCAACCCTCTCGTCTTGGAGCTCACTTCTGTTAGTAATGGCATTGAGGCGGGCTTCCAATTCTTCCATTTTGGCTGACTGGAGATTCTGCTCGTTCTCCATCTCTCTTCCTTCATCAGAGGAAGATTTCAGGTCGTGGGCTTCTTGGTCAAAAGTAACACCATCAACCACTTTTCCCTTCCCTTTGCTTGTGAGGGGTCGGGATGAAGACGTTCTTCCTCTTCCGGAAGATTCTTGCCTTAGCGACGAATTTGTCTTCTGAGAATTGGTCATGTCTACGACATATTGAGTCATCAGGGTCCGGAGTTCATTGATGGTCTCCTGCTGTGCTTTGATCATGGCTTGTTGCTCATTAATTCTCCTTGCCAAATCATCATGGTTTCTTGTCATAAGAGCAGAGCTCTCATGTTCTGTAAAAGAGCTAGAGGATTAGGATTCTGCAATAGCTGAATGCTCATCATCGGATGTAGTTACTCTAGCCAATCTTTGATAATTGACAGGAGGTATGACTCCCTTTCGAGTCCGAGTATGTTGATAAATTCCATCGGACCTATTCAGGTGGTCTTTCAAGCTAGGAGACTGATCTTTCTCCAACTCATTGGGACTAGGGATTGCTGACTTCCCTTTACCGATCATGTTGGAAGTAACTCCAATGTATTCATCCTCTGAGGTCTTCTTCATGTGCGAACGTCGTCATTGGTTGTGCAAAGTAACGTTCGTTAATTGGTCAAATACCAATGGTTTGGCCGCATTGAGTAGCATTGAGATCCCAGGAGGACCGTAGAAATTAGTCGTTCACATTGGAATAAATGAATGACTTATTGCATCAGTCTTTCTCTCGATATGAACACTCTCAAATCTGTTGCAAAGACTCAAGAAGAATTACTCACTGATCGTGAGGTTTGAATTAGGACCCCCTGCCTATGGTTAGATAGGATTGACTCTTGGTGAACATAGATCTGGTTAAAATACTTTGAATCCATAGCGCCCCGGTGCTCCACCGTATACGCATGGCTGAGGTCCAGGTTTTGTTAGTGAAATACAGTCCTAAGATCTACATTTTACTGGTGAAACACAGTCTTGAAGTCTGTGTTTTGGTTCTGAAGCGCATGCTTGAGAGCTGCATTTAATTTGGTTCACGCGAAGCTCTTGTTTGGGCTCATGAACACGTGCCTCACGTTTCATAGTAGAAACGCAGAGTTCAGAGTTGCGTTTTAGCTCACAAACGTGAAGCTCACATTGATTGAAAGATCGGCTTTCTCAGAGATGTGCTCGTCATAGGGATCTCCTCCTTCGTTGAGCGGCGTTCTTCTTAGCCTGCTTCAAGACCTTTGTAGTGACGTCACCATCTGTGTTGATCAAGTTTGTCATCTCAATGGGCCTCTTGCGACCCGATACCCATCGTTTTGGCGCGGGTTTAGCTGAAGTTGAGCCTACTCCATCAAAGGAGGGGCTGTCTGAGCAATTTGGCCCAAAGGAGAGGTCTTCCTTGGGCGATTCGGCTGCAATTAGAGCAGTTAGAGCTTTAGTCTCTTTAGAGACTTTGTGGATCTTGCGCATAGCCTTGGGGCTAAGGGATCCAAAGAAAAGAACTTCTTCATACTTGGCTTGATCAAACTCAACAATAAGGGTTTCGACGGTCGTTCCAACGAGCTTAATGTTGGATTACGCCACCAATTCTTCATCGGTAAAATAGCTCTTCCCTAACTGAGTCGCCATCTTTTGTTTGGTGAAAAGTTTACAATAAGAAAATAAAGAATTGAGTGTTTTATCTTTCTAACTGCTTAGAAAAAGAATGTTTATAACTCTCTCAATCTCGATTATAATTTGAATTTTTGATTATAAAAAAGAAGAGAATTGATGTAAATTCTCCCCTTTGTTTAATTCTGCGTTCTTCACGGTGGTGATGGAGTGCCTCTCTCGAATGCTCACGTCGAGTTTGCTCTCCGTTAATGATCCGATATTTTACTTCACTGGAACGGTATCTTTTCCTCATGATTTGACGCTGTGGAGGACTTGCATGGCAAGTTTAAAACTCTGAACGAGTTGATAACTCAGAGCGAGTTTAAAGTCTTGAAAAAGAGTTGATTTGAACTAAAAATCGGTTAATAAGCCAAGGATGAAAGCTTCTTTGCTGATCTCTAGATCCAAAAATGCTCCAAAGATTCCTAGATCCTAAAAGATCTCAACTAAGCTGATTTTTCAGCTATTTATAGGCGATTAGGGGGTGTAACCGCCCCTAAAATCACTCCTTTGTGGGGCTTATAGGATGTAACTGCCCCTTAAATCACTTCTGAGTGGAGTTGTGATCCCCTCGGATCGTGGGAAACGGTTTTGAAACCGTTCAGCTCGTGTTTGAACGAGTCAAACGCAATAATTACGTTCTGGCATGAATTTTGCGTTCAAACGCAATGTATGGAAGCTCGGACGTAGCGTCTGGAAGCTCGTTTGTAGCGTCTGGAAGCTATGTTTACAATATCTGGAAGCTGCGTTGACAGCTTGTTTGAAGCTACGTTGGCAGCTTGTTGGAAGCTGCGTTGGCAGCATTTAAGAGCTACGTTTGGCAGCGGATGGAAGCTGCGTTGGCAGCTTTTGGAGGCTACGTTTGCGGCCAAACATGAGCTACGTTGGCAGCTAGATGTGAGCTGCGTTTGTAGCGTTTGGAGCTGAATGTGAGCTGTGTTTGCACTGCATCAGCGGCTGTGAACGTGGTGCATCTTGATGCTGGTACGCGGGGAGGACCTCTGCGTCCTAATACTAAAACGCGGGGAGGACTTCTACGTCTTGATTTGAGGACACCGTCAATTTATAGTTTCTTTTTGTCAGAACATTGCAAAGATCATCATTTTGTAATCTTTGTTTTAGCTCTTTGATATGTGAGAGTCGTCAGGTTGTAAATCTCGCTGTTGATTGTGAAGTCTATTGATCAGAGCTTTCATCGATTATTGTGAAGGTCGTCAGATTGTAACCTTCATCGATCTACGTGAAAATCTTCAAATTATAGTTTTTTGGAAGCCATCAAATTATAACTTTTATCATTGATGTTTGATGGGAATCATCTATCTATAATAATTTTTAAACAGCCTATAAGATCGACGAGAAAAAAACCCTAACTCTCAGTGGGGAGGAGGTTTTGATTTTATTAATTTTGATCGGCTCATCGGGTAGTGAAGAGGGGTTATACAAAGGAAAACAAATACAATTGTTTTTTTAATTTGGTTAAAGTTTGGGCGAAGCTCATAATACAACCGTTTCCTTAGTCCATAACAAAACCATCCCCTTAGCCCATTATAAATTTTAGCTTAAGCCTAATTCAAACCCAATGCTTTAGTTTAAAATGTTGTCTTAGATTTTTTCGTGACGGTTAAAACCATTATAGAACCGTTCCCTTAGGATGCAAAGAGAACGGTTTTAAACCGCGCCTAACAAACCGTCCCCATAGACCCATTATGTGGTAGTGGATGGGGTTTGGATCGTGTTTGGGAAACAAAATCGAAACCTGCAAAACCCACAAATGCCACAATTCTTCTCCCAAATTTCTCAACTTTAGGCTCTCCCAAATCTTAAGCATATATCTTGATGCAAATTCTTATATTTAAAATTCATTAACATGTTAGATTACATATTACAGTGTCATGTTATATATGAATATTATCTCATATAACGTCCAGTATTGCATACATATCCCTAATTTTTGCAACCTGATATCATGAATTTTATTTTTTTAATAGTTATTTGATGTCTAACACTTTGTAGTAGTCCTTCAAAAGTCTATTCTAAAGTTTTCTAAGCGAAGTATATAATTTTAAGAAATAATTTAAAATCTTGAGACTCATTTAAAATACGATGCTTTAAATTTTCCAATCTCCTCTACTATATAAATATAAGCTAAGTATCTAACCTCATATTGTATGATAAATATTATTTATCAATGGGAACATATACTATTGTTTGTGGATAACAAAGGTTTCAAATCTTTTGTAGACTTAACTGAACTTAAATACCTTGTAGTTTATCAAAATTATACTTATATACCTCCATTTTGTGTCTTGCTGCACTATTTTTTTTAAAAATTTTAGATAACGAATCTTGATGCGCTTAAATATCCTAATGTTTTCTAAAATTTAATGTTTGCACCTTCTGAATGCTCTTTGTAATTTTTCTATATGAGTTTCATGGTATAATTTAGGACAATTCTATATTTTCTATTCTTTTCATAAATACTTTATTGACATGCAATTATCTATTAATATATTATTATTCACTATTAATAATTAATATGATGTAGAGTTTTATAATAATGTTAGAAGTTCTAGGGACCAAATTATGCATACTTAAAGTGAAATTTAATATAATTAATTAACAATGACAATTAATTTAGTTTAGTTAGCATTAGAATATAATATTAAAAGAGAATAGGGGTAATATAGTTTTTAGAAAGTTTTTCCACAACTCCCTCTTTTAAAGGGAGTATGATCTTCGGAATGATTTTGGGTGATCTTTTAAGTATCGGCTAACATAAATGGGGGAAAAAGAAAAATCCATGCACAATAGAGGGTAAGACTATAAATATATTTTGATTTTTAAGCTCATCAGAACTTCATCAAAAATAAAAAAATAAAAAAATAACTTGACGTAGGTGTACAACTAAAATATTACAAGTTTTACTTAATAACTTCTCTATTCACATTTTAAGCAATCATAAATCATCGTGATGAAGCATCATGATGAAGCATCATGATGAAGTTATTAAGTAATATATAACAAGTTTTACTTAATAAGTTCTCTACTCATATTTGAAACAATAATAATGTAGGAAACATAACATACAACACAACGAAAATTGCATATCATGTAGATTAATCAAAATTAATTAAAATCTAGAAGAATACGTGAAATGCTTTTCGAAATTCTTTGATAATATGTCCCAAGATCAATACGAAATAGCTTCCTCAAGTGAAAAAGCCTCCAACTGAAATCCACCCGTCACCGAAGAGGAGCAATACTGAGAGATAGGTTCTCCAAATCTATTTCTTTGTATCTTCTTTTTTTTATAAGGCTACATATGAATCCTATATATATGATTGGACCTGCCTTATAAATTTTAATTTCAAAACAATTCTTAATTGTTTAAAACTCTATCCATAACATTTAAAGATAGAATATTATTTTCGTAACAATTAGGATAAAAATAGAATTGTATTGTATGTAAACATCTTCTAATGATATTAGTGAGACTAATTGGGTCCCATATCTAGAAACAATTATTAATCAAATTAATAGTTTTAATTTAACAATCAAATCCCTATCCGACCAACTGTTCATAAAAGCTCTTCAATAATATGGGATTAAATATTCGTGAATAATATTATCTTACATCTAGTCCCCTCCAGTATTAATTTATTTTAGTTACCTTTATTGAGCAAGACAAATCACCTATTTGCTCATTCCTAAAATTATAATCCCATGAACATAAATAAAAATTATTTTGAAACATTAAAATATTTTATTTTATAAGAAAATAAATTTAAAAAAATAATTTTCAAAAGCTACCTGTCGACGAGAATTTTATATCTTCATGGGATATGCATAATAAATTAATTCATAAAAATGAGTATACTGGATATTATCTAGATATTCACCATTTCTCTAAAAAATCTAATAAACCAATATTTTAGGCTGTATAACACTTGTAAAATAAACTTAATCATCATATCAAAATGTACTAAATTATCAAATCGAAAATAATACTATCATCAAGTCTAAGGGACCACGTAACAATTTGAATTCTCTATCTCTTAGGTGACTCGTCCTAGAGAATCTAAATAACTTCTTGTGCTACACATATCAAATATGCGCTTATGACATACACCCGGGGAATCTTCATTCCCGGTAGCTGAGATCAACCATCACATCTCACATATCGTTGTCATGCATAATAACATGTTATAACAAAACTATCATTTACTAGTTATAGGTTAAGCACAAATTTAAAAAACCTCTGAATTAGATCATATCTCCAAGCAATTGACTATCACAGGGCATGATCTAACAAAATAATTTCTAAGGATAATACAACAATTATATAAAAAATACCTAAACAATATGTATAATAATAAAACTTAGTTAATATTCAATAAAAATATTTGGATGTTGAAGGGCATATAATACTACTCTAGCAATCTTCCACTTTCCCTCATATCCAATCAAATACTATCCTAACTCCCATTTTTTTTCTAAATGTTTGTCATAAACTTTTTATGACAATGATTTTGTGAAAGGATATGCAATGTTATCTGTTGTAGCAATCTTTTGAACCACCACATCTTTCCTGTTGTGAATCTCTCTAATAAGATGATATTTCCTTTCAATGTGCTTAAACTTTTGATGAGCCATTGGTTGCTTAATTTGAACAATAGCTCCACTGTTATCGCAGAACAGTGGAATAGGAAATACACTAAAAACTTAATTATCCATACTCCTTCTTTTGCGGCTTCACTTGCTACTACATATTCTGCTTCGGTTATTGAATCAACGGTGACAGTTTGCTTGATACTTCTCTAAGTAAAAGCACCAATATTGATGATATAAACATATCCAGATGTAGACTTTCTATCATCCGGATCAGATTAGAAATCGGAATCAATATATTCTTTAATGCTCATGTTATTTGTATCATAGACTAAACAATAGTCTTTAATTCTACGCAAATATTTAAATATGGCTTTCACTGCAGTCCAATGTTCCTCACCAGGATTAGACTGAAATCTACTTACAAGGCTAACAACATATGCTATGTCAGATCTAGTACATAACATAACATACATCAAACTACCAACTGCCGAAGTATATGATATATTTCTAGAACTCTCAATCTTCTCTATAGATTTAGGACACATTTTCTTTGAGAGTGAGATTCTATGTCTAGTAGGAAATAATCCTTTCTTGAAATCTTGCATGCTAAACTTCTGAGGATCTTATCCACATAAGTAGACTATGACAATCCTATACGTCTCTTTTTTATCTCTATAGAGTTTGAGACCCAAAATATAGGATGCTTGACTAAGATCTTTCATAGAAAACTTGTTTGAAAGACATAATTTAACCGATGTCATCATACCTACATTATTCCCAATGAGTAGTACGTCATCAACATAAAATACTAGGAATACAATGGAATTATTCTGTTATTTCTTATACACACA
This sequence comes from Asparagus officinalis, assembly GCF_001876935.1. Taxonomy (NCBI): domain Eukaryota; kingdom Viridiplantae; phylum Streptophyta; class Magnoliopsida; order Asparagales; family Asparagaceae; genus Asparagus; species Asparagus officinalis. Next base: position 120,597,239 of record NC_033801.1, read on the forward strand.
AGCTTCTTCAGAATTTTGGATAAAATCATATTCTTTAATTGTTTCATCAAAATGAATATTCTAACTCCTTGAAGCCTGTTTAAGTCCATAAATTGACCGATTCAATTTGCAATCCATACTTTCTTGACCTTTACATACATAACCTTTTGGTTACTACATATAAATATATTCTTCAAGATATCCATTCAAGAAAGTTGTTTTGACATCTATTTGCCATATCTCATAGTCATAATATGCGACAATGGCTAAAAGGATCCTAATGGACTTTAACATTACAACTGGAGAAAATATTTCCTCGTAGTCAATACCCTCCTTTTGAGTATAACCTTTTTCTACTAAGCGAGCTTTTTATATCTCTATATATCCATCAACTCCATATTTTCTTTTAAATATCCATTTACATCCTATAGGTTTTACCTTAGTAGGTGGATCAACCAAGGGCCCATACCTTGTTATGATACATGGAGTCCATTTTAGCTTTCGTAGCATCAAGCCACTTACTAGAATCTATGTTAGACATAGCTTCTTTGTAAGTTCTAGGATCTTCATCATTCTCTTTATTTTCTATCAAATATGTTTCATCGAGGTGCATGTACCGTACAGGTGGATGAATGATCCTACTTGATTCCTTATTGTAATTAGTGCATCAATAACAAATTTAGTTAATGAATCTCCATTCACTTTATCACTTGACACTCCTACTAAATTGATAGAATCTCCAATGATGTTTGGAGTCTCTCCCACTGGATTAGATAACCCTCCCATCGAAGAAGAAGATTCTTCTTCTAGAGTTTTAGATCCTTGTCTAACAATTTGATCTTCTAGAAAGAACACATTTCTACTAACAGTCATTATTTGATCACTGGGGTTATGAATATAATACCCAGTACTTTCTTTAGATAGCCTAAAAATAGTTCTTTATTTGTTCTAAACTCTAATTTGTCCATTATTTATTTTCTTACATGAATAGGACAAGCCCAAACCTTCAATTGTCTAACACTTGGTTTCTTTCTAGTCCATATCTCATATGGAGTGGAAAAACTGATTTGGTAGGAATTCTATTTAACAAATAGGTTACAGTAAGCATTAATAAGAAAGTAGGAACCTGAGAATGACTAAGCATTGATCTAATCATATCTAATATGGTTTGGTTCTATCTTTCAGGCACACCATTATGTTGTGGTGTTCCGGGAGGTATCAAATTACTAACAATTCTATTTTTTCTTAAATCTCTTAAATTCTTCAGATAGGTAATCACCACCTCGATCAAATCAGATGGCCTTGATACTTCTATCAAGTTTCTTTTCAACTTCAGCTTTATATTGTTTGAACTTTTTAAAACATTCTGATTTATGATGCATTAAATAAATATAGCCGTATCGAGATGCATCATCCGTGAATGTTATAAAATATGAATATCCGCCTCTTGCTTTAGCATTTAAAGGACCACATACATAAGAATGTATAGTGCCAAGAGTACCTTCAGCTCTAACACGTTTTCCTGAAAAGGGTAATTTAATCATCTTACCTTTTAGGCAATGTTCACAAGTTGGAAAAATTTTTACTTTTAGAAAATCTAGAGGACCATCCTTTACCAACCTATTGATCCGATCAATATTAACATGATCCAATCTTGTGTGCCAAAGTTAAGTTGGATTACTTTGATCAAACTTATGTTTAAGAGATTTATCAGCTTTAATAACATTTGCATAAGAATTAAGGGCAGTTGATATATAATATATGTTATTTTTAACTTCACAATGAGCAATAACATAATTTCCAAATTTTATAGCAGATGTATCACTAAATAAAATAGAATATCCATTTTTTTCGAAGTTCAAAAATATAATTCAAAATTCTCCTAAAAGATGGCACATAAATACAATCTTTTAGTTCCATTACATGCCCTTTATTCAAATGTAAAAAATAAGTTCCTACAGATAATGTTGAAACTAAGGCTCCAGTCTCTGCTGTTAAGGTGATCTCTGCATCTTCAAGCTTTCGCCTTTCCTTGTATCCCTGCAAGGAATTGCAAACATGTGAAGATTAGTTGGAATCCACACACTATGTATAAGAAGAATAACTCACTACATTAGTCACTACTAAGTAATGAGATGATATATATTCAGAAGATTTATCCTTCTTCAATGATATAAGGTAACTTTTACAATTCCTTTGCCAATGCCCCTTCTTGTTATAAAAGAAGCATTCATCATGAGTCTGATCCCTCTTTTCTTTCTTGAAAACTTTCTTTTCTTTTCCTGGCTTTTTCTTATAAGAAAACTTTCTTTTCTTATAGTTAGACGGTATAGCAGTTTCTGTAACCATCACTATGACTTTATCTTGCTTCATAATATCCTTAACCCTCTGGAACATATTGCTCAGGTTTGGCAAAGTGAGATTTGATTCTTGAATACTAAAATTCACTTTGAACTGATTAAAGGATCGAGGAAGCGAAAAAAGAATTGCATCAACTTTTGATTCATTATCCAGCTTGGCTTCCAAGGATTCTAATGCATTTATGTCCCTATCATCTTATGAACATGGGCCTGAACTGGTGTACCTTCAACCATCTTGGTGTTCATCAAACCTCTTATAGCATTTTGACATGCAGTACAATTACGTTCTTTGTACAAAGCCTTAAAGCTTTCCATGATCTCCTTGCAAGTCTCCTTTCCTTCATGCTGCTTTTGTAAAGTAAGGTCCAAGGAATCCATAATATAGCACTTTGCAAGTTTATTATGTTCAACCCATTCATCATGCTCGAGAATCTCATATTCTGTTGCATCAGGACCAGAGCAGGTTTGTCCTCTTTGACAACTTTTGCCAATTTTTTAGCAGTAAGGACAATAAACAAATTTTTTTTCCAATCTGCATAATTCAGGCCAGACAGTTTATAATCATCAAGTAGCTTAGCAAAATGACTAAACTTAGCCATCCTACACAAGCATAATATAATAACATAAGAATCTCAACTTTATATTTTATTATTGCACAATCATTACTAGGGATAATTTAAATAATAAATTCACATTAATATGTTTCTCTCATACAAAAAAATGTGAACAAGAAATCCAAGCTTAATTATAAACCTACTGATTTTTAAGATCGAATATAATTAAATAAGGTAGAATCAGACTATTCAATCATTAACAAATAATGATTTTTCTTTAATTTTGGTCTTTGATGTATGACATGACTCTACTTTTTTAGCAAGCATCCCAAGACATCAATGAAGTATTACTCATCAATCCAGCTATCTTATATAAAATAAGTGGTACTACCTATTTTAGTCTAGTGGTCTCATTGTACATAAAATACTTGGCATCCTTATACGAGATATAACTAGATAATAAATTTTAACAAACCCTATCCTTTGTGGCATCAGATAAGCTAAAAATTTATTATCCAAGTTATATCCCTATGACGGAAGACCTTTATATTTATATTACTTAAAAAATAATCTATCTACACTTCTATACAACTTTTCTTATTTATTATAATTGAGAGAACATGAGAGAAAATAACAACAATCAATTTCTAATAAATTCTAAATTATTTTATTTAATAAAATAAGTTAAGAACAATTCTGGACCTGTTAGTAATTTTTCATGTATTACTTTAATCTCATGAAAAATTAAAATTAAACAATTTAAAACAATACAATCATGTCACATGTATAATTTAAACAAGTATTTTAAAAATACATTGATACATTATCAATCAACAAGAGTTAAAAAATATTTTTAGCATAAGAAAATAAATTATACATGTATATGGGCATCAGAACAAATTTTGCAACTGTTAAGGGTTAATTAGAAAATGACCATTACTTTCAAATGGGTTCTAGAACAGTTTGTGTCTTAAACAGGGGGCTGAAACAAATTTTACAGTAAAAAATCAACACTGGTGGACTTCAGAACAGTTTCTGGGTGAAATAGGGGTCTCATAATAATTTTATAGTAAAACTCAAATTATCAAGGTTTTGGGTTTGGGTTCTGTTTGCGGGTCAAACCCGTTTAGCTTAAACTTAAGTCTTAATGGGTTTGGGTACACACCCCTTTATGAAAATAAACCCACTAAGAGTTCATCTTCTTCAAAGAAGATATAGGGTTATAGGATGGCCTG
>NC_033801.1:120601376-120607381 GCF_001876935.1 Asparagus officinalis
CCTTGGTCGGGCGGCGGCGGCTGCGGCTCGCCCACCATGGCCGGCAGAGTAGTCGCACCGACGACGGCTAATCTCCGACGTGTCCAACGTGCTAGTGATCACTCCAATTTTTTTTGTAGTTGTTATTGTGAGATTAAATCTCAACTCCGACCTCCTCCTCCTCTGCCACCTATCCTATAGGCCATAACTCTCTTGATAAATGAGGTAATTATAAAAAATTTAAAAACTCTATTTAGATCAAATCTAATAAAAAACCCAAATACTTCAACAATTAAAAAAGAGCAATACAAAATCTCAAAAAATCTTTTATCTAATCATAAGAATTTTTACCCATGAATAGTAACCAAATCCTGTTAGCCTTTTTGTTTTGATGATGATTTACAACCACCATTATCGGTACTAATTGCTTGTTGAGTGATATTATAGTTAATATGAATATCAAGCTTGTTAGTGCCATAAATAGAGGATTGGATGGAATATGAGCTACAACGTCAATATCTATAGGAGGTGGAGGCAATGTGATGAAGAAAATGTTAATCAAGAACAACATATACAAGTGGAAGCTTCATCAACTCAAAGCAATATCGAGACTCAAAGAAATGTAATTCTATGTGAGGATATTTGTTATTTTTCTTTTCTCTCTAGTGCTAGAATGTAGGCAAGTAGTTGTAGATTTTATTTAAAGCTATTGGGATATAACACACACATTTGGGTTTTAATGTGATTTTGACAAAATACTGAGATATCAATTTATAGACTTAAAACATCTTTTATTTAAGTCTATAAAATCATTTGAAAATGTTTCAAATCTTTGTTTAACTCATTTGTCCAAAACTAAGAAATTTATGTACACGTTTTACATGTTTTTTCAAAACTAAGAGATTTCACAAATGGGGAATCATATTTGGAAACTTTCTTTTGGAACATGCTCAATTATACGTTTATAAACTAATTCCCAAAATTTACAATTTTTGGAATTTATTTGATATTTTAAAATATGGTTTAAAGTTGAGTTTTTCTGTGCACTTCAGATCTGTGCATGTTTAGTTGACTCATTAGTCGACTCATGAGTCGACTCATAAGTCGACTCACGAAGTGAAACTGAGTTGTGATTTTTCTTCTGCTGAGTCGACTCATATAAGTTGACTCATAAGTCGACCCATAAGTCGACTCATCAGAGAGCCGTTGCACAGTAATGGCTAGTTTTCTGTTTTGTTTATTTATGGTGTTTTGGTCCTTTTACAAGGGTTTTTGGCTTCTTCTTTCAACTCCCTATATATATATATATATCCAACTACCCCATTTATTTAAGAACAAACTTTGCAAGAGAAAATTTATTATGGTTAATTCTTGTGTTTAAAAGCTTCAACTTTCAAATCCTCAATTCCCTGTTTTTGCACCTACACATCCCACACCCAAAGCTTCAAGTGCAATCTCTCTCCTTGTCATAGGACTGCTGTATAGAGAGAGCTCTTCTTCTGTTACTGCTGATAGTATGGTGATCTCGTAGAGATTAACTGTGTTGGTGTGAGATCTTGCAGAGATCATTGTGTAGAAGAAGTTCCGGCTTCTAAACCGGATTGTGTAGTGGATTCTCCTCGAGAGTGGAGAGCGGGGACGTAGGCTAGAGAGCCGAACCTCGTGAACATATCGCACGTCATTTGGATAACGATTTCTATCTCAACTGTAAGGACCAAAAATTTTCGATATTAGTTAAAATAATTTTCTAGTATTTTAAAATATTTAATTATAATTTTTAAAAGAATATTTATATTTTTATCGAATTTCTGCAATGTTTCTATGATTTAAAGTCTAAGTTTTATATTTATTTAAATGATTTAAATATTTATAAATTTATTTGGTGCAGTAAAAATTTATAAAATTTATCTGTTGCGTTATCGAAACTGTTACATATCATTTTGAATAATACGTTGTATTATTTTTATTATTACGTATATTTTTCATTTAATATGTTGTATTGTTAATTACATATTATTTCATATAATACATGGTATTATGAATTACGTGTTTTTGGTATAATTTGTTGTATTATTTCTACTGTTACATATTATCTGTCGTATTAATATAACTAGTACGTTTTACTGTGTATATAATTGTCCCATAATTATTTGATTTTAAATGTAAGTAAATATATTTTATTTATTAATTGTTTCTTTTTAATTGTACAATATGGGTATATTTTAACTAATATCAACTGTTGTAAGCACAACAGATACGTTTTTATTTGTAGATAATTATCCCGTATTTATTTTGATTTTTAAATATCATTAGTTATTTCTTTTTAATTAATTTTGTTTTAACTTAATTAACCCTAAACCCTAAACCCTAATTTTCTTATCCCCGCTCCTCCTTGCAACCTTCAGCCCCCTCTCTCCTCCCCGTCGAGATTTCACGTCATCGCCCCTTCAAACTGCGCTCCCCGCGTCGGATCCGACCCCCACCGACAGTGTCGATTCGTTCGACAAAAACCCGAGGCAAGATCCCACTCCTCTTGACTCGTCATTTCCTATTTATATTTGTCGTTAATTAGTTGAATAGATTAGATTATGAATTGTTATTATCTGCGTGGGCTTGTTGATGAATTGGTGAATTATCTATTTATGTTAATTTATAATTGTTATTATCTGTGTGGGTTTGATGAATAATATTGAATAAATAGTAATTATGTGATGAATAGTATTTTCAGGACAAAAATAATAAATTAAAGAATTTATTTTGGTAACAGAATTATTTTAGATTAATTATATTATTTTTAGAATTTTTATCGTGGAAGGAAATTATTTTAGAAGTAGTTCATGTCCTTAGTTGCCTAGCGTGTCGTGTACAAGACCTAGATACCTGTGTATTGTTGACTTAAAAAAGCAAGATGAGTTGGGGGTGGGAAAGTCCATGTTCATGTAATCGGATAAGACTATTGATATATCTTCTGGGTTCGTACCAGTGGATCGATATCACCACTGGGGTTGGTTTGTTGAGTCACAGTGGATCGGTGTCGCCACTGGGGGCTGATTGGTTGGGTCAAAGTAGATCGGTGTCGCTACTTTGGTTCATGAATCTATTTGATTGGATGCACATGGGGGATATGCAAACAGTAAGTTATCCGATGATATGAGCGTTGACTCTGTGTGAGATATGAACCGGTGATTTGTTATAGGATGACTAGTTACATGACTTGTTACCAGTGGATCGGTGTGGCCACTGGGGTTGGTTGGTTTGTTGGGTCAAAGTGAATCGGTGTCGTCACTTTGGTTAGGATTTATGGATTCTTGTGAGATGGATTCTTATGAGATATGGACCAGTTATATTTCTTTCCATATATAGATCGGGGTTAATATTTAATTATCTACAATTTGAGACATATGGTATATACATGAGGGTTTCCTTGTTTGGATTATTTCGCTCGACGTACTACGTCTCGAGTTGTAGATTTTTAAGTATTAATTCCATCTAGTTGTATGACCTTGTGACTTGGATGATTAGACTGATCCCTAGCTATATGATCTCGTTACCTGATCGATTTTGGATGCTTTATGTTTATCATGTTTTAGTAGTGTTTTCGCATGTTGATTTTGTTGGATTTTCAGTTGTATGTCCTTTTGTCATTTCTATGATTGTATCGATTTCCGCCTTGGTTTTCATTTGTTCTATTTTCTTTGTGGGGTCGGGTCTTGCCGTGTGCCATACACACTGACATACACTTATTTTCTCTGGTGTACGTCAGACTTAGAAGAAGAACAGGTCTAGCTGGGAGATCGCCAGGAGCCAGAGGATTCTCAGCAGGAGTGCCTTACAGACGTAGCAGAAGAAGAAACCGAAGCTTAGTCATCTCTTTTATTATCTGTTGGTCCTTAGTTTACTTTTGTAGTTCTTTTTATTTTTATTGATCGATGTATTTTATATCTCTTTAGTATTCAGTTGTTCAGTTTTGTATAAGGGCATGTTGACCCGAAATTATGTCTGGGATGATGTTCAATTGTGATATGGATCTTTATGTTCTGAGTTGTTTATTATATTCTCGCTACTTTGATCGGGGACCGGTGCCTTCGTATATTATATTACTTGACGCTTAGCGTATTAGATTGAGAAGAAGGGGTCTAGCACTTATCTCTTCTCAGTCTAATACGTCGCGGACTTGCTCGCGTTCCGTTTCCCCGGTATTTTGGGAAGCGGGGCGTGACATCAACCTTTCTTTTATTCAGCATTTTAAATTTATGGTGATTGCTTGTCTTTAATTTTTATTGCACTATTATTGCCTTAAGACCCTAATCACCCCCTCTAGGGTCCAATAATTAGTATCAGAGCTTGGTCTCTATACTTGTTTTTGGTCTAACCACCTTAGAAAAAGATCTTATGGAGGCTTCAATGAATGTGCATATGTTAGAGGGATAATTCACCATTAGACCCCCACTTTTTATCGGTAGCAACTTTACATATTGGAAAGCTAGGATGAGAATCTATCTTCGTTGCATTGATCTTTACATCCTAGATATCATTGAAAAGAAATATGTAAAAAAGTCTAAAACTAGCTCAATGGCCGATGGTGAGAGGCTCCAAGCCAATCTTAATGTTAAGGCCATGAATGCCTTAATTTGTGGCCTCACACCAAATGAATATAATAGGGTTTCTACTTGTGTTATCGCTCATGAAATTTGGACCAAACTTTGCATCACACATGAGGGAACCCCCCAAGTTAAGGAATCAAAAATTAGTGGGCTCATGCATGATTATAAATTGTTTAAAATGCTTCCTAATGAATCCATTGATACTATGTTCTCTTGATTCACTAATATTATCAGTGAATTGCATGGCTTAGATAAGAAGTTGTCAACCCAAGAGATGAACTACAAGATTCTTCGATCATTGTCTCCGGTGTGGGAACCCAAAGCTACGGCCATAGAGGAAGCTCACGATCTCACCACACTAACCCTTGATGGTCTCATTGGCAAGCTCAAAGTCCACGAGAAGAAGATCAAAGAGAAGGAAGTAGAGGAAGTGCCCCCACGGGCAATTGAGGAGCCATCCCACAAAGTGAAGACCGTTGCTCTCAAAGGAGCTATAGATGACTCCTCCTCCTCGGATAGTAAAACTGATGTTTCTAGAGAAGTGGCTCACCTCTCTAGAAGGATTTCTAAACTACTAAAATTAAACAAGAATTTTAATAACCGATCTAACAACAAGTTTTTTCTTGTATAGGAAAATGCTTTGAGTGCAATGAACCGAGTCATCTTGCCAAGGATTGCCCAAAGATCAAAGAAAAATATTTGAAGTACAAGAAAAAGAAGGCGATGTATGCCGGATGATATGAATCCGAACCAAGCGATTCGGATAGCGATGAGGAAGGAGCAAAGTTTGCTCTTCATGACCATAACATTTGCTTTATGGCCGATGAAGATGAGGTAATTATATCCGACTCCGAAAGCAAATCTTTTTATATGCAATGTGATCTAGCTACCACATTAGAAGAATTAAATGTTGAATTCAAAAGAATAGCTAAAGAATACTCTTCATTTAAAAAATTACATGCTTCCATGGTTGAGCAATTACAATCCTCTCTTGCTCAAAAAGATGAATTATTAGGAGATCTTGATTTTGAAAACAAACAATTAAAATCTAAAATTAAAAGACTAGAAATTGCTAATGGTAAAATTAAACCCACTCATGCATATTCTAGACATTACCGTTTTCAAAGAAATGAACATTATACATCATATGCTTCTACACATAAGAAACACTTTGTATGCACATATTGCATGAAGCATGGTCACATATCCACCCATTGTAGAATAAAAAATAATGTGGATTATTATGATATGGCATGGGTACCCAAAGGTACCAAATACACTAACTCCCAAGGACCCAAGATTTGGGTACCTAAAGTTTCTACGTCATCTTATGTAGGGAACATCACAAACACGACGTAGAGGGATGTGGTACCTTGATAGTGGTTGCTCACATCATATGACGGGTAACAAAGAGCTATTTGC
>NC_033801.1:120610241-120611786 GCF_001876935.1 Asparagus officinalis
GGATATATCAAAATCTAGAAAATATAGCCGTTATGCTACAGTAACTTTCAGAGAGTTTGGCGGTCGACCGCGGGTACTGTAGAACTGCATATCAACTTTATAAAATCAGTTAAAATAGTAAAAAAGCTCCAAAAATTATGAAATTTTGTGAGAAGGTTCTATACATGTAGAATGACATGTTAGAGAAATAATTTCTGGAAAAACATTTTCCAGTTGAGAGAAATAAATGTTTGAACACAGATATACAGTTTCTGAAAATCTGCTGACATACACGATTTTGTAAAATCAATTGGGTACAGTAAATCAACTCCAAAAATAGTAAAATTTTGAGGAAAGTTTCTAAACATGTAGATAAACATGTTAAAGAAATAATTTCTTGAATATCACTTCCCATTTATGAAAACTCATCTGTTTTGTAAAACATGCACGAACATGTGCACGAACAAAAACATGATTTTGTAAATTCCATTAAACATAACAAATCAATTCCAAACTTGATGAAACTTTGCGAAATATTTGTAAACATGAAAACAAACATGTTAGAAAAAGAATTTCTCAAATTAAATTTTCATTTGTGAAAACTCATGTATTTTGCAAGTGTGTCCAAAGCATGAAAAGTCAAAACCATGCATGTATATATATAACTATATATATACATAGAAACCAAATACGTGCGTGTATATGATATTGAGCTTAAGGTACTTAACACACATAATATAAAACCTAAACTAAGTTACCCAAGCTAGATCTTGATATTCAATAAGCTCTTCTTGGTAATCTTGCGGATGAAGCTTGAACTTGGATCTTCAACTTGAATTTGCATAGCTTCAACTACTATTCCACCAATCTCCATTTTATATGATCGTTATGGTACAATCCATCCATCCTCCAACTACGTTGTTTGTCTATAATAAATAAGAATATACAAATACTAGACAAACAACATTAGTGGTAAATTGTTTGTTAAACATCATCAAAACAAGAAGGCCAACAATCGTTTCGTCACCCGAGTTGTGCTTGAGTTCGGACCAGGCAGAAAACGGTTTACGTGTAGTTCTCTGGCCGCATGTGTAGCGGGATTGGATGCACGTAGGGGATTTGTGAACAGTCAGTAATCGATCCAAGCAGCGGTGCACTCTGTGGAGAGTGACCAGTGACCTGTATATAGACGGTATGGCAATAGCAATGACCTCGTTGTTTGCCATAAGTAATACATTAGTTGTGAGCGAATGTGCTAGGACCAGTTGTCCGTTTTCCTTGTTCGAGTAGCATTAGATCCGGGGCTTACATAATTACATTAATCTACCAATTTAAGACAGTGACATCGGTTAATATACATGAGCGGTTTCCTTGTTTGATATTATTCCTCGGGTCGCGGAGCCTATACGTCTCATGGTAGATTTACAGCTATCACAATCCATTCTTTGGTAAGACCGTTGCTTGGCATGTGTTACGTCGCTACTAGCTGCATGATCTCCGTCTACGGCTGATCGATTTTGGTCGTGGATGTTTTTATTTATCATTTGTCCATGCTCAACGAACGAG
>NC_033801.1:120611815-120640505 GCF_001876935.1 Asparagus officinalis
TCTTTGTGGGGTCGGGTCTTGCCGTGCGTCTGCACCCTGACGTACACCTGTTTTCTCTGGTGTACGTTAGACTTAGAAGAAGAACAGGTCCAGTTGGAAGATTGCCAGGAGCCAGAGGATTCTTAGCAAAAGTGCCTTACAGACGTAGCAGAAGAAGAAGCCGAAGCTTAGTCATCTCTTTTATTATCTGTTGGTCCTTAGTTTACTTTTGTAGTTCTTTTTATTTTTATTGATCGATGTATTTTATATCTCTTTAGTATTCAGTTGTTCAGTTTTGTATAAGGGCATGTTGACCCGAAATTATGTCTGGGATGATGTTCAATTGTGATATGGATCTTTATGTTCTGAGTTGTTTATTATATTCTCGCTACTTTGATCGGGGACCGGTGCCTTCGTATATTATATTACTTGACGCTTAGCGTATTAGATTGAGAAGAAGGGGTCTAGCACTTATCTCTTCTCAGTCTAATACGTCGCGGACTTGCTCGCGTTCCGTTTCCCCGGTATTTTGGGAAGCGGGGCGTGACATCAACCTTTCTTTTATTCAGCATTTTAAATTTATGGTGATTGCTTGTCTTTAATTTTTATTGCACTATTATTGCCTTAAGACCCTAATCACCCCCTCTAGGGTCCAATAATTAGTATCAGAGCTTGGTCTCTATACTTGTTTTTGGTCTAACCACCTTAGAAAAAGATCTTATGGAGGCTTCAATGAATGTGCATATGTTAGAGGGATAATTCACCATTAGACCCCCACTTTTTATCGGTAGCAACTTTGCATATTGGAAAGCTAGGATGAGAATCTATCTTCGTTGCATTGATCTTTACATCCTAGATATCATTGAAAAGAAATATGTAAAAAAGTCTAAAACTAGCTCAATGGCCGATGGTGAGAGGCTCCAAGCCAATCTTAATGTTAAGGCCATGAATGCCTTAATTTGTGGCCTCACACCAAATGAATATAATAGGGTTTCTACTTGTGTTATCGCTCATGAAATTTGGACCAAACTTTGCATCACACATGAGGGAATCCCCCAAGTTAAGGAATCAAAAATTAGTGGGCTCATGCATGATTATAAATTGTTTAAAATGCTTCCTAATGAATCCATTGATACTATGTTCTCTTGATTCACTAATATTATCAGTGAATTGCATGGCTTAGATAAGAAGTTGTCAACCCAAGAGATGAACTACAAGATTCTTCGATCATTGTCTCCGGTGTGGGAACCCAAAGCTACGGCCATAGAGGAAGCTCACGATCTCACCACACTAACCCTTGATGGTCTCATTGGAAAGCTCAAAGTCCACGAGAAGAAGATCAAAGAGAAGGAAGTAGAGGAAGTGGCCCCACGGGCAATTGAGGAGCCATCCCACAAAGTGAAGACCGTTGCTCTCAAAGGAGCTATAGATGACTCCTCCTCCTCGGATAGTAAAACTGATGTTTCTAGAGAAGTGGCTCACCTCTCTAGAAGGATTTCTAAACTACTAAAATTAAACAAGAATTTTAATAACCGATCTAACAACAAGTTTTTTCTTGTATAGGAAAATGCTTTGAGTGCAATGAACCGAGTCATCTTGCCAAGGATTGCCCAAAGATCAAAGAAAAATATTTGAAGTACAAGAAAAAGAAGGCGATGTATGCCGGATGATATGAATCCGAACCAAGCGATTCGGATAGCGATGAGGAAGGAGCAAAGTTTGCTCTTCATGACCATAACATTTGCTTTATGGCCGATGAAGATGAGGTAATTATATCCGACTCCGAAAGCAAATCTTTTTATATGCAATGTGATCTAGCTACCACATTAGAAGAATTAAATGTTGAATTCAAAAGAATAGCTAAAGAATACTCTTCATTTAAAAAATTACATGCTTCCATGGTTGAGCAATTACAATCCTCTCTTGCTCAAAAAGATGAATTGTTAGGAGACCTTGATTTTGAAAACAAACAATTAAGATCTAAAATTGAAAGACTAGGGATTGCTAATAGTAGAATTAAACCCACTCATGCATACTTTAATCATCATCGTTTTCAAATAAATGAACATCATAGATCATATGTTTCTATACATATGAAACACTTTGTATGCACATATTGCATGAAGCATGGTCACATATCCACCCATTGTAGAATAAAAAATAATGTGGATTATTATGATATGGCATGGGTACCCAAAGGTACCAAATACACTAACTCCCAAGGACCCAAGATTTGGGTACCTAAAGTTTCTACGTCATCTTATGTAGGAACACGATGTAGAGGGATGTGGTACCTTGATAGTGGTTTCTCACATCACATGACGGGCAACAAAGAGCTATTTACAACCCTATCAAGGATTGAAGGAGGCAATGTCTCATTCGGTGGAGGTGAGAAAGATAAAATTATTGGCATTGGTAGTATTGGTAAGATACATTCTCCCGTTATAGAAGATGTTTATTTGGTTAGAGGCTTGAATCATAATCTTCTTAGTATTAGCCAATTAAGTGATAAAGGTTTTGATATCTCTTTTAAACCGGATAAGTGCATTATTAGCATGAATGGAAAAATTATTTTTGTTGCTAATAGAAAAATCTAATGTATACATTTTTTAGATGAATGAATTAGCCAATCAAGATGTGAAGTGCCTTGCGGCAATTGATAAGAATCCTTGGATTTGGCATAAAAAACTTGGTCATGCCAACATGGAATTAATATCCAAGCTATCCAAAAGGAGTCTTGTAAAGGGGTTACCAAACTTACATTTCATCAAGGATACCATTTGTGAAGATTGTGCTAAAGGTAAACAAACCAAATCTGCCTTCAAATCCATCAATGAGGTATCAACTTCTAAACCTTTATAATTATTATATCTTGATCTATTTGGTCCTATGCGTGTTACCTCTCTAGGAGGAAAACACTATGTGTTTGTTATTGTTGATGATTTTTCTCGCTTTACATGGACAGTCTTTCTTAAAAAAAAGATGAATGTTTTGAAGAATTTTCCTTTTTAGTGAAAAGAATAGAAAATGAAAAAGATTTGAAAGTTAAAATTAGAAGTGATCATGGTGGTGAATTTTAAAATAACTTTTTCAATGATTTTTATGCACATCATGGTATAACTCATGAATTTTTCACCCCAAGAATACCACAACAAAATGGTGTTGTTGAACGAAAAAATCGTACCATACAAGAGATGACACGTACTATATTAAATTCTTTTGATTTGCCTAAGTACTTTTGGGCGGAAGCCGTCAATATGGCTTTTCCTGTTAAAGCTCAAGAAAACTCCTTATGAACTATTTTATGGCAAAACTCCATCTATTGGGTATTTTCGTATCTTTGGTTGTAAATGTTTTATTTTAAATACAAAAGATCATCATGATAAATTTGATTCTAAAATTGATGTTGGTATTTTTCTAGGATATGTACCTAGAAGTAAGGCTTATAGGGTCTTCAACAAAAGAACACTTGTTGTTGAAGAATCTATAAACATTACTTTTGATGAGACTAATATTGGTTTACAAGATGGTTTGCCTAGGAATAATAATGATGATGATTTTGAGGGAGGATTGGAAGGTTTGTAAATAAATGAAACACCTTCAATAGATGCACAAAAGGATGTGAAAAGCATTAACACTCATGAGCTAGAAGAACTCCCCAAAGCATGGAAATTCGCATCAAATCATCCAAAGAAGCAAATTATAGGGAGTCCTTCACAAGGGGTTCTAACTCGCTCAAAGGTCTTGAGTGAATGTGGTAATATGACTTTCTTATCTCAAATAGAACCTAAAAAGATTAATGATGCTTTAAAAGATGAGTTTTGGGTTTTAGCTATGCATGATGAACTAAATAATTTTTAAAGAAATAATGTTTGGAAATTAGTTCCTAGACCTAACAATGTTAGTGTGATTGGAACTAAATGGGTTTTTAGAAAAAAAACTTGATGAATATAGCATAGTAACAAGAAATAAAGCTCGTTTAGTTGCCCAAGGATACAATCAAGAGGAGGGCATAGACTATAATGAAACCTTTGCACCGGTTACAAGGTTAGAAACTATTAGAATGTTCTTAGCTTTTGCAAGCTTTAAGAATTTCAAATTATTTCAAATGGATGTTAAAAGTGCCTTTTTAAATGGTTTTATAGAAGAGGAAGTTTATGTTGAGCAACCCCCCGGTTTTGTAGATCATTCATTTCCTAATCATGTTTACCAGGTTTAAAAAGCTTTATATGGGTTAAAACAAGCTTCTAGAGCTTGGTATGCTCGTCTCTCTAGTTTTCTTATTGAAAATGATTTTTCTAAAGGGAAGATTGATAACACACTTTTTGTAAGAAAAAAAATAATTTTACTTTAGTTCAAATATATGTTGATGATATCATTTTTGGTGCTACTAATAAAATTTTATGCAAACAATTTTCTAAAGTTATGCAAGATCACTTTGAGATGAGCATGATGGGAGAGCTCACATTCTTTCTCAGGCTCCAAGTCAAGCAAGCTAAGGATAGGATTTTTGTTTCACAAAGCAAGTATGCTAGAGAATTGGTGAAGAAGTTTGGATTAGAGACTTCTAAGCATGCACCAACTCCCATGAGTACAAATATCAAGCTTGATATGGATGATAGTGGTGAGGATATAGACCAAAAACTATATCGAGGTATGATAGGTAGTCTTCTTTACCTTACCGCTAGTAGACCTGATATCATGTTTAGTGTGTGTGTATGTGCACATTTTCAAGCTTCTCCTAGAACATCTCATTTGATTCCGGTTAAAAGAATTATCAAATATGTCAATGGAACAATTGATCTTGGTTTATTTTATCCTAAAAGCACCTCTTTTGATCTTTATGGTTTTTGTGATGCCGACTTTACTGGTTGTAAGGTAGATCGTAAGAGTATGAGTGGTACATGTTAATTTTTGGGTAACTCCCTTGTCTCTTGGGCTTCCAAGAAACAAAATTATGTTGCCCTGTCCACTACGGAAGCGGAATATATTACCGTCAGCTTATGTTGTGCCCAACTTTTGTGGATGAAATAAAGTTTAGTTGATTATGATTTGCATTTTCAAAATATAAAATTTTTTTATGATAACACTAGTGCTATAAACATTTCCAAAAATTCTATTTTGCACTCAAGAACCAAGCATATTGATATACGCCATCATTTCTAGCATATTGATATACGCCATCATTTCTTGCGTAACCATGTGGAGCGAAAAGATGTATCCCTTATTCATATTGATACTAAATCTCAATTAGCGGACACCTTTACCAAGCCTCTTAGTGAAGAAGATTTTTGTCGCATAAGAAATGGTTTGGGCCTATGCATTATTTGAAAAATTTTCTTTGCTTGTTTGTTTGCTTGGTTACATAGTATATGCCTCATTTTTATAACATGCTTAAGCATATACAAATTGCCAAGAGGAGTGTGTGGGAGGACCGGGGTTGATTCCAAGAGGAGTGGGTTGGTAGTAATGCCGGTAGGGGTCGTAAATCCAAACATTTGAGGAAGGTGACACGGTGAGGCCAACACTTGAGGTACATTTTATGTATTTAAGTATGTTTCTCATTTCATATTTCCCTTTTTGATAGTGACAAAGGGGGAGAGAAATCTCCTTACTTGTGCACATAGTAAGGGGGAGCTCATAAATTGGGGGAGCACCTATCTATAAGCTATATTTATTTTGCTCAAATATAATGATTGGTTGTCATCATCAAAAAGGGGAAGATTATTAGCTCTTTTGTTTTGATGATGATTTACAACCACCATTATCGATACTAATTGTTTGTTGAGTGATATTGTAGTTAATATGAATATCAAGCTTGTTAGTACTATAAATAGAGGATTGGATGGAATATGAGCTACAACGTCAATATCTATAGGAGGTGGAGGCAATGTGATGAAGCAAATGTTAATCAAGAACAACATATACAAGTGGAAGCTTCATCAACTCAAAGCAATATCGAGACTCAAAGAAATGTAATTCTATGTGAGGATATTTGCTATTTTTCTTTTCTCTCTAGTGCTAGAATGTAGGCAAGTAGTTGTAGATTTTATTTGAAGCTATTGGGATATAACACACACACATTTGGGTTTTAATGTGATTTTGACAAAATACTAAGATATCAGTTTATAGACTTAAAACATCTTTTATTTAAGTCTATAAAATCATTTGAAAATGTTTCAAATCTTTGTTTAACTCATTTGTCCAAAACTAAGAAATTTATGTTCACGTTTTACATGTTTTTTCAAAACTAAGATATTTCACAAACGGGGAATCATATTTGGAAACTTTCTTTAGGAACATGCTCAATTATACGTTTATAAACTATTCCCCAAAATTTACAATTTTTGGAATTTATTTGATATTTTTAAATATGGTTTAAAGTTGAGTTTTTCTATGCACTTCAGATCTGTGCACGTTGCACGTTTAAAGTTAAGTCGACTCATGAAGTGCAGTGGAGTTGTGATTTTTTTTCTGTTGAGTTGACTCATATAAGTCGACTCATAAGTCGACCCATAAGTCGACTCATCAGAGAGCCGTTGTACAGTAACGATTAGTTTTCTGTTTTGTTTGTTTATGGCTTTTTGGTCCTTTTACAAGGGTTTTTGGATTCTTCTTTCAACTCCCTATATATATATCCAACTACCCCATTTATTTAAGAACAAACTTTGCAAGAGAAAATTTATTATGGTTAATTCTTGTGTTTAAAAGCTTCAACTTTCAAATCCTCAATTCCCTGTTTTTGCACCTACACATCCCACACCCAAAGCTTCAAGTGCAATCTCTCTCCTTGTCATAGGACTGCTGTATAGAGAGAGCTTTTCTTCTGTTCTTGCTGATAGTGTGGTGATCTCATGGAGATCAACTGTGTTGGTGTGAGATCTCGCGGAGATCGTTGTGTAGAAGAAGTTCTGCTTCCAAACCGGGTTGTGTAGTGGATTCTCCTCGAGAATGGGGAGCAGAGACGTAGGCTAGAGAACCGAACCTCGTGAACATATCACGCGTCATTTGGATAACGATTTCTATCTCAACCTTTCTTTTATTCAGCATTTTAAATTTGTGGTGATTGCTTGCCTTTAATTTTTATTGCACTATTATTACCTTAAGACCCTAATCACCCCCCCCCTCTAGGGTCCAAAAAATCCCATAAATAATTAAATTCAGTTTAACAAATAAAACCACACAGTAATTCGGTGATGAACAGGCCCCGACTGCGAACAATAATTTTGGCCGATGAACAGTAACCCAAATTATCTTAATCAAAATTTTAATTTAATCCAATTAAATAATCCAAAAAAGATCAAAACAAGATAATTTAATCTGATTAAACTATTATAGATTGGATTCAAAACCCACTCTGATACTATCTGTAGGAAACATAACATACAACGTAACGAAAATTGCATATCATGTAGATTAATCAAAATTAATTAAAATCTAGAAGAATACCTAAAATGCTTTTTTAATTTCTTCGATAATCTGTCCCAAGATCAATATGAAATAGCTTCCTCAAGAGAAAAAGCCTCCAGCTGAAATCCACCCGTTATTGAAGAGGAGCAATACTAAGAGATAGGTTCTCAAAATCTATTTCTTTATATCTTTTTTTTTTTTCATAAGATTACATATGAATCATATATATAAAATTGGACCTGCCTTATAGATTTCAATTTCAAAACAATTCTTAATTGTTTAAAACTCTATCCATAACATTTAAAGATAGAATATTATTTTCATAACAATTAGGATAGAAATAGAATTATATTGCACGTAAACCTCTTCTAATGAGATTAGTATGACCAATTGGGTCCCATATCGAGAACCAATTATTAATCAAATTAATAATTTTAATTTAACAATCAAATCCCTATCCGTCCAACTGTTTATAAAAGCTCTCTATAATATGAGATTAAATATTCGTGAATAATATTATCTTACATCCGGTCCCCTCTAATATCAATTTATTTTAGGCACATTTATTGAGCAAGACAAATCGCCTATTTGTTTATTCCTAAATTTGCAATCTCATGAACATAAATAAAATCTATTTTGAAACATCAAAATATTTTATTTTATAAGAAAATAAATTTTAAAAAATAATTTTGAAAAGTAGTTTTGAAAAACCACCTGTCGACGGGAATTTAATATCTTCATGGGATATGCATAATAATTAACTCATAAAAATGAGTATACTGGATCTTATCTAGATATCCATCATTTCCTTAAATAAAATCTAATAACCCAACATGTTAGGTTGTATAGCACTTGTAAAACAAGTTTAACCATCATATCAAAGTATACTAAATTATCAAATCGAATAGGTTGTATAGCACTTGTAAAACAAGTTTAACCATCATATCAAAGTATACTAAATTATCAAATCGAAAATGATAATATCATAACCATCATATCAAAGTATACTAAATTATCAAATCGAAAATGATAATATCATCAAGTCTAAGAGACCACGGAACAATTCGAATTCTCTATCTTTGAAGTGGCTCGTCCAAGAGAATCCAAATAAGGTTTTGTGCTACACATATCAAATATGCGCTTATGACATACACCCGGGGTATCTTCATCCCCGGTAGCTGAGATTAACCATCACATCTCACATGTCGTTGTTATACATAATAACCTGTTATAACAGAGCTATCATTTACTAGTTATAGGTTAAGCACAAATTTAAGAAACCTCTGAATTGGATCATATCTCCAAGCAATTGACCATCACAGTGCATGATCTAACAAAATAATTTCTAAGGATAATACAACAACTATATAAAAAAATACTCAAACAATATGTGCAACAATAATACTTAATTAATATTCAATAAAATGTATTGGATGTTTAAGGGCATATAACACTACTCTAGCACTTATATCATCGTGACAAGGCATACATTTAAATGTTACATATTCTCTGATAAAAGAAAGAGAGGAAAGAAGGTTTAATTGCAGATAGACACTTTGTAGTTCTATGTTTGTGGATAGACCCCGTGAGTGAACTTCTTTGGCTCTTTTAGTGTAAAGAAGTTCACTGCGGGGGTGACCTATGCATACTTAGGCAATAATGCAGGGGTTCTATCTGCAATAGTATAGGGGTCTATTAGAAATTAACCCAAAATAAAACATTGCCAAATGTATAGAATTCAATGAATGACAAATTTTAGTTTGACTTTTATATTTTAATTGATCATATTTGGAGGTGGCTCGGGCTTTATGATTTCCAACTTCAATTCAAGTACGCTTGTTTACCTGAATGACAAATTTTATAAATATGCATCAACATACGTTCAGTGAAAAATAAAACTTAAAGAATGTAAATGTTAATGCACCTTAAAAGTTGTATTTTGTTGTAGCTTCGGTAGAATTGCCGAGTTGATAATTCTCAACATGCATATAACTTTCCGCGGCATATAGGTACTCCAGGATGCCATCTGCACAGAAATAAAATAACACAAGATAAATAAGAAGAAAAAAGATAGTAAAATTATGTCAAGCAGCTTCTTTGGGTACATTGTTCTCCTTGCACAGTTTTTGCAACCCTCTCCTTAAATTGCGCTTTGGCAACGTCACCTCAGAATCCATTTAAGTGGACAGAATGTTTTCTGGATTGAACTATATTATGATTTTAATTACTTGACCGAAAAAAAAGAATCCATTCTTGGCACAGCAAGATTTGTTTAATAAAATGCATAAAAAAATTTACTACAGTTACTTTAGATCTATTCTCAGAAGGGAAAATTTATTTTTACAGAACAAAATGAATTACGTTCTTCTATTTTGTTTGATGGGAAGAAACTGATGAGTTACATAAAAGCTGGATGCGATAAATAAATTTTACATATGTGGGGAAAAAAACAAAAATATTGCACTTTTGGAAGAGTGCAGACTTCACCTCTTGTAACAGGCTTCTGGTCTGAAGGCTGGGATCGAACTCGGTGCCTCTGAATAGTTTGCCGCTTTGATGCAGGTTTCTGGTTTGCAATTGTTTCTTTGGCTGAAGAAACAAATAGAAACACAAACATCCATGTTATTTTTTGAGACGAACCTAATCTCTTCGATCCCTCTCGTATTTATAAGTTGATTGAAACAATTGGGGGATTGCACATGGTTGAAATATTCGTCCCCCACAATTAAACTAGATTTGCTTGTTTGGTCTCTTGAATACATTCATGAATCATGTACCAAGGAGTGTATCTTTTTGAAACATTCACGTACCAGGATCAGCCTAAAAGATGATTCCTCCTTGGATTCTTGACCTATTGATTTCAACTAACCGCAATCTTGCAGATTATCAATTCTAGGAATGACAAGTGGGCGTGATTCTCTGTAGATATGTCCTTCATGAATATCAGCTGATTGGTGATATCTTGCATTGTTGTCGAAACTACGCCTCAAAACCCTATCATAATTTTTTTCATACTAAATTCTCTGTAGATACGTCCTTCATGAATATCAACTGATTGTAATATCTTGTAATATTGTTGTTGAAACTATGCTTAAAACCCAGTCGTAATCCCTCTCAGTTATGATCTCTTTATCACATGAGTTTACCAGCACAAGAGTTTGCTAACACTGTGGGGACTCAAATCCTATTGAGCATTGTGCTATTCTCTTTTTTTTTGGTCCTCATGTACATTGGATTTCCAGGTTGAGCCAACATAAATTTTTGGACTCGTGCGGATGATCAAAAGAGTAGTAACTCCCCGGAGAGGATGGTCAAGATCCGCTCAGGGCTAACTAGTTGAGAGTTTATATAACTTAATCACCATAAAAATTTAAACTAATTTCAGATTTATTAGCAACTACTCCACTAACAAAATAACAACCAAAGACCGAAATTTTAGCTAACAACTGTTCGTATAGACAGAAATTTAGGATTGACTATGAGGAAGCGTTTTCGATAGCTAAAATGACTACTGTTCGTATGCTACTTGCTCTAGCATCGGCTAGAGGGTGGTCTTTACTTCAAATGGATGTAAAGAATGCCTTTCTGCCCAACGCATTTAAAGGAAACAGTCTATTAGAATCAACTCTCGGGTATTCTCTTTTGAAAATGAATTTGGTGTGCAAACTTTGTAAGTCACTTTATCGCCTCAAACAGGCCCCTCGAGCATGATTTAAAATATTTTGCACCTCTATTTGTTCTGCTGGGTTTCAACAAAGCTCAAAAGCTCACTCATTTTTCACTCGCCATTCTTCTAATGGGATAATTATTCTCTTATTATATGTTGATGACATAGTCATAGCCGGCAGTGACAACAAAGGCATTGTTGAATTAAGAGACTTACTTCTGGCATCTTTCCACATGAAAGATCTCAATTCACTCACTCTCTTGGATTGTTTCTTAGCCAAAAGAAATACACTGAAGACTTGATCAGGTTGGCTAATCTGACGAATGACAAGATTAGCGCCACACCTAGGGAGCTCAATTTCAAATTAAAGCGAGATAGTGGGCAACCTATTGCCGATCCAAAATTTATATACAAGACTTTTTGGAAGTCTTATTTATCTTACCCCATAACAAGGACCGATAGCTCATTTGCAGTACAAGTCGTTAGTCAATTTGTCTCTGAGGCATGATCGTTACATCTTACAGCTCTTCATCGCGTCATTCGCTATCTAAAAGGAACAATTGGTCATGGTTTATTCTTTCCTTCCAAAGGTTCTCTGGACCTTACTGCCTTTGCTGATGTAGATCACGCTAGATGTCGAGACACGAGGCGTTCCGCCAGTGGCTGGTGTGCTTTCTTGGGTTCCTCACCAATATCATGGAAATGTAAAAATGCAAAATAGATGTGCTGAATCCTCTATGGAAGCAGAGTATCGATCAATGTCATCCAGTGACTGCAAGATAGTTTTCATGTCTCATCTCATGATCAAATAGTAGACTTGTTCACCAAATCTATGAGCTTTGCGCAACATAGATATCTGGTTAACAAATTGATGCTTGCTAAGTCCCCGCATCAACTTGTGGGGAGATATGAATAGTAGAATAAGGAATATGGCTGAAATTTTGATGAGTTGTGGATCTAAATTAATGGGATTACAATTGCTAAAGTTATGGATCTAAATTTGAATTGTGGATCTAAATTTGAGCGCCGTAAGGCACATTTGCAGTGGCGTGGTAATATACTATTGACAAAGTGAAGAACTCGTTCTAAGTGTTAAGACAAAGTAGAGATTTGTTAAAACTATGCCTCAAAAGTCAAAACCCTCCTTAATCCCTCTCAGTTATGATCTCTTTGTCACCAAGAGTTTGCTGGCAGCAGGTGGACTTAAATCCTATCGGACATGAGCATGTGATGGTATTCTTTTTTTATTTATTTTAGTGCTCATATACTTTGGATTTCCAGATTCAGCTAGCATAAATTTTTCGACTCATGGGCGAATACAACTCGATTCGGACTCGGATCAAAAGAGTGATAATTCATTGGATTGGATTGTCAAGATCAACTCAAGGCTAACTAGTTGAGAATTTATCATCTACTTGTTGTATTTTTTTTCTCTTATAAGAGTGTGCCGTTTTGTGTTTTGGTGAAAATGGAGAGGGTTCTTAGGGTTTTAGGCTTTTGTCTTGCTGATTGTAATTTCTCTTTATATATCAAAAATTTTTGCACTTCTGCCGTGGATGTAGTTCAAATTGAGTGAACCACATAAACTCCCATGTTTTCTGCGGTGTTTACTTTAACATCATGGTCTCTGTTGTTGAATATGATGTCCAATTAGGGTGTGTTTGTTTGAAAAAAAAAGTGAGAAAGAGGTAGAAAGGCACTGTGCGTGTCAGAAAGAAAATTTGGTTCCTAAAATTTTTCTGGTTTTTCTGTTTGTTTCAAAAAAAAAAAAGAAAAAAGAAAAATTTTCTTAGAAGTGGAGAAACGAATGGTTTTTTGGTGGAAATGAATTCCTAGCCACTCAGTTAGAAGTGGGCTCGAAGGACTTGGAAAGTGGAGACATATTAATTAAATATTAAGTTGATGGGATCGATGAGGCAGGTAACTGTGAGATCAGATCCCACTCGCGCCTAACTTCATCCCTCTCTCTCTCTCTCTCTCTCTCTCTCTCTCTCTCTCTCTCTTCATCAGAGAAAAGGGTAAAAAAACCCTAGATTTGTGAAGAATTGTTGTTGCTCTCTCTCGTTCTTCATCAGAGAAAAGAGGGAGAAAACCCGTAGATCTCTTCACTTGCAGCTACATCTTTCCCTCTCTATCGTTCTCATCTTCAGAATTGGGGGAAAGAGCCGATCATTAAAGGGCCTAAAGATCTCTCTTTTAAGCCTATCGGTGTTCAGATCTACCCATTTTCTGCTCATCTGAATCACGCAGTTGGCATCGAAGCAAAAATTAAGATAAAAATTTGTGTTTTTAATAAAAATTAGTGTTTTTAATAAAAATTAGATTTTTTTATCAATTAGATTCTTATTTTGTACATGATGTGAAGATTTTTCAGTTTAATTCACCTAGGCTAATGTTCTATTCCAATCTCATATTTTAGTCAGATCACGACTATGATGAAGGTCACATAATTCTGCGAAATTTTTTGTTATCAACTATAGTGTCAGTTTGATACATGTTATGTTAAATTTAATGCTCAAAATTTTTTTTTTATTAAACTAGTCTATTGTTCAATTTCATGCTCAAATTTGTTTTGCCTTTCACCTAGACTGTTAGCTTATAATTTTTAATTCTTTGTGAATGATCTGTGTAGAAACTTAGAAAAACCAATTTTTCTATCATAAGCGACTCATGCACAGGCATAAGTCGACTTATGGTAAGTCGACTTGTGTCTGTGCACGAGTTGACTTACGTTCTATTCTGGAATTGTTGGTTTTGATCATTGGCAAATCGACTTATCAGAACTGTTAAGTCAACTTACGTTTTTTCTCCAGTTGTTGATTTTCGCTTTGCCAAGTCGACTTATGGAGCTTGTTAAGTCGACTTATGGTAAGTCGACTTGTTCCCACTGATAAGTCGACTTACGACGGTTTTTAGGCCTGTTTTGATTTCTTGTTTGGTTTGGGTTTATATTTTAATATATATAGAAACACAATTTGTTTTGGGTTTATCGATCATATTGATTGAGTTTTGGAGTAGCTTGAAAGAGAGTTTTGAGCACAAAAAAGAGAGTTCTTTCTGAGCAATTTGTTTGAGGGTTTTGTGAGAGATTTGAGAGTTTAGTTTGAGAGATTGTTTGTGAGCTTTTGAGTTATCTTGTAATCTTTATTTTATATTATCTTTCTCTATAATAAAAATCCATCCCCTTCTTGCCTCGTGGACGTAGGTAATTTACCTAACCATGTTAAACTTTGGTGTTTAAGTTTGTGCTATTATTAGTTGATTTGTGTGTCTTCTCTCTCTGTAAATTTGTGAATCCTCAAAACACACGCTGTACTCCCAACAAGTGGTATCAGAGCTCGGGCTACGCTTGGGCTATTTGGAGGAGTAGATCACTTTGGAAGCTTGTCTAGGGTCTCAATTAGAGATAAAGGTGGGATCTTTTTGGTAAAAATTCTATCTTTTCTCAGTTTGGATCTATTTTTTAGTTTGTTCCGCATTGGTTGTTAGTGTGTTAAGGAAGATGACTAGAAAAGAAAGTACATTGGGTTTTAAGGGTGATGCTTCTGGCGTGAAGACCATTCAAAGTTTGAATATCCACTCTACGAAGATAGATGTAGAGAAGTTTAATGGCACGATCAATTTTGGATTATGGAGATGTGAGGTTTTGGATGTGCTGAATACACAAAATTTGGAGGATACTTTAGAGTTGGATGGTAAGTCAGATGATATTAAAGAGAAAATTTGGAAGAAGATGAATAGAACGGCGTGTGGTGTGATTAGATCTTGTTTGACTCAAAATTTAAAATATGATGTGATCAATGAGACTTCGGCTAAGAAGATTCGGGAGATCCTTGAGGGTAAGTATTTGACCAAGAGTGTAGAGAACCGCTTGCATTTGAAGAGGATGCTTTACCGTTTTCATTAAAGAAAGGAACCTCCATTGGTGATCACATGAACCACTGCACGAAGCTTCTTGCGGATTTGACGAATGTGGATGTTATGATAGAGGATGAGGATAAAGCTTTGTTATTGTTGAGTTTCTTACCATATAAGGAATATGAGACCTTTGTTCTTACCTGAATTAATGGAAAGGCGTCCCTTTCATATAGTGAGGTAACCACTACTCTTGTGAATTACCAACTAAGGAAGAAAGATAAGGAGTCTACAAGTGACACAATAGCAGAGGCATTGATCGCAAGAGGAAAGAATCCAAACCAGAAGAATGGGAAGTCACAGTCTAGAATAGGGTATCCTATAGTTGGCAAAGATCAGTATGCTTGGTGTAAAGAGACTGGTCATTAAAAAAAAGATTGTCCAAAGCTCAGTGAATGGATGAAGAACAAGTAGAAGGGAAAGGGAAAACAACCATCATCAGAAACAAACATCATCATATCGGATGGTAATCTTTCTGACTCATCTATTTATTCACTTTCTATTAGTCCCATAGTTGACTATTCAGAGGAATCTGAGTGGATGTTGGATAGTGGTGCAACCTATCATGTGTGTCCTAAAAGGGAATGGTTCTCTAGTTTTGAAAAGCTGGATAGTGGTGTGGTATACATAGGTGATAACCGTACATGTCAGATCCTTGGGATAGGTAAAATTTGCATCAAGATGTTTGATGGGATGATTAGAGAGTTATATAGAGTGAGATATGTTCCTTCTTTGAGGAAGAAATTGATCTCGATTGGAGCTTTAGTTGGAGAGGGTCTGAAAGTTGGTATTAAGGACATGGTTCTCGAGATTATGGAAGACTCTTTGATTGTGATGAAGGGCGTCAGGAAAAATAACCTGTACTATTTGATTAGAAATATGGTGACAGGTGGAGAGCTGACAACTTCTATTAACTCGATTAGACTGCGGCATTTGAGGCTTGGTCATTCCAGTATTGATTTGGAAAAAGGTGCATCAACCTACAATTTGATGTCCATTGAACATTTTAATGTGAGCAAGAAGACCAAGGTAAAATTTGGTACCTCTATCCACCGAGCTAAGGGTCTTTTCGATGGAGTTCATGTGGGCATTTGGGGGTCTTCAAAGAAGGCATCATTGAGAGGTAATAGATATCAGGTTTTCTTTATTGATGACTGTTCTAGACATGTTTGGGTTGCAACCAAGTCCTGTTTGAGTGAAGTCCTAGTAGTCTACAACATGTTGAAGAAGTGTAAGAAAGACAGAAGGATGAAGGTACTCCGTTCTGATTTTAGTGAGAAGTACAAGTGGGATCCGTTTTTGTATTTGTGCCGGGCTCAAGGCAATTGGAGACACTTTATTGGAGAGGAAATTTTGGGGCAACTAGATGGGGTGGCAAAGTTGGAGAACCGTTTCTTGGTAGATAAGGAACAATATTTGTGGTCAAGCAATAGTTTGCAGAAGAGTTTCTGGACTAAGGCGTTGACATATTCGAGTCACCTTATTAAACGGTTGCAAACTGCTGTGATAGGAGGTAAAACTCAATTGGAAGTTTGGTCTGGGAATGTCACTTTTGATGAGGCTTCAACGAGGGAGCTAATTGACTCTCAGCAGGTGGAGAGTTTTGGACAGACCTTAGATGTATTACAGCAGGTGGAGGATGATGCTACTTTATATTGGGTGAAAATTACTCCACATATTTCAGATCATACTGTATCGTTTGGGATTCCAGCTAAGGTGATACAGTTTGGGGATCATATTGATTTGGATGCAGATGATGAGTTGGTTGATTCGAGTGCAGCTGGTTGATATAGTTTGGATTTGGATACGGTTATTGGTTCACCTAAGGTGGAGGTGTTTAATTTGTTTTACTTTGGGGCTATTGGGAGAGCTATTAGTCACAAATTTGTTGGTGAAGAGTTGTGAACTGTTCTATTTAATTGAGGGACTTTAGAGGCCATCAGGATAAACTACGAGTGACTTGATCCCTTAGGAGAGGGGGGGTACATAGACAGTCAATTTGATGCAGCCAATTTGATGAGTAAATACCGACGTTTGAAGAGTGATCGCATTCTCATTTGAGTCTCGACTTATTGTGGATTGAGTCCATTGTTGTGATTTTTTGTATCACTTCATATTAGACACAACAAGTGAGATATTTGGTTTGGTTGGTGTTGGCTCAATTTTGGAAAACTTCACCGATGTGGAGAATTATGGAGAAACTTAGAAAAACTAGTTTTTCTGTCATAAGTCGACTCATGCATAGGCATAAGTCGACTTATGGTAAGTCAACTTGTGTCTGTGCATGAGTCGACTTACGTTCTATTCTGGAATTATTGGTTTTGGTCACTGGCAAGTCGACGTATCAGGACTGTTAAGTCGACTTACGTTCTATTCTCTAGTTGTTGATTTTTGCTCTGCCAAGTTGACTTATGGAGCTTGTTAAGTCGACTTATGGTAAGTTGACTTGTTCCCACTGATAAGTCGACTTACAACGATTTTCAGACATGTTTTGGTTTCCTATTTGGTTTGGGTTTCTGTTTTAATATAAATAGAAACACGATTTGTTTAGGGTTTATCGATCATATTGATTGAGTTTTGGGGTAGCTTGAAGGAGAGTTTTGAGCACAGAAGAGAGTTCTTTCTGAGCAATTTGTTTGAGGGTTTTGTGAGAGATTTGAGAGTTTAGTTTGAGAGATTATTTGTGAGCGTTTGAGTTATCTTGTAATCTCTATATTGTATTCTCTTTCTCTATAGTGAAAACCCATCCCCTTCTTGCCCTGTGGATGTAGGCAATTTACCGAATCACGTTAAACTTTGGTGTTTGAGTTTGTATTATTATTAGTAGATTTGTGTGCCTTCTCTCTCGGCAAATTTGTGAATCCTCAGAACACGCGCTGTACTCCCAACATGATCATCATGTGAAGAATTGTTTATATATTTTTATGAAGTAGACTGTTAGTTTGCTACAAGTTGTATTCGATTTCATGTTCATATATTTTTTAATGATTGTTGGAATTTTTTTATGAAGTAGACTGTTAGTTTACTACAAGTTGTGTTTAATTTGTCTAATACTTGTATATTTTTTAACTAGGCTATTGCTCAATTTCATGCTCAATTATTTTTTTTATCAACTAGACTGTTAGTTTGTAATTTTCATGTATGGTATTGTAGGTGGAAAATATTGAGGAGGAGATGATGATGAGGATTGTATCTGGGGGTGCTATGACTATGTTAGTGTTGATGGTTACCTTTCTGAAAAGATTACAATCTAGACAAAGGCGTATCAGTCATGTAAGAATGTGTAAAGTTGTGTTTGACAAGCTTGTAAATTTGATCAGGACGAAGGGTCCACTTAAAGACTCTAGGTGCATTACAGTTGAAGAACGACTTGTAATATTCTTGAACATTTTGGGTCATAAAACCAAAAATAGGGTACTAAGATCTAACTTCATTAGGTCGGGAGAAACAATTAGTAGATTCGAGAGCAATATGAACTTGTGTGCGAAAAGGATATGAGGCTCTGTAGAAAGAATCTTGAATCGATTCTTGAGGATTCCAAATGCACATTCTATTTTAGACCTAAGAGACGAGTGTCGTAAATTAAACAACTATCTTCTATTTATATGTGTCTTTCCGACATACTCTTTTAGATGATAGCGCACACCACGATAGGAAGAGATGAAATCAGGCATAGTAGTGTACCCAGCATCACAAAGGTAATATTTACCTACATATTACATCATAAGAAAGTTAGTAATTGCCTCAATTTAAAAAATATTGCAATTTTATTAAAAAATTAATTTTATTTCCATTATAAACTCTCAATCCAAGAGGTTGTGGTCTTAAAAGTGCATCTTGAAGGACTCTATAATCGTTAGTTGAGCCCTCTCATCCTACTAGCATATGTACATGAATAATTTGTTTGGAGTGCAAACTGCTAGAACATTATGTGTCACCCCTTTACGATCTCTAAAACATGCTACAAGATTACTAGGTAGCATAGCGTCAACCTGTGTCTCGTCTATCATTCCAATACAATCCTATAAATGTAAACAAGTATGTACTTATATCATGTTAACTTTAATTTTATTTGTAGTTTTTAGTGAGTTGTGGTGAAAAATTACCTTGAAGTAAGGATAATATCAAGGGTTGTTGGCAATCTCTGGTAACACTTGATTTGGTGCTTGTCGAACGTAACGGTCACGCAATTGACAAATGTCATACAAATACCCAAGATTTAACAGATGTTAAAAAAAGATTTAGTTTATAACTGAGATGTGGTACAAGGACTTCGTTAAAGAAAATAAGTACAGAGACTAATTTGAGTATTGCGCCCAAGTATAGGGACCAACATGGCCTTTTATCATTCTAGTTTTTCATTCATGATGACTCACAATATGTAGTCAATTAAACTATTAACCCAGTTGTAATAGAATTCAAATCCACAATTTTCAAGCACGTATAAACATAAATCTGTTTTCATTGACATAATAAATTATTCTCTCATAAAATAAAAAAGAAAAGAAAAAGGGTCTTGATAAATTTGAGTCAAAGTATATGGAAACTGACATAGGTGAAAACAACATCAAAGTCTACTCCAATCTTTTGGTATCAGCTCTGTATAACCTTTCTAGGACATTTCAAACTAATTTTTTAAGGAAAAGACAAAATATGTTGAACTTTTATAATCAGTTTATCAGTGGTGACAGGTCACTCAGGTAAATTACACAAAAACCCTGAAAAAATTTAGTTCACTTAGATGCAAACCCAAAAGTTAGCAAATGTTAATTAACTTTCAACGTCTTTGCATTTTTCCAAATCTATTTTCTTGTATCCATCGACTTTAGAGGGCTGGTTATCTGAAAAAGTTCTGTGGGTTAAGTGTCATTTACAAACTTTTGGTTATCTCAAAATCCAGAATCACTCCATAATTAGCATGTTGGAATATCAAATTAAAATGTTAGAATAAATGAGGTTAATAACATGAGTTTTAGAAGTGCAAGGGTCATAAGTTTAGAAGGGGAAGAGACATAGGTTATGGAAGAATAAGAGTAACTTACTCATTTATGATATTTATCTTTATGACATTAAAATAGGAGTTTAATTTGTGACTATTGGTATGCCTAGACGTTTTTGTTTTGAAGCCTATATAAAGGGCTATTGTAATCCTTGCTTGATATGAAGAAAGAAAATTAAAGAAATATAAGTGAGTTCTTTGTCTTCATTTGAGAAAGTTCTAAGTTCGTAAACTTAAGAGTCAACAATGGTATCAGAGCCACTTGATCCAATTTTCCTATTCTCTCTTCTTCTCATGGCTACCACAAATAATCTTGTCAATCCTCAAGTGCCCAAATTATTGAAAGATAACTATGAGAGTTGGTCAATCCAAATAAGAGCATTATTTGGTTCTCAAGAGTTGTGGGAGCTGATCATTGATGAGTTCACGGAACCTACACCAGAAGTAGAAGCCACCTATACCGTCGAAGAGAAGAAGGCTCTCAGAGAGCAAAAAAAGAAGGATAGCAAGGCTTATTTTCTACTCTATCAAGGGTTGGACGAGTCTACCTTTGAGAGAGTTGCCGAAGCAACGACGAGCAAGGAAGCATGGGAAATCCTTGTGACCATCTAAAAAGGTGTCGAGCGAGTGAAGCGAATTTGCCTCCAAACTTTGAGGGGCGATCTTGAAGCTGCTCAAATGAAAGATGAAGAACAAATCTCCGATTATTATTCACGATTACTTCTAATTGTGAATAAAATAAGGAGAAATGGAGAGAAGATGGAGGACATCCGAGTGATGGAGAAGTTGCTCAGATCCCTCACATCAAAATTCGAGCACGTGGTGGCGGCAATTGAGGAGTCAAAGAATTTGGAGGAGATCTCAATAGAGGAGCTCTTGGGATCTCTCCAAGTTCATGAGCAATGAATATAAAAGAAGGCTAGTTCCATAGTTTTGGAGCAAGTACTAGAGTCAACATTGACTCTAAGTAATCAAGGCTCACAAGGAAGAGGCCGTGGTCGTGGTCGTGGTAGAGGCAGGGGACGTGGTCCCCAACAACAAACCACTCAAAATCAAGTGGAGACCCAAAGCTTTAGAGGACGAGGACGAAGCAATCGTGGAAGATCCACACCTAGCGTGGAAGCAACAAGAATGTTCAGTGCTATAACTGTCACAAGTTTGAGCACTATGCTTCAAATTGTTGGCACAAAACTGAAGACCAAACCAATCTTGCCGAAGCAACAAATAATATGGGTAACAACTCTACGCTTCTTCTTGCTAATGATGATTCAAGTGTTGAGAATGATGCTTGGTACCTTGACCCGGGTGCTAGCAACCACATGTGCGGGAAGAAAAAACTTTTCATGGAACTCGCAAAAGGAGTTCATGGAAGTGTGAGGCTCAGAGATTCTTCAAAACTCCCAGTTGAAGGCAAAGGGAAGATTAAAATCTACCAAAAGGATGGTAAGCCCGAGTATATTTCCAATGTTTACTATATTCCTAACATGAAAAGTAATATTCTTAGCATCGGTCAATTACTCGGAAAGGGATACAAAGTATATATGGAGAACAACCATCTTTGGTTGAAAAATACAAATGGAAGCCTCATAGCTTGTGTTAAGATGACAAGGAACCACATGTTTCCCTTGCATCTAAACACGAAAGTCAACAAGTGTTTTCAAGGACTCATGGAGAATGAGTCATAGATGTGGCATCTTCTCTTCGGCCATCTAAACTTCAGCGGTTTAAAGTTACTGTCTACAGCTGGCATGGTACGAGGTCTACCAACAATTGATCCACCGAATCATATTTGTGAAGGTTGTGTAATTGGCAAGCAACCACGACTTCCTTTTCTAAGTGGAAAATCATGAAGAGCAAATGCACCATTGCAACTTGTTCACACCGACATCTGCGGACTGATTTATCCCATCTCTTTGGGAGGTAATAGATAATTTATAACCTTCATTGATGACTTCAGTAGAAAGTTATGGGTGTACACTCTTAAAAAAAATCTGCTGCCTTTACTACATTCAAGCATTTTAAAGTTTTAGTTGAAACAGAGAGCGACCACAAGCTAAAAATTCTTCGATCTGACCGAGGTGGTGAGTACACCTCAAATCTGTTTCAAGAATATTACAGGGAGCAAGGTATAAAGAGACAGTTTACTACTGCCTACACACCACGGCAAAATGGCATTGCAAAAAGAAAGAATCAGACCATCCTCAACATGACAAGAACCATGCTTAAAGAAAAGGGGTTACCAAAGCAGTTCTGGGAAGAAGCCGTGGCGTGCTCAGCTTATTTGCTCAACCGATGCCCCACAAAGATAGTGAAGAACAAGACACCTCAAGAGGCATGGAGCGGTTACACGCCTAGTGTGGCACACCTATGAATTTTTGGTTGTGTTGCATATGCTCAAGTACCTGAAGTCAAAAGGAAGAAGCTTGACAATCACGGTGAAAAATGTATTTTCATCGGATATAGCGAGTAGTCGAAGGCATACAAGCTCTACAATCCACTAACCAAGAAACTAGTTGTTAGTAGAGACGTTGTCTTCAATGAAGAAGAAGCATGGAATTGGAGCAATGAAGAGACTACCAAAGATCAACCCGTGGTGAATGAACCTGATGAGTCTCTACATGAGGAACCATCACTAGCTACACCACTATCTCCACCACATTCTACACCCTCTCCTGTAAGTGGTTCTCCATCTTCTGGGGAAGGTAGTAGTAGCGGATCTAACCTGCAACGAGGTTCTATCAAAATGAGAAGCCTCAAGGAGATCTATGAGCAGATAGAAGAAGACGGAGAGTCAAATATCTTCTGCTTATATGCTGATCATGAACCTCACACCTTCCAAGAAGCCGTAAAAGAAGATTGTTGGCGAACAACAATGGAGGAGGAGATCCACGCTATCCAAAAGAATGACACTTAGGAGTTGACAACTCTTCCACAAAATCACAAGGCAATAGGGATCAAGTGGGTGTACAAGATCAAGCGCACAACAAATGGTGAAGTTGATCGGTATAAGGCGAGGCTTGTAGCGAAAGGTTACAAACAAAAGTACGGCATCGACTATGAAGAAGTCTTTGCTCCGGTTGCTCGACTGGATACGGTGAGACTATTAATTTCACTTGCAGCTCATCACAGGTGGAATATATATCATTTGGATGTCAAGTCAGCATTCCTCAATGACGTTCTTGAGGAAGAGGTGTACGTGCAACAACCAGAAGGCTTTCTTGTGAAAGGGCAAGAAGACAAAGTGTACCATTTGAAGAAAGCATTGTATGGCTTAAAGCAGGCACCACGGTCGTGGAACGCCCGAATTGATGGCTATCTTCATCAAAACAGCTTCATTAAATGTCCTTATGGACACGCCATCTACATGAAGAGGAACCATAAAGGTGAATTTCTAATGATTTGTCTTTATGTTGATAATTTATTGTACATAGGAAGTAGTACCGAGATGCTTGCTGAATTCAAGGTGGCAATGTTCAATGAATTTGAGATGACGGATAATGGATTGATGTCCTATTTTCTTGGCATTGAAGTGAAGCAGCAACAAGAGGGGATTTTTATATCCCAGAAGAAGTACATGAAGGAGATCTTAGAGAAGTTTAAGATGAATGAATGCAACCCTGTGAACACCCCAGTAGCCATCGGAATGAAGCTATCAAGAGAAGGAGACAGACGTTTCGTGGATTCAACTCTTTTCAAAAGTCTAGTTGGTAGCCTGAGATACTTAACGATCACAAGGCCGATATTATTTATGGAGTCGGACTTGTGAGTCGTTATATGGATACACTGAATGAGTCTCACTGGCTAGCTGCGAAGAGGATACTAAGGTATATCAAAGGCACACTCAACCTGGGTCTCTTCTATGCATATGATGAAAATACACAACTAGTTGGTTACTCAGATAGTGACTGGGGAGGTGATCAAGATGAGAGGAAAAGCACCACATGCTATGTCTTCTATCTTGGGTCAATTGTATTTTCATGGACCTCAAAGAAGCAAGGAGTTGTAGCTTTATCTTCATGTGAAGCAGAGTATGTAGCGACTGCATCTACAGTATGTGAAGCAATTTGGTTGACAAACATTTTAAAGGAGTTGGATCATCCACAATAAGACTCGACCGTAATTTTTATGGACAACAAATTAGCCATCCAGCTTGCAAAGAACCCAATACATCATGGGAGGAGCAAACACATAAATACACGGTTTCATTTTTTCAGAGACCATGTAAAGCAGAAAACCATTGAACTGAAGCATTGTCACACCACTGAACAAGTAGCATATATATTCACCAAGCCATTATTAGGTGAAACTTTCATAAGGCTAAGAGACATGCTTGGCATAAAGACATTTTGATTTGAAGGGGCGTGTTGGAATATCAAATTAAAATATTAGAATAAATGAGTTTAATAGCATGAGTTTTACAAGTGCAAGGGTCATAAGTTTAGAAGGGGAAGAGACGTAGGTTATAGAAGAATAAGAGTAACTTACTCATTTATGATATTTATCTTTATGGTATTAAAATAGGAGTTTAATTTGTGACTATTGTTATGCCTAGACGTTTTTGTTTTGAAGCCTATATAAATGGCTATTGTAATCCTTACTTGATATGAAGAAAGAAAATTGAAGAAATATAATTGAGTTCTTTGTCTTCATTTGAGAAAGTTCTAAGTTTGTAAACTTAAGAGTCGTCATAGCAGTCCTCCACCTATAATACTTCAAGCCATACATGTGAAAAATGCAAATAAATAATACATGCAATAAGAGAGGGTAAGACTACTTTAGATTTACAGAGCTCAAACAAAACTTCACCAGGAAAGCATTTCATGTAGAACGTACAACTGAAATATTACAAGTTTTACATAATAATTCCTCTATTCACATTTGAAACAATAATAAATCATCATGATGAAAGCATACATTCATAAAATGTTTACACATCATTGAGTGCACTTTACTCTTTTAAGATAAAAAAAAATTCACTCAGGGAATTTATCTGCACCAATAGAACCATACAAAGTCTATACTCGATTGCGAGATAGTTAAGGGGGTCTATCCACAATCAATCCAACTATAACTGTAGGCATAAAAAATTACTTATAAGTTCCCACAAACAGCTCGAAGCTAAGAGAAGATGATGAACGTCACTATCCGAGTCATGTAAGATTGATTGACATCGAAGAGCGCATGAAGTAATTCGACAAACTGTATAAAGCAACAGAACTGCAGAATAACGAGGATATGAGCTGATCAGGAGCCACGCTTCGCTAATAAAAAGACGAAACACCCTTCATATCCCATTTGCTCCACATATGATCCAACTATAGGAGCTTGTAGATCTCCTAGTCGGCCTTTCTACGCACTTTGAATCACGTAATTCCGAGTTCGGATGGCAAAGATACGGTGGAAACAGACAGAATGTGCGAAACAATGTTCCAGGCCTCGGTGAGACACCCAGAGGTGTCTCGGCCACTGCCGAGACACCGCGGGTGTCCGCAGCCCCGAAAACTGATTTTTTGCAGTTTCAAGTCGTTTTTCGATGTTAACCACCTGGATTTGTTCTAACTGATCTGGACCGATCCTAAAACGTGACAAAGTGGTTATGAGTGAGGATAAGAGTGAATCGGTCGTTTTTATCTAAAAATAGAGGTCCTAAAGCCTATAAATACAGCATCAGGACCTTTATTTTTTCAGATCAGGAATTCCCGAGTGTCAGCGAAGCCCTGCTGAATTGAAGACTAAAGGAGCACAAATTTCAGAAGAGATGAGGAGATCGGATTGAGTTCTTCGGTACAGAGAGGAAGAGTTCGTCAGATCTACAGTTCCCGGTTCTTTCCCTTGAGATTGCCCCATTACGGTGATCTCGAGAATAGTAGTTATCTCGCTGTTACCGAGATAATTACTTCGGTTTCTTGATTACTTCACAAATCAACAAAGCTCCGGATTTGATCTGATCGTTTGGTGATCCACGGATATCAACGTCCCCGTCACAGGTCAAGATCCCATGCAAGCAGCAGAAGATAAATATCTGTTACGTTTGTTTAAAAGGAAGTTGTAAATTTTGTTGAAAGTCTTATAAAAAGACTGTTTCTTTGAGTTTATTGTAAACATTTGAAGTTGTAATGAACTCGTCAATGAAATCGACTTTTTTCCCAAACAATCTGGGGACCACAGTGGGAGCCAACAGCCTCACTGTCGAGACTATCGTGCCTCAGCCAACGATCAAGATCCTGGTGTATGAAGAGGTCAAATACGAATTCGACCAGCAGAAGTTCGAGGAGTACGTATCCTCCTCCTCCTCCAGATCCGCCTCTCTTCACAAGTACAGGAAGACCTCCTCATCTCGGAAGATCCGCTGGTCTTCAGATCCGAATACCCAAGAAGGCGATCTCTCTGCTACCATTGCCGTAGTTGCATCTCGCAATGATCCGTCAGCGTTCGATGAAGCCAAAACCATAGATCCGGACACCTTATCAAAGAGGGCTCATCAGAGGCGCCGCCAACGTCTCCCATCTGTGACTTGTTGACAGAGGGGAGCTTTCCCTATTTTGTTTATATTCACCGTGTTTATATGTAGGGGGAGCTTGGGTTCTCTTTCTCTTATATTGTTTTCCCCATTTTGATGTTGACAAAGGGGGAGAAACAAGAGTATTGTGAGTATCTCGTTTTCTTATTGCTTACTATTGGTATCATGCATGAGGTTTATAAATTGTATATTCATTTGGTATCATGCATGTTCTATATACTCTTTGTGTAGATTGTTTGTCATCATCAAAAAGGAGAAGATTGTTAGGTCTCATGTTCATAAGCCTATTATCTAATCTTGTTTTGATGATTAATAAATAATTCCTAATATTATTTTCTAGTATTTGTGTTTTTCTCCAACATGCATCCAGATTGGACTTGAGCGTAACGATGATATTTATGGAGGATAGAAGAAAATTGGAATGACGCTTTGCGTATTCAAGGCTCACTATTGTGCTTCATCCCGCTACCAAGATCAAGCCTCATGAAGATCATTAGCTTGATATGGTGTTTATTAGCTTTAGGTGTTTATACTTTATGTGTTTATACTTAGAGCTCAAATCATACGCGTACAGGCTATTTTTCAATTTATCGCATTATACATCTTTTTGAGAAAATAATGTATTTTTGGGTTATTGACTTAATGATAATATTTTACATCTTTTCTAAAGTATATTAATCCATTTAAAAGTATCTCAGAACTTGATTGAAGAAATTTTATCAAAATCAAGTATTTAACAAATTCGCATTTTTGACTGTTTTGCAAAATAGTGAGTTTTCATAAATACGAAGTGCTATTTTAGAAATTTCTTCTCTAACATGTTTATTTTCATATGTATAAATGTTTCCCCAAAATTTACTAATTTTGGAGATGTTTTACTATTTTAAATCAAATTTTGAAAATCAAGTTTCCAGCAAAAATCAAGAATATGTGTATCAGTTTTCAATCGACCGAATATTCTAATCAGTCGACCGAGCAGTTCCTTCAGTCGACCGATGAAACTCTTTAGTTGACTTGCCAGAACGAGTTTTTACAGCATTTCTTTTTTACAGTCTTTCAGTCGGCTGACCAATAGAATCTGTCGAGCATACACAATTTTTTCAGTCGACTGATTTTGCTTTTTAGTCGACCGATTCATGGTTATCTATTTTCTTTACAATAACAACTAGTTTATCAGTTGACCAATTTATTCAACCAGTCGACTGATCTGCCCTTTTTGCTTGTAACGGCTAGTTTTTGGCTGAGTTGTTTTGTTTAGGTTGAGAGGCTATAAATAAGCTTTTAAACTTATTTGTTTGGCTATGGAAATACAGAACAGAGCTTTTTTGCAATTTTGTTTAAGGGTTTTTGAGAGAAAAATCAAGTGTGTTTTGTTTATGCAAAAAGAGTTTCACAAGAGAAGGATCTCAATTTTGATTTGAGGCTTTCATCCTCAAATATCTACATATCTTGTTTTTGGAGAAGTTTTCTAAACTCTTTTCTTCTAGCTAGTCTATATTTTGATTCTCATATATAAGCTAGAATTATTTGAGTTTAATTTTGTTTTTACTCATTGTTTTCACACACAACCACTTGAACTTGAGTATTTTACATTTAGTATATTTAGGTTGTGAGAGTATTTCTTTGAGAGAGCTTACATTTCGTTCTCACTTGTTTAGAGAACAAAATCTTTATTTGAACTTATCATTGAACACGTTGTAATACACAATGACACTTAGAGGAGGGTTGGAGAGAGACCGGGGTTAATTCCAAGATGAGTGGGTTGATAGTAAAGCCTAGGGAGAGGTTATAAATCCAAACACTTTAGGAATGTAACACGGGTAGTCTAACACTTAGAGGAGTGTGACTTGTGTGATTGACAACGTGTGTATTGTAAAAGTTATCGGTGATCTTTGAAAACTATTTTATGTAGATTTTTGAGTGATAGTGGAGATCTCCTCGAGGTGAGGAGCAGAGACGTAGGTCGAGTGTTAGACCGAACTCCGTGATCATATCGTGTGTTTGCGTTTGGCTTTGGCGTACTATTTCACTTTTCATCTTGTGCTTATTGTTTATATCGCCTATTGCTTCTTGTTTATCCTTGCATAATCTTATTGTACATCATATTTTTAGGATATTATTAGTTTATATTTGGCATCAAAATCGGATTAGATTAGCAATTACCCTATTCTCCCCCCCCCCCCCCCCCCCCCCCCCGGTA
>NC_033801.1:120641165-120644276 GCF_001876935.1 Asparagus officinalis
TTTAAATGATAATTAACTTCCAATGTCTTTGCATTATTTCTAACGCAGCGTGGAAGTGAAAACCTTAGAATCTACTAAGGGGTGTTCTCTAAATCACAAAGAATGATCTCCAAATTCAAGAAAAACTTTGAATTCATGAAGAAAATATTAAAGTGGAATTTTATTGATAAAAAGCTATACCTCTAGGGCTTACAATACTCTGCTTAAATAGAAAATAAACAAGACTCCTACTATGACTTGAATTTTGCCAAAAAAAGTAATAAAACACTCCTTAAAAGTCTCCCTATAATTAGGGAAGTAAATCGGTCAAATTTGGAATCAAACCGAATTTGCTTCCTAATCAAAACAGACTCCTAAAACATTACCTAAAATAGTAAAAAACTAACAAAAGCTCTGATATCTCTCAATCCGGAGAAATTTTCACAAACAAACGACGACAAACCGAACAACGGTGGGTTTAGTTGACTCCGTCTCGAAAAAATACATGATTTAGATATATAATTAGTCCAATTCTGATGTATGGTTTGAGAGATATGACCATTTCTTTGTTGCAAACTATTTCCTTCGGCTGAGCCCACATTTAGGCTTTTGACGGTCCGATTTCTCCATAAATATATCTATAGTGTGTTCTACATCAATTCTGAATATTTCATGTATCCATCAACTTTAGAGGGCCGGTTATTTGAAAAAGTTTTGTGGGCTAAGAGTCATTTCCAAACTTTTTAGGTTATCTCAAAATCCAGAATCACTCCATAATTAGCAGTCTTCCACTATAACACTTCAAGTCATACATGTGAAAAATGTAAATAAGTAAATAAATAATCCATGCAATAAGAGAGGGTAAGACTGTATTGCTACTTTTAGATTTACAATACTCAAACAAAACTGCACCAGAAAAACACTTGATGTAGACTGTACAACTAAAATATTACAAATTTTACATAATAATTTCTCTATTCACATTTGAAACAGTAATAAATCATCATGATGAAAGCATACATTTATAAAATGTTTACATATCATTGAGTGCACTTTACTCTTTTAAGATAAAACAATACAGTGTCTATACTCAATTGGGAGATGGTTAAGGAGGTCTATCCGCAATCTATCCAACTTTAACTACACGAGAGATGAATAGAGTTTAAGGAATGAGAGATCTTAGTTACTCCAGCTTTGTGATTCCATGTTCAATTCAAGAACTTCTGTTTACCTGAAAGACATCGACATATGAAAATTTTATAAATATGGATACATTAACATAGATTAAGTACTTAAGAAAATTGAAGAATGGAAGCGTTTATGTACCTCAAAAAGCGTGTGTTTTTTTTTTCTGTTCTTTGATAACGGCCAAGTTAATTATGTTCAATGTGGTGTTGGGCATCTTTGGCATACAGGTACTCCAGGATGCCATCTGTGAAAAAGTAAAATAACATAAAAGAAATAGAGGAGAAAAGTTATAAAATTTGAATCTTCTCCTAATATTATATTTGAAAAGCAACAAATTTATTTACTAATTGTAAAAGGCAATTCATTATATTAACTTCTGCTTTTTTTTAGAAGGAGAAATTTGTTTGGAGAACCAACTGATTTCAATCTGTATTTTCTTCTACTTCTTCTATTTGTAAATCCGATGAATAATTTACATTAAAGATGGATGATTAAACTATTGAAATTAAACTTGATTTTGGATCAGGCTTAATTTTGGGTTTATGATGGAATTATTCTAAGTTTGACCAAACCCAAAATTAGGTCCAAATTCTAGAGGTTTTCTAGAAACACTCTAGAAGGTTGATCATCTCCTTAAAGTGTTCTAGAGAAATCTTTAAGCTAAATATCTAGATAATAGTATAGAAACATCTAGATAATTTGTGATAAAAATATTTAGATATTATGTAGAAATTTCTAGAGATTAGAAAAATATCTAGGAACCATGGAGGTGATATTAGAAGAATCTAGATCGTTTGTAACATATCTTTGGGAGGCTATAAATACCTCCTCACCTCTCTCATTTGTAAGTAAGAAGAAAAAGTTGAACAAGTGAATAA
The DNA here is from genome assembly GCF_001876935.1 of Asparagus officinalis. Lineage (NCBI taxonomy): Eukaryota > Viridiplantae > Streptophyta > Magnoliopsida > Asparagales > Asparagaceae > Asparagus > Asparagus officinalis. The sequence continues at coordinate 120,643,211 of NC_033801.1, forward strand.
AGCAAGTTCAAATAAAGAGTCTTCCTCTTCATAAGTTCTCTACATTTCTCTAAAAGTCTTTCAAGTGTTCTCTAAGAGTTCTTCATATTCTTCTTCATACTTAGAGGTTTATTCTCTTGGTTTCTTTCGGGTTTCTCGGGTATTACGGTCTTGGGCTAGTGCTAAGCACTATCGGTGTTATCTTTACATAAACACTATTTAAATTTCACATATGGAAAAAGGGAAAAAAAATTATTGCACCGTTGGAAGAGTTCAGAGCAGACCTCTTGTGAACGAATTTTCGTTCTAGAACTAGGATCGGACTCTGTGCCTCTGTAATGTTTACAGCCTTGATGCAGGTTTCAGGTTGACAATTGTTTCGTTGGCTGAAGAAACAAACAGAAACACGAGCCTCCATGTTATTGTGTGAGACAAACCCAACCTCTTCATTCTCCTATTTATAATTTGATTGAAAAAAACTGGTGCAGGGCACTGGCTAGAAATATGCATCCCCCATAATCACACTAGATTTGGTTGTTTCATTTCTTGAATTATTCACATTCATGAATCATATACCAAGGGTGAAACTTTTTAAAATGACATTCATGTACCAGCATCAGCCAGCCTAAAGATGAATCCTCCTTGGAGATGCCTGAACCTATTGATTTCAAATTACCGCAATCTTTCAAATCATCAATTCAATAAATGGAATGTGGTTGTGTTATACACAGCTGGAAAATAAATTTTATCATACTGAACCCCGAGGGGTGTGATTCTATATATACAGAGAGGAGAGAGATGAACTTCCCCTGGTCCTCTGTGCTGCTTTAGCTGTTGGGAAATTTGCATTTAAGAAGCTAAGTCTAAAAAGCTAAGTCAAGCATTTGAGGAAAAGCCGAGAAATGAAGATGAACCAGAGATAGTTAGATTAGGACGACCTTGAGTAGCTGTATTTGGAAGTGTTGGATTTGGGTGTAGTCCAAACCTACTTGCAGGCGACGAGCTCGAGTCGAGCTCCGTCAGGCGAGCTCGAGGATTGCGTCAGGCGAGCTCGAGCATGGCGCGGACGATATCCGAAGGCGAGTTC
>NC_033801.1:120644400-120647262 GCF_001876935.1 Asparagus officinalis
TGTGCAAGCGAGCTCCAGCGACAGCCTGTAGCCAGCTTGTCGCTAGGGTTTCCCTATAAAAGGAAATTCCAGAGCTCGAGCCTTGTGTGGGCTTCTTCTCTCTCTCTCTTCTGACCCATTTCCTCTCCAGCGCCTCTCAGAGATTTGAGGGGGGATTTAAGAAAGGGGGAATTTAAGAGGGGAGAATTAAAGAGGGTATTTAAACATTGAATCTTCACTCTAGCTACAGTGAAGACTTGTATTTATTGAGAGATCTCAAGTTAAAAATCTGCTCTTGCATTGTGTTCGTGGGAAAATTTGTAGTAAAAGAAACGAAAGAAAAATTGACTTGTATTCCTTTGATCTCGATTATAATTGAGATTTCCTGATTACAAAAGAGAGGAGAATGATTTGGATTCTCCTCTTTGTTTAAAACTGAGTTCTTCTCGGTAGCGATGGAGTGCCTCCTTTGAATGTTTGCGTCGAATTTACTCTCCGTTGACGATCCGACCGTCTTATCTCACAGGAACAATGAACTTTCGTGATAAGTTTGGTGAATAACTCTTAACGAGTTTAAGAACTCAGAACGAGTTAGAACTCTGTGAAAAGAGTTGTTAAAACCGAATAATCGGTTAACAAGCCAAGATGAATTTGTTTGTTGCTGAAGAATCTTCCAAGATACGCCCAAAATAGAATTGAACTGTCTTGATGCTGTTGATCTCCAAGAGAATCCTCTAAATCTGATCTACTTCCCTCTCCGAACTGATTTGATTCCGCCCACCTTTGCTGCCAATTCCTCGTTCTAAAAAGCCAGCCTTTACTCAGTTGAGTTTGTTGAGTTTTTATAGGTGGATAAGAGGTTGCAACTGCCCTCTAAATCCGCTCCTATGTGGGCATGATTTCCTTAGATCGTGGAGAAAATGGTTCTGAAACCGTTCGACTCGTGTTTGAACGAGTCAAACGCCCAATCTGACGTTCAGGACCCTAACTTCGCGTCTTAGAATTGAGACGCGGAGTTGGGTGTTGACTGAACGTCAAAAACACGAGGGCCGCTCGCGTTTCGCCTGTTGCAGCTTGGAAACGCGGGGGTCGCCTGCATTTCAAGAATCATAACACGGGGATGAATTCTGCATCTTAGAAGGGGTTGGTTGACTTGTAACCTCTTCTGTAGAGCGTTGCAAGGACCGTTGTTCAGTAATCCTCGCTTTAGCTGTTGTGGGGTGTGAAAATTGTCAGATTGTAACTTTCACTGTTGATTGTGAAGACTGTTGAATAGAGTTTTCATCAGTTGTCAGAAGTGTCGTTGAATTGTAACTCTTCCCGCTCTATGTGAAAAGTCCTCCATTTTCAGCTTTCGTTTATTGACATGAAAGCTATCTGATTGTAACTTTCATTGTTAGAGCTTGATGGGGATCAGCTATCCCTTGTGATTTTTAGACAGCCTACACATTGTAATTTCTTTGATTAATAAGAAATTAATTGTGTGGCTCCCGAGGACGTGGGCAAGTTTGCCGAATCTCGTTAAATCTTGGTGTACTTTTCTCTATATTACGTTTTGTGCTATTTTAGGGGTTTAGCATAGCCTCAGATATTTTCCCAACAACTGGTATCAGAGCCTGAAACGATTTAGAGGAAGTCAGATTCAAGTGGGAGCAATGGCCACAGATAAAGCAAAAGTGAGATTAGAAAAGTTTGATGGAACAGATTTCGGATTCTGGAAAATGCAAATAGAGGATTATCTGTATCAGAAAAATCTATATCAACCCCTCTCAGGGAAGAAGCCGGATTTTATGAAGGAAGATGAGTGGAACCTTCTAGATAGACAAACTATCGGAGTTATCAGATTGACGTTAACTCATAATGTTGAGTTCAATATTGCGAAAGAGAAGATCACGGCGGATCTTATGACAACACTCTCTGTTTGCATCGAAAGTTGGTTTATTCATGGAACTCATTACAACTTCAATCGTTTACAACAAGTTCAAAAGAGCTAGTCTTTTTTATAAGACTTTTCTTACACGAATAAACAAAATAAAAATACAACTCTCTTCAAACACACGCATAGGGCGTTTATCACCCGCTGCATGCGTGAGATCTTTGTCTGTGCTAGGGACGCGTTACTCCGTGGACTGTCATGGATCAGATCCGGTTGACAGAAGGAAATTTTAATGCTCTTGCTTCATAAAGAAAACAATCGTATAAGTAAATAATCTCAACAAAGTGACATTACTACTCTTCTCGAGATCAAAACAAAGTCAGATCTCAAGGAATGATGAAACGAGCCTCAGATCATTCGAATAGCTCCCTCTTTATGCTGGAGTTCGCCAAGATCTGCTAGCCTTCCTCTGAAATTCGTGGTTCACTCTTCACAAAGACAGCACCTCGCCTCAATTTCAGATTCCCTGCGTATAGGACCCTAGGCTTGTATTTATAGGCTTTAGTTACGGTATTTTAGATAAGAACAAGTGATTTGGCCACAAATCTTCAGTTAATAATAGCCTAACCATGTTTAGGGATGATATCCAAGTAGTTGGGAGGCTCTAAAATAAACAAATCCTAAGAAAACATCAAAATATGTGTTTTCAGCGTTTCTGGGCGCGAGCCACCTTATGATGGCTCGGCACTGTGTGAGCCACCCTAGGGTGGCTCGGCCTTGGCCTGGCTCGGCACTGTGTGAGCCACCCTAGGGTGGCTCGGCCTTGGCCGAGCCACTTCAAGGTAGCTCGGCCTTAGCCAAGCAACTTAGCTTGGCCTAGTCGTTTTGATCCAACTCGGCTGCCAGGGGCTTCTACGGACTTTCCGGTATGGTCTTGTTTGTTGGCCTTCTTGTTTTGATGATGTTTAACAAATAATTTACCATTAATGTTGTTTGTCTAGTATTTG
>NC_033801.1:120648262-120678262 GCF_001876935.1 Asparagus officinalis
GACATGATCAATTGAGCCCTTATCATAAGTTGGAGCTTGTGACTTAGATGAAGAATTACCATAGGTGATAGGTTTCCTTTATAGGATTTTGGATGGAATATAACCTCATTCCTTGCTTCTGTTAAAGAAGCACAATGAGCATCAAAAGTTGCTTTAAAGTGAACCCCTAGAGCGATTGTGGACTAGAGTCCAAATCAAGAGATGTATGAATGTATGTTTCTTCAATCTGGGCGAAGTCAGTTTGGCTTCCAGTGAAGCCAATATTGTTGTCAGCAAAGGTCACCTTACTAAGGGCGAGAGCCAGGTCGACCCCATCTTCCTATTATGGTAAATCATGAAGCAGCTCATAGTAGTGGCCATGGATGATTTGTTAGTGGAAATGAATTCCTCAAACTTTGCATGGTCAAATTCAATGATCAACGACTTAATGTTTGCGTCAGAAATTGATTTCATTTGAGAATCTATTACAACTCGTTTATCGAATACATAATTCAAAAGAGTTAACCTTTTTATAAGTCTTCTCAACACAAAAAAAATAAACAGAAATCTCCAAGAAATCCACATAGGATCATTTATCGATCGCTGCTTGCGTGGGATCTTTACCTGTGTTGGGGACGCGTTAGTTCATGGACCATCGAGTATCAGATCTGGTTGATCGCGTTTCACAAAGGAGACAAGAACAAAAGTAGATAACCCCAACAAAGTAAGATTATACTCTTCTTAAGATCAAAATGAATTTTGATCTCAAGGGATGGTGGGAACGGGCTTCAGATCTCTCAAAAAGCTCCCTCTTTATGCTGGAGTTCGCCAAGATCTGTTAGCCCTCCTCTGAAATTCATTGTTCACTCTTCACAGAGACAACACCTCGCATCAATTTTAGATCCCCTGCATATAGGACCCTGAGCTTGTATTTATAGGTTTCAGTTGCGGTGTTTTTGGATAAGAACAAGTAATTTGGCTTCATATTTAGTTAATAATGGCCTAACCACATTTAGGGATATATGATATCCAAGTAGTTGAGAGGCTCTGAAACGAACAAATCCCGAGAAACATCGAAATACGCATTTTTAGCGTTTCTGGACGCGAGCCACCCTATGATGGCTCGGCACTGTGCGGGCCACTCTAGGGTGGCTCGGCCTTAGCTGAGCTACCTGGCTTGGCTGAGTCGTTTTGATGCTACTCGGCTGCCAAGGGATTCTCCGGATTTTCCGGTTTGGTCTTGTTCCGTCGTTTTGCGCATTTCGTCGTTTCGTTGACTCGTGCGATTTATTGACTTGCTTCGTGCACTCGTTAGCTCTTTTACGACACGAATAATCCCGTTTGACTCATATAATAACGTTCATCATATTTTCTTTATTTTGAAATGTGTGCGGGAACCTAGAGGTAATTTTTTACGCCTACACTCTTAAATATGTATGAGAAGCCATCAGCCATAAATAAAGTTCATTTGATGAGGTGGTTATCCAACCTGAGAATGGCGGAAGGCACGTCAGTAACACAACACCTCAATGAACTCAATACGGTCACAACCTAATTGAGTTTGATGAGGAAGTTCAAGCATTGATCCTTTTGTCTTCCTTACCAAAAAACTGGAACGCTACAGTCACATGTGTGAGTAGCTCGTCGAGAAGCAATAAGTTAAAAGTTCAATGATGTTGGTGATCTGGTTCTCGGTGAGGGAATCTGACAGAGAGAGTCGGATGAAGCTACAACCTCTTCAGTATTACATACAGAGTCAAGAGGTAGAAATTCAACCAGAGGAAACGAGGCAAATCAAACTATAGAGGTAGATCAAAGGATAAGAGGTCCAAGTCAAGGAATCCAAGTAACAGCTCGAAGGCTATCGAGTGTTAGAATTATAAAAAAATCGGGCACTACAAGAACCAGTACAAGAGTGCATAGAAGGAGGAGGAGGCGAAGACAGAGGTGAATGTCACTTCCACCTTAGGAGGAGACGACGCATTGATATGCTCTTTAGAGAGCAAGGAGGAATCTTAGGTGTTAAATTCAGGAGCGTCGTTCCATGCTACTTCTCAAGAAGAATTCTTCGAGAAGTATGTCCCAAAAAATCTTGGATACGTATACTTTGGTGATGATCAACCGTGTGCTATTGTGGGCAAAGATGTAATGAAAATTAAGTTGAACGGGTCAATATGGGAGCTGAAGGATGTCAGGCATATTCTCGACCTGAGAATTTGGCTGGCGAATGATATACTACGACCTTCCATGGAGATGATTGGAAGATCTTAAAGGTCGCAATGACGATTGCCCGAGGTAAGAAGATTGATACCCTATATATGACACCAGGTGCACATTGTTTGATCTCAGTTGCAGCAGGTAATGAGACTTCAAATTTGTGGCACCAGAGACTTGGCCATATGAGTAAAAAGGGGATGGGGATTTTGCACACAAAGGAAAAACTCCTAGGTCTAAAATCAGTAGAGATTGATATGTGTGAAGAATGCATACTTGGAAAGCAGAAGAAAGTCAGCTTTTAGACAAGTGGCAGAACCCCGAAGAAGGAGAAGCTTGAGCTCATTCACTCAGATGTTTGGGGACCAACCACCACCACGTCCATTGGTGGGAAATACTACTTCGTGACTTTTATCGATGATCACTCTCGGAAAGTATATGTCTACTTTCTGAAGCATAAGTCAAAAATATTTGAGGCTTTCAAGAGATAGAAAGCTATGGTCGAGAATAAGACCGGTCTGAGAATAAAGAAGCTCAGGACCAATAATGACGGTGAGTATGAAGACACCAGATTTAAAAAGTTGTACTATGAGCATGGGATAAGAATAGAGAGAACCATGCCCGACACACCTCAGCAAAATGGTGTAGCTAAGCGGATGAACAGAACGTTGACAGAGAGAGCCAAAAGCATTCGGACACCTCAGCAAAATGGTGTAGCTTAGCGGATGAACAGAACGTTGACAGAGAGAGCCATAAGCATTCGGATATAGTTAAGCCAACTGAAGTAGTTCTGAACAGAAGCAGTCAACACAATAACTTACTTGATCAACTGAGTCTATCGGTTCTATTGGAGCACAGAATACCAGAAGAAGTATGGTGAGGAAAGAAGGTAAAACTCTCACATCTCAAAGTTTTCGGTTGTGCAGCTTATGTGCATATTAGTGATCAAGGCAAGAATAAGCTTGATCCTAAGTCCAAGAAATACACTTTCATCGGCTATGGTGAAGATGAGTTTGGCTACCGCATTTGGAACAACGAAAACAAGAAAGTGATTCGCAACAGAGATGTGATATTTAACGAGAAGGTGATGTACAAGGACATGCACAAGACAGATGCCTTTGACTCAGAGGAGAGCGAGTCAATATTTGTAGATGCAGATGATGTCCCAGGTGACCTCTCAAAAGAACCAAATGTAGCATGTCCTCAGCCAGAAGAGTCTATTGGATAGAACGGTGCCCAGGAGCCCAACGCACCGGCTCCGATATTGAGAAGATCTTCTCGGCCTCCTGTGCTCAACAGGAGATATATGAACTATATATTATTAACAGATGGAGGAGAACCTAAAAGCTATGATGAAGCTTATCAGAGTGGAGATACGAGCAAGTGGGAGCTTGCCATGAAAGATGAGATAAAGTCTCTCATTTCAAACCAGACGTGGGAACTAGCTGAGTTGCCCACGGGTAAGAAGGCACTCCACAATAAATGGGTGTATCGGGTGAAAGAGGAACAGGATGGTTCCAGATGATATAAAGCCTGGCTAGTTGTCAAAGGAATCCAGTAGAAGGAAGGAATTGATTATACCGATATTTTTGCTCCTGTGGTGAAGCTAAATACTATCAGGACAGTAATGAGTATTATAGATATTAAAGATCTTCATCTTGAGCAGTTAGATGTGAAGACGACATTTCTTCACGGAGATCTAGAAGAGGAGATATACATGTACCAGCCAGAAGGTTTTCTAGAAGAAAAGAAGAAGAACCTGGTGTGCATACTCAAGAAGAGCTTGTATGGTCTGTAACAAGCCCCAAGACAGTGATACAGAAAGTTTGACGGCTTCATACACAAGGAAGGTTTCCAAAAGTACAACGCCGACCACTGTTGCTACTTCAAAAGATATCAGTCCAGTTATATCATCTTATTGATATATATTGATAATATGTTGGTTGCAGGTGCAGATATAGAGGATATCAAGAGTTTGAAGCAACAGTTATCAAAAGAGTTTGACATGAAAGACTTGGGTCCAACAAAGAAGATCATTGGAATGCAAATCACGAAAGATAAGAAGAGAGATGTCTTGCAGTTATCTCAGACAGAGTACATCAACCGTGTTTTGTAGAGATTCAACATGGGCGACGCCAAGCCAGTCAGCACACTCTTGGCCAGCCATTTTTGCCTATCAAATGATCAATCTCCTCAGTCAGATAAAGATAAAGAGAGTATGGCTAAGGTTCCTTACGCCTCATCCATTGGAAGCTTGATGTACGTAATGGTCTGTATAAGACCAGACATTAGCCATGCAGTGGGAGTGGTCAGCCGGTTTATGTTGAATCTAGAAAAAGCTCATTGGGAAGCGGTCAAGTGGATTATGAGCTATCTACGAGGCACCACATAGAAGTGTTTGCACTTTGGTAAGGGAGAGGTGGAAGTGCAAGGGTACATAGATGGAGACTTCGAAGGTGAAGTAGATCACTGAAGAAGCACCACCGACTATGTATTCACTATCGGAACTACAGCTGTTAGTTGGATGTCACAGATACAGAAGATTGTCACTCTATTCACTACAGAAGCTGAGTATGTAGCAGTGACTAAAGCCAATAAAGAGATGATATGGCTTCAGGGTTTGTTAACAGATCTGAGATTCAAACATGAGAGGAATGTCTTGCACAGTGATAGTCAGAGTGTGATACACTTGGCTAAGAATTCCGCATTTCATTCTAGAATGAAGCATATTGGGCTTCGGTACCACTTCATCAGATCCCTGTTGAAAGATGACATGTTAAACTGGAGAAAATTTTAGGAAGTAAGAATCCAGCAGATATGTTAACAAAGGCAGTGACCATTCAGAAACTAGAGTTGTGCGCAACTTCAGTTGGGCTTCATGTATAACTGATGAGGGCGGGGCCACACGGGAGAAGATGCTTGTTGAAATAGCCTGCTGACGACAGTTTGGTCTCTAAGTGGGAGATTGTTAGATTTGGGTGTAGCCCAAACCTACCTGCAGGCGACAAGCTCGAGTCAAGCTCCGTTAGGCGAGCTCAAGGCTTGCGTCAGGCGAGCTCGAGCGTGGCGCGGGCGAGGGTGAGATTCAAAGGTGAGCTCGAGCGGGGCTGCATGCGAGCTCAAGGCAACTTGTTGAAGGCGAGCTCAAGGTGGTCCGTAGGCGAGCATGAGCGAGATGCAGGCGAGGTGAGCTCAAGATTAGGTGAGGTCATTGACGAATCCGTATGAGAGGTCGAGGTACTGTGCAAGCGCATTCTTGGCGGCGGGATCTCTCTCTCTCTCTTCTGACCCCTTTCCTCTCTAGCGCCTCTCAGAGATTTGAGGGGGGATTTAAGAAAGGGTGAATTTAAGAGGATATTTAAACAAGAAATCTTCATTGTAGCTACAGTGAAGACTTGTATTTATTGAGAGATCTCAAGTTTGAGATATACTCTTGCATTGTAATTTCTTTGATTAATAGGGAATTAATTATGTGGCTCCCAAGGACGTAGGCAAGTTTGCCGAACCTCGTTAAATCTTGGTGTACTTTTTTCTATACTGTGTTTTTGCTGTTTTAAGGGTTTAGCGTAGCCCCGAGGATTTCCCCAACAGGAAGCAATGATGTGCTGATGATTGAATGAAAATATTAGCATCATACGCATTTATGTTGGCATAACTACGATGATATTTTTTTAGAAGTTAAAATTATTGTGTCTGTCAATGTGGGAGGCTTATGCTGAGGTGTGCATCTTTAGTTCTAAAGGCTTGTTGTGGGGCTAACTTGAATAAAGAAAACGCTGATTATTTATGGAGCCATACACATAAACGTTCAATCCGTGATGGCCATTGAAGAACTTATGCACGAACTTAAAGAAAACCTAAGAGGAGAGAGGATGGAAGATATTCATAAATGAGATGTCCCAATTTTATGCTGATAATTGAATGAAATCAATTTTATATCCCACCAAATGTATCCTATCGTCGATAATATAAGATCTTACCGTTCTAGCTTTTACTCTTTCCTTTTTAAAGTGTCAAATGACTCAAATCCCGTGGGTAGTCAGGATTTTAATGAGGCAAAAAAGTAGTTGGCAAAACAAGTGTAGATAGGGATTTTTTTTTTAATGTTGTACAACTTGTGTATGCTTCTGTAGTTCGGTGACATAGGGGGGATGGCTTAGTTTTTTACAATTGCTTCGTAAATGCAATTCATTAGGTTTTATAAATAGGACCCTTAAATCTAACTGATACTGGTTGAGATACCCAACTCCTTATAATGACCGAAAGGAACGTAGCTCTAGCTAGCCACTCTCAATTCACCTGACTTGAGTACGCTAGCTCTCAATTACATCGGCTTGACCGTCAAACTTACAAGTTTGAAATACAAAATCAATCCAAAATAATTATAGCGTAATTAAAAGATCTTACACCCCTTTAAGTAAATCACTTTCCAAAACATTGATGTTGATGTTCCGTGAGTTGAACACAAAATGACACCTCATCTTGCTGAAACAATCATCTGGTGTTGAGCGCGATGAGAAGAAGTTAAACGAGACTCTAGGGGTTAACATCTCAAAACAAATTCTCTCTCAAAACCATAGAATAGATCTCTCTTGTTTTTTTTTCAACCTCTTCATTGTTTAATATGATCTCTATCTCTTTTTAAATGAGCCTTGATAGGACATGAAAGATATTCCCGAATCAGAGTCCAAATAGGAGATCAAACAGGTTGAGGAATGACTGAGATTAAATCTAAAAATCCGCCAAAACACTTTGCGACCATTGATGGTTGATCTCGATCATTGATGGTTGATGCTGATCATCGATGGTTGATGATGATCATTGATGGTTGACTGTAGTCCATCGATTGTACAAATTATAATTTCTGAAATTTCAGCAATTGTTTACTGTAGTCCATCAATGATCCTCTTGATCATCAATGGTTGACTATAAACCATCAATGATTCAATTTCTAATTTCTATCTCCCCTATTGTTTCCTATAGTCCATCGATGAGTTGACGCGACCATCGATGGTTGTCTCATGACCATTGATGGTTCAAGGCTGAAATCAACTGTTTGTATTGATTTTTGTATTTTTTTTAAACTGAAACTTGTTCGTACCCGTTTATTCCTAAAATATATTATTTCACAAACTAATCAATAGCAAATAAGAGTTTGTTATTAATCAAATAAGAGATATTACACGAACAATCTTACTTCCCGAACAATGTTTTAATATAAGACTCTTAAAAGTCCAAGAGAACCAAGAACAAAAGAGTGAGGCAAATCTCACTTAGTTACATTGATGTTACACACAAGATTCTTTCTTGTCAACAAAGGGTCTGTTTGGTTGGTTTCCGAACAACCAAGAAAAGAAAATTGGTACATGAAAACTATTAAAATATTATTTTCATTCATTTTCATCTCTAAAAATCACCCACAACATGTAATAAAATATTATTTTCATCCAACAACTCATCTCATCTCATCTCATCTCCTTTCTTACTTTTAAAAATAAATCAAACACAAGAAATTGGTCACATCAACCAACTCATCTCCTCATATCATCTCATCTTTAAAAATCACCCACATCATTCAATAATATGGTAACAACTCATCTCATCTCATTAACATTTTATTTCCATTCATTTCCTAAAAAAACAAGGAAATTGATTTCCTTAAGCATGTGTCACATCATCCAATAATATAATGACAACTCATCTCATCTCATTTATTTTCTTAGTTTTAAGAATGAACCAAACACAAGAAAAGAATCTAAACAAGGAAATATGTTTCTTATAATTCATTTCCTTATTTTTTTAGCCAACGAAACAACCTCAAAATATTTTTTATAATTTCTTTCTTTAAAAATCACTCACATCATCTAATAATACGGCGACAACTCATCTTTGTTGGATATTTTGTTGGAAAAAGATAATTTTGCCTTCATGAATAGTAATAAATTTTGTAATTATAACATGTTTTAATTAGCAATTAAAACATGCATAACAGTTATACATTATGGGGAACGTTACGGAAAATTATGACGAACGTTGTCGTATTAATTGCGGGATTTGTAACGTCTCTTTCCAACCCTATATATATCCGTACGTTGAGTTCGAAATATAGAAGAACTGAAACAATTTTCTCTTTTTTCCTTTTCTCTCCTCTGTATAACATTTTCTTTGATAATTATTAATTTTATGGGCAATCTTCTTCATCTGAGCTGAAGCTCTGTACTCTCGCCCGAGTACGAAGCCCGGTCGTTTCCGGGGGCTTTTACCGTTAGAGGGGAGGGAACCATTTACGCCAGGGCGATAGGCGGGTTCTCAATCTTCTAGGATAGTGATTACACGACTGCTCCCGTCAGGCCTGATTTTCTTAACTCTTACTTATTTTAATTCGGATTTAATTTACAAGCTATAACATTTGTTTTGATAAATTTCCAACAATCTAGAAGATTGAGAAGTTTATAGATGTTGTTTCTTAAATTTGAAAATCATTTATAAAATAAAATTTAAAAAAAAACTCCGTTCATTCAAAGTTATCTGTTACTGTTCATTTGAGTTTTTACTGTTCATCCGGAAGATTGCATATTAGTATGTGTAATATATATTATCTGCATTTGATCATATTATTGTTCAGTATTTTGTGTAATGTAAGTTTCATCCGTTGGAAGTAAAGGTTTCTTCTTTTCATGCTTAATTATTTGCTGACCAAACTTTTTCTTAGCATTTATTTAAATTAATTAGCATATAATGCGTCTTGATGAAATTTATTTATTATTCATCATCATTGTGTGGGGATGGTGGGACGTGAGACCTTGTCTAACACCCAAATAATTTGTTTTCCCCTCTAATGTGTACATTCTTATCTTGCACTTTGCTAATAGAACCATGCACATAACTGAAGGTTTGGGCTATTAGTTAATTGCTGGAAAAAAAATTCTGTTCATAAAATCCAGTCACAGTTATTGTTCATTACTGTTCACTCGAAAAAAAAAAAATCTTAATTTTGTAATTAATTAATTTAATTAATATTAATTATTGCTTTTTATTACAATTATTTAATTAATGTTAATTAAGTTGTAATTAATTACTGCTAAATAATTTTAATATGTAATTACAATTAATTATAACTTGTAATTGATTTTATTGTCATTTAGTTGCTGTTTTAAATTTAAAAAAAAAATTAATGTCAAAATGATATGTTTAAGAGGTGGTACTAGAAAATGTCCATTTAAATTTGGAAGGTCTTCTTTGTAGACAACCAATTTAAATTTGGAAGGTCTTTTTTGTAGGTAACCAATTTAAATTTGGATGGTCTCTTTTGAAGGCAACCAATTTGCAACCTCTTATAATAAGAGGATTTAAATTTCTATGCATATGAATTATGAAGTATGAAATATATTGTTCTCTTAAATACTCTACATGTAACTATTAGTAATTTTTTCATGTATGTGCATATGTATGAATGTAAAGATATAACTGCAGTATTTTAGTTCCACTTTATGGGCTAATTTCTAATCTGCACAAACCCTATGCAGTTACATTTTCAGACATAGAATACGATCTTTTATGCTCATAGACCATGACCTTTTTTGCTTACATGTTGCATTCAAAACTGTTGTTTAATTGTCTTGTTGCTAAATTGATTCTTATGTCTTTTGAACACTAAAGGTTTTATTGAGCATATTGCTTTGAACTCTAAAGGTTTTATTAGCAATGTTGGGATTTAGTTCTTTAAATGTACAACATATTGTGTTCTCAAAGAACCCGGAAGTAATGACAAACTCTTTGTACTTTTGTTTTCTATTCCTTCCATGATAATATTTGATCATTACAATTTCTACTTGATATGAACGCATATCAAAATTTGTTTAGACATTTAAAATAAAAATGTCTAATTATTATAATACATTGTTTATTAATAAGAGATATCAATAACTATGCTAACATGTTTGATAGTGACTAAAAGAATCATTTTATAGCTCTTCATTTAACTACATGTATAATGCTTTCTCTTGAGTTTCAGAAAATGATTAGAGTTAATATAAATATGCTCTATCAACTAGTATGCCTAGTTACAGGAGATGTGATGAATCAATATCCTGAAAAAATAAATCAAGAGGTATATCTTATAACTTCTATCTATATGATGAGTAAAAGTTCAAAATCACTGAAGCTATATTAAAATTAGTCCATCAAATAATTAAAATTGCTATTAGGTCTCTTTATCCTTATAAGTTGTTTCAAATCAATCCCTCCTCTTGCTACTTGTACTCTTTCCTGAAAAGATTGATTTGAAAAATAACTTAAACAAGAAGGGGACCTAATGTCAAATAAAGGACTAATTATAAAATAACTTGATAAATATATACAACGCCTACTAGGCAAAGTTGTGATTCTAGACTTTATAAAGTCTAAAAAGAATCATGCTGACCCTTTGACTAAGGGATTATCCAGGAGTGTGGTTCTGAATTTATTAAGGGAGATGAGGTTAAGCCTATAAGAGAGGTCACTGACAGTGGTAACCCAACCCTTATTTGGAGACTTAGTCCCAATGTTGGTTCAATGTGGTAGAAACAAGCTGGACTAGTAACACTCGTGTGGATCATCGACCCAGATATATTCATATATCACTATGTAGTTTGTGCTACTACCCCTTCTCTATGATGACGATGCTCTTATGATACAGCTGGCTAGGCTGAGTTTTACTCTTAATAAGTCCAACGTGTGTATTATGGGGGGTATTAAATAAACAGATGTAGTACCCTTTGAGATCTTACCTACGTGAGAGGAACCGTGATGGCCGCGGTGGGGGGGGGGGGTGGGCTAACCCCTAGAAACTCTCATGAGTCGGTTATTATGAGCATGGCTTTTAACGCTCAACCCGCTTTGCTTAATAGATGAAGACATATTGTGTGTGTTTTTGTCAATACCTAATTCAAAGGACCTAATTCAAGGCCTAGTCCATTATGTCCCTCAGGTGGTGTTAAACTCACTAAGAAAAGGTTCAAAGCCGGAAACTACCTCTCCCGAATTCACGATACGAAAGGTTTCCCAACCTATGTTTGTTTTATGATTTCTTGATTTATTTATTGATTTTTGAGTTTTAGTCAAAATTGCCTTTTTTTTGGGGGGGGGGATATTTTATTGGAAAAGATAATTTTTGCCTTCATGAATAGTAATAAATTTTGTAATTATAACATGTTTTAATTAGCAATTAAAACATGCATAACGGCTATACATTATGGGGAACGTTACGGAAAATTATGACGAACGTTACCGTATTAATTGCGGGATTTGTAACGTCTCTTTCCAACCCTATATATATATCCGTAAGTTGAGTTCGAAATATAGAAGAACTGAAACAATTTTCTCTTTTTCCTTTTCTCTCCTATGTATAATATTTTCTTTGATAACTATTAATTTTATGGGCAATCTTCTTCATTTGAGCTGAATCTCTTTACTCTCGCCCGCGTACGGAGGCCGGTCGTTTTCGGGGACTTTTACCGCTAGGAGGGAGGGAACCATTTGTGCCAGGGCAATAGGCGGCTTCTCAATCTTCTAGGGCAGTGATTACACGACTTCTCCCGTCAGGCCTGATTTTTCTTAACTCTTACTTATTTTAATTCGGATTTAATTTACAAGCTATAACATTTGTTTTGATAAATTTCCAACAATCTCATCTCATCTCCTTTTTACTTTTAAGAAGTGAACCAAACACAAGAAATCAACCTATTATAGGAAATATGTTTCCTTATCTTTAATTTCCATGCTTTTCTTTGCCAACCGAACTGACCCAAAGCATTTGGAAGAGACTAAGAGTCAATACTTCAAATAAATTACAATACTGCGCGGCGCGGAAGTGGTCGAATCACACACAATCCAAACAAGAGAGATCACAACCAAATAAACAAGCACAATCACTAACACAAGAGATTTACGTGGTTCGGTAAATTACCTATGTCCACGGGGCAAGAAAGGGGATGAGGTTTTTTACTAATAGAGAAAGAGTACAAACTGAGATTACAAATCACTCGAAGGAACAAACTAATCTCACCAACAAGCTCTTAATCTCTCCAAACAAAACCCTAAGCAAATAGCTCAGAAAATACCTCTTTTCTGTAATATCCCCAATTTGCTTCTCAATTCTCTCTTCCAATTGTTCCATATATAGAAATCCTAAAATCATAAACATACTAGGAATTCTAAACCAAAAGCCAAAATAAATTAGGAATCCTAATAACCTATTACCAAAATAGATTAGGAATCCTAATAACCCCATGTTACCAAAATAGATTAGGAATCCTAATAACCTCATGTTACCAAAATAGATTAGGAATCCGCTATCCAACAATTCTCCACCTCGGCGAAGTTTTCCCAAAACTGAGCCGACACCAATACCAACCAAACATCTCACTTGTTGCGTCCAGTACGAAGTGGAACAAATCCATGACAACGGACTCAATCCATAACAAGTCGAGAACCCAAACGAGAATATGAACAAACTCTAAATGTCGGTATTTACTCACCAAACCGGCTGCATCATAAATGACTGCCTACGTATCCTCTTGCCCAAGGAATCAAGCCTTCACATAGTTCACCCAAAACGGCCTCCAAAAGCCTCAATCCACTAGAAGAGTTTGCAACCCTTCTCCAATATCATGATCAAGTCTACGGATGATAGCACCTCCAATGGCCCCAAACTGAAACAATCCAAACATCTCCACCTGAGATGAACCAATGGACATATCCAGACTACATCTATCAGCTGCACTCGAATCAATCAACCTATCATCTGCATCCAAATCAACACGATTCCCAATCTGTGTCACATCAGCCAGAATCCCAAATGATGCAGTATGATTTAGAGTCTCCACCCAATGTGGAGTAGCATCACTCTCCACCCGCTGCGATGTCCAAAAGATCTGATCACCACTCTCCTCTTGCCGAGAGTCAAAAGTGACATACCTGCTGAGAACAAAGTCAGAAGCCAATACCTGATAACCAAACACGCCTCTGACTCCCAAATGTGCTATCGTATCAAATCTTACATCCACGATGTGACCAAGTACTAGGTAGCCAAACATCCGACGCAACCCAAAATCTGAAGCAGCTCCACCAGATCCCATATTTCTACATACAGCAGTCAGTAACCTATGGCTGAGATGACCCAAATATGTCGAAGCTCTAAAACCAATAAAACCAATGCTAATGCTCGACATCAAATGCCTATCCTCCTCCAGAAAAGAACAGCTCCCCAAATCTGCCATCACGTCGCCTCAAAGTTTCCACACCAATGAAGTGTCTCCTATTGCCGTGAGCTCAGCACAAACGCAAGAAAGAATCCCTACTATAATCAGAACGTCGGGTTACCTTTCTATCAACACACTTCCTCCATCTGTTGCGGGCTTCTAGGACTTCACACTAACGGGACTTGGTTGCAACCTACCAATGCCTAGTACAATCCCCAACTGCGAAAACCATATACCTATTACCTCCCAATGATGCTCCCTTGGAAGACCCCCGAATGCCTGAATGAACACCCCTCAAAAGATCCCTCGAATGATGGATAGAAGTGCCAAACTCTACCTCGGTATTCTTGCTCATACCAATGGGTTCACAGGACTTCAAACTGTAGGTCAAAGCACTCCTTAATAACCTATACACGACATTACCAATCAAATAACCCAGCATCAAACAACGCCACAGTCTAGCCGAATCTGATGAAGTCGCCAACTCCATATCAATCGCCGTGCATCCGAGCAAATAATACAAATTGCTCCTTCTGATTCCCTTCATCACAATCATAGACCCCAATGTGACCTTCAAGCGTGCGTCCACCAAGGTCACCCTATAACCTGCTGCATCCAAAGCTCCAAGTTAAATAATGTTCATCTTCAATTGCGGAACGAATCTCACATCATCCAACTCTCGCATCATCTCATCACTCATCCTAATTCGAATAGTACCAATACCACCAATAGAGCATGCATGTCCATTACCCATGAGCACGACATCCTCTCTTTCCAACTTCTGAAAGCTGGAGAACCAATCCCTCCTAGGGTAAACGTGGTAAGAAGCACCCGAATCCAACATCCACTCCATAGAGTCGGCATCACAAACTGATGGTAGTACGGATAACGAATAGCCTGAAGAATCTGAATCTAAATTGTTGCCACTAGTCTTGACAACATTCACCTCTGAAGCTTATACAGCTTTCCCCTTATTCTTCTTAGCTCGATCTAACTTTAGGCATTTAGCTTTCTAATATCCATCCTCTTTACAAAAGGCACACTGATTCCTACGAATCCCACGATGTGCACCTCTAGACTGCGACTTCCTGCTTCGGTTTGAACCACGGCCTTGAACTACTAATGCATCTCCCAATACCTTCTTGGAGGACTCATCAACACTCTTCATCAACTCATAATTCACCAACGCTGGGGTCACCTCCTTGTAGCTAACAGTAGTTCTTCCATTAACCATAGTGAGAACAAAGGTATCATAATCATCCTCAGGCAACGAACACAAAAGTAGCATCGCCTTGTCTTCATCCTCAACCATGATATCCACATTGGCCATGTCTGAAAGTAGCTTCGTGAAGCTGTTAACATGATTCCTGATGGAAACTCCCCTCTTTATTTTGAACTAGTAAAACCTCTTCTTCAAGTAAAGCCGATTCTCAATGCTCTTAGTAAGATACTTTTCATTGAGTGTTTCCCACATCTTCTTCGCCGACGTCTCGTTCATCACATCATAAATAAGATCCAGCGTCAAGCATGACCGAATAACTCTACACGCCCTACTATTCATCTTCTTCAAAACCTTTTCTTCCATATCAGCAGGTTTCTTTTGCAACTCAAGAGTCTCTTCCAAGTTTTGAGCGTCCAACACATCCATCACTTGGCACCTCCACAAACCGAAATTGATCTTACCATCAAACTTCGGAACATCGATCTTCATGTTATTGATGCTCAAACTATGTATCGTCTTCGTAAGAGACGATCCCGATGTGCTTGCTTCACCCATGTTGTCAATCTAACTCTTCAAATAGGAATCCTTCAGCGAATCCTTCAAACAAGCCTCAAGTAAAACCCGAAGCTCTGATACCAATTGTTGTGCGCGGCACAGAAGCGGTCGAATCACACACAATCCAAACAAGAGAGATCACAACCAAATAAACAAGCATAATCACCAAATAACAAAAGAGATTTACGTGGTTTGGCAAATTGCCTACGTCCACGGGGTAAGAAAGGGGATGAGGTTTTCACTAATAGAGAAAGAGTACAAACTGAGATTACAAATCACTCGAAAGAACAAACTAATCTCACCAACAAGCTCTTAATCTCTCCAAACAAAACCCTAAACAAATAGCTCAGAAAATACCTCTTTTTTGTGCTCCAAATATCCCTAATTTACTTCTCAATTCTCTCTTCCAATTGTTCCATATATATAGAAATCCTAAAATCATAAACATACTAGGAATTCTAAACCAAAAGACAAAATAAATTAGGAATCCTAATAACCTATTACCAAAATAGATTAGAAATCCTAATAACCTCATGTTACCAAAATAGATTAGGAATCCTAATAACCTCATGTTACCAAAATAGATTAGGAATCCGCTATCCAATAATTTTATGTTGACAAAAAACTGATATCACGACAAAAAAAAATATTTATACTAATAATTTTGTCAATGGTACTCGAAAATTGAATTTAGGGATTACTTAAATTGTTGTCTTTCTTTATTCTCTTCAAAGTCTTCTTTCTTAGACTTCTTCTTTTTGTTTCTTCTTCAATGAAATTGGCTATTTCTGATAAACACTTCCTTCTTCAATTTCTTTTTCATAAAAAAGTAACGTGACTATGATTTGTGACTCTATCGACAACTCTTTTGAACTGCGACAACATTCAAGAAGTTTGATGGCCCCAACGCTGAAGTTTTAAACCGTCGATAGTTCTTTCGAAGTAATGACGCTAATCGGTTACATTCACAAGATGCTACGAAAAGGGTACTAGCGTCTTGCACGTATACCAACTAATTTTATGCACCAAAACAAGTTAATATGCCCGTCCTAAAAGGTGGCCACGCAATTTGTAGGCAACTTGTCCCATGTGCGGTAAATAAAATTCAGGAGATAGTTCAGGGGGGTTATGTGAAATTAACCCAAAGAAAGAAAAGGGAAAAAAAAAACGAAGAAATTTTCAAAACAGTCTCAAACCATGATTTAATTTTCAAAACCGATCCACTTTTTTTTACCCAAGTCGACTCACTTTTTGCCACGTCAGCTTAATCTCATTTCCTAATTAATCGGGGTTGCCAATCCCGACTATTTAGAGCATAAAAAATCGGGTTTAATGTTTCTAATTAGGGTTTAACAACCTCCTAAACAGTCGGGGTTGCCAACCCCGATTGTTTAGGAATGAGATTAAGCTAACGTGCAAAAAGTGGGTGGATTTTGGTAAAAAAAAAGTGGGTCGGTTTTGAAAATTAAAACATGGTTTGAGGCTGTTTTGAAAATTTCTTAAAAAAAAAATCTCAGTTCCGCCATGGATGGCCGATAGATTTAATCGGGTCGGGTTAGCTTGAAGATTATAATGTACATCCGCTCTGAGGTTTGAATTTTAATCAGGTCAGATCTGGCTATTTTCGGCTCCAGCTTTAGGGCAAGTGCACAAAGCTCCCACCGCTGCTCTTAAGGCCTACGTGGCGGTGGGAGCTCTTAAACCCCCCTCCAACAATCTCTCAGCAAGCTCCCAATGGGCTCCTGGGCTGATGTGGCCAGTGGGACCCACCGGAGCTCTTGGGAGCTCCCAAGCATTAAAAAATGTTTTTTTTTCAAAACCCCCCTTACTTTTAAACCCAAGACTTAAAGAAATATTTTTTTTTACGAAAAAGTCTTTGGCCTTTGTATCTTTGCAATAGAAGTGAGGTTTTTTTGATAGAAGAAGGATTTTTTTGATATTGTTAGAGCTTCTAACTAGGAGCTTCTTGAAGCTCCATAAAGTAATGATGTTCTCTTAAGACTTATTTTTATAATTTTTTATTTCAAAATGCTTGAGAGCTCTTGGGAGGTTGCTGACTAGACTCCCAACTAGAAACTTCATGCACTTGCTCTTAGGAAGCGAACCAGCCTGGGTTTATTTGGATTAGGGTTGAGACTTTTCTTGCTGCTTCAAATATCTGATCTCGCGAAAAACCCCGATCAAAGGAATCGGTAAATCTCTTCCCTTTGATTTCTATTTCCTTTCAAACTGAGATTGATTTCTTCAATGCAGTAAAATCTAGATCAAGATCTCAAGTATTTGCAAAGAGAGAGATCAAAGATTGGATTTTTACCTGTTGCTTTTTCTGTGAGGTATAGATAGATCTTTGAATTCCAAAACCTAGAAGTAATCTATGGTTTCAACATTTGTTTTCTCCGTATAGAGAAGAACTTGATCTGATCTGTATAGATTTTGGGGTTAGAAATGTGACTTAGGATTTTACGTACAAAATGCACGAAGCTAAGATTTGGACGCTTATGTTTTTCTTATCATCAATTTATTGACTTATATTGACCTTCTGTTAATCTATATAATTTGTGCACACCTACAGTATTAGTATTAGATTTATCTCTAACATGGAAACTTTTGTTACCTCTATTTTATTCTTCACTTCTCTTGTTCGATCCTTCAGATTCATGCCTTTGTGCTACCGTTTTAGTTTTGCGAAGCTTTTACTACAACAATTCTGCTTGCTGTACTCAACTTGCGGATACCTCGTCTCCTAGAGCATGATAACAGCATATGTTTGGATTTTTAGTATTATTATTTGGGTTTATCGGTCACCTAAATCGCAGTTTGGATTATTTTTGTCCATATCTCAAATGGTCTCTTTGTGATAGAGTTGTAAGATCAACCATTTTATGCTACGCGATGATGCTTATTAGTGTTTGTCCACACAAAGTCCCAAATATTTTTTCCATGAAACCTTATTTATGGTTTTCTGTTTGACGTTTATCCACACCGTTGTTCATGCAAAACACCTTTGGTATTACTCTGATTTATGACATTTTGAATAGTGACATTCCTTTTCCTTCAATTTGGTAATAGACCTTGGAAATTATAATGGCGCTTGCTGCTTGACTACAAAGAGAAACACTGAAGTTGGTCATATTTAGTTTCACAATTTTCAGTTGTGCTTTTATTGCATGTCCCTGGATGTTTGGCTAGAGAATTCTAAATCAACTGTGAAAGAGATGTAATCAGGATGTTCTAACCTTTTGTGTTCAAAAAGTTTGGGCTTCCAAATTTGTGTGTGTAAGCCCATATCCAATGGAAGCGAGCGTCTAGTTAACCCCACAATCTTTAATGATCCATATCGACATCCCAAGGATCATCATATTGAGTATATCGCCTTTCTCTTTTGCTGCTTTATATCTAGGCTGCAAGAAACAACAGTTGTAAATTCTAGCATAAAACTGTGTCGTACTAGAAGCTGCGAGAAACTGTTAATGCTTTATGCTCCTGTTGTTACATTATAACTTTCTAGATATCACCCTCACCATACACTTGCAAGCACACATAATAAATGTTAAATAACAGATGGTACAGCCATACACTTATTTACTTTATAGCCTACGCTAATACTCACATGAGTATTAGACTATTAGCTGAATTACTTACGAAGCTTACTTGTGTATCACATGGCTCAAATCATATAGATACTATGACTAGTTTCCAACTGGATTTTGATGATCTATGTAGTGATTTCAAGTGGCAGAAATTTGGTTCCCAATTTTGCATGGTTGATATCATGTCTATAGTCAGTAGCATAAATTTGAGTAACTATTATGTTCAGATTATCTACCTACCTGAACAAAGTTTCACATGAAAAAAGTCCTTATGGACTTATAGAGTTAAATTACGCTCAGTAGTTTGTAATTATGAAAGTCAGGTTCTTTGACTCCTTGACAGAACGTGCATGACCATCCATGTTACTTATTAGTTTCTGAATATTTCTTCACCTCGAAGTAGTGGTTTCAATAATGCTAGGTGGTCCTATTTATCCAAGAGAACCTAGATCAACCGTGGTGTCTCCCCACCTAATATTCTTTAGATGGTAGGGGGTTTAAGTGGCGGTCTACGTGCCCATCTAGAAGTCAAACACAATATTTTCCTTGAGATGCGTAGGATAAAGTATACTATGTCCTCTCTGAGGAACTAATTTTTTTGTCAGACAATCCTTTTAAGCATATATGAATAACAAGCCATTAATTGCTATTTATGTTTAGTGTAAATATATTAAGAAAAATATGGATATGTATTCGTTTATAGATCATGCTGAACTACGCGCATTGCAACCCTGTGTCCATTTAGGAATATAACAATTGTTTCGGTGACACTAAAACTTAGTAACTTACAAACCTTTTCTCCTTGTTAGGTACATTGTTCTTTTAAATTTCCTAATATTAGTTAAAGACGTGATCGACAAATGATTGGGTTTAAGTGGCGGTTTACTTTTCATATTATCCTTTACTGGTGGAAGTTTGAATACTTTTAATGCCTAGACTTTGTTGCATGGATACGGGTGTGAGTGCGGACACGGACATTGGTGCGCATACGAGATACGAAAAAATTGCAAAAGTTAGGATATGGGGACATAGCTTTATACATGTTAAAATTAATAATCTATGAGAGATCGATATTGTTTATCATTCTCATGTTATGAGAACTAAAATCCTTATACCATTTTTATGTTTCTTTTATTGAGTAGATTATAATTTGAAAAACTGCTCGTTTTTGAGCTAGATACCCAAAGTACCCTTTAAAATCATACTTATGAACTATCCATGTGCTAAAATGAACTTGTTCCGAGTCTAACGAGTTGTATCATTTTGAGGTTAAGTGTACGATAATATGTTCAAGAAGTGTATTACGAGTTTTTTCTAAAACTAAAACATGTGTTATATTGAGTACACGTGTAAATAAATGTTTGTGTATTCAAGAAGTGTCCAAGGAGTGTCCGACACGGACACGGATGCGGGAAGTGTCAGACATGGATACAACATCCTAGATGAAGTGTCCTAATAACCTAGGGCATAGATATGGTTTGGAAGGACCAGCATGGATAATAAGACTTATATTCTGTTATTGTAGAGTGTGCTTATTAATTTGGTCTCCTTATCTTATTCTTTTGTGGAAACCTGGACTTTTGGTTTTGGTTATCTTATTTATAAATAAATAGCCTATATATTAAGATTCATAGTCAATGAACTAAAATTTCCCAGCTTCAATTCTGACCTACAGATTAAGATTTATAGTCCATGTTCTTCTAAAAGTTATTTTCCCCTTTGGGAACGAATGGGATGCTGCTTCTTGTTTATTTTGTGGTTGTTTGGGGTTTATTAAGACATCTTTTTTTCCCTCGTGCTCTTTTTACCATCATTATTAAATATTAAGTTAGTCAAGTTAATGTTTATTAACTTTGGGACCTGGTGATTACTTTACAACCTTAGGAGTTTGGACATGTTTCTTTCCAGTGTTTTGATCTATAGATAGAAAATTATCCCTGACACCATATGCTGACCAGGCTTGAGCATCTTTCTCTGCACCTTTGCATGTTTTGGTAACAACATATAAATAACTGTTTGCTATTTTCTCAAGGAGCAAGCACAGTAACCATAGAACTGAATGTAAGATTGTATAATCCAGGTTGTAAGTGTAGATGAAACAATTACCTGAAAAAATGTTAATTTTCATGATACTAAGGTAATTCTGCAGCAAAAGGAACATTCTTGTGTTGTCTTTTGTTGTTCAAGTGTTTCTGTGGAAAGAGGCGTGAAAGCGTTTTCTTCCATTGTGTTCAGAACCAGGGTTTATTTGCTAAAGAAAACCCTACTAATCATTTTCCATTCATTGTGGCCATCATTTTGGATTGTCCGTGCTGTAATCAGACTGATTTACAGATGAGTATTGAAGAATCCTTGGCTGCATGGAGGTCAGTCATAGAGATTTATTAAGATGGGTGTAGTCATGTAAAGTAATTATGAAAGGAGGCACTTGACATGGATATCAGGAGTTGCATCAGAGGACATGAAACATGAAAATAAAAAGTTTAGGCGAGGATGAAGCTAGTAGTCTATAACGGTTGAATTCCTCCTAGTGAGTGTATTCTTTTTTATGATTAGCCTGAGCAATTCTGTTTTTTTTTTTTTTCACAAATTTGTGGTCTACCTTCAGGAGCAAGAGTGACTTTTTCTCCTTCTCTATTCTCTTCTGTAGTGGGCAATCTAGTGGTCCCTCCTGGGGTAATGCAAGGGTTAATGCTCCCGTTTGGACAGTTTGATATATTGGTAATAAATGGATGATAGAACTTGATTTGCTACACATAAATTGCTCCCTTTGAACCAGTCGATGATAGGTATAACTATAAGAGGTTACTGAAAGTTAAACCCAACCAGTCATGGTGAAAGTTATCCTCTAAACAGTCGTGCTCTTGGCAAGATTATATAGCTTAGGATCTAATTACTGATTAAACTCGGAAATCCTCATGGACCCATGCAACAGGAGTAATTTTCTTAACGCCTTTTGTGAAAATTGCTGATATGCTTAGACAAAAGACCAGCATTCCTAGTATATTGTTGTGCATTCTGACATTTACTGCTTGAGCACAGTATGGAAAGGCAAATTTCCATTTCGTAGTTGACTGGAAGTCTTATTTTTTTCCACTAAGTTTCTATTGGTGAGCTTCATCTCTGTGGTTTTTACTTCTGAATTTTCAGATTGTATTTACTTCCTTTTCAGTAAATGGAGAAGAAGATCGTTATGTTACTACATGCTGTTTAATCTCTTTATGTCTTCGTTAATATTTTGGCTCGAAGAACCTTTCGTTGAAGTACCTTGGCTGATGAGTTATGGTGCCATTTGCTTCTGTTGGGAGGGAAGTAGAACACCATAGTTGATATTACCTCTGTAGGTTTTAGGTTGAAATTCGTTCTCTGTGTAACTTGAAAATGGAAAATTAAAATTTTATGTGAGCACAGGATTTAATTGAAAGGGGATTTTTTAAACTTGTAGGCAGTGGATACTGGGAAAAAAATGAACAATTAAGGTTGTTTATCTAAGAGAAGATCTGATACAAACAGTCTCTTTCTATTCCATTTTACCCCATTTGGGGGTGCAAATCTCTGTATCAGTAAAGCTTTTGTGCTTATATGCATATGATTACGTCTTTAAGACTATCCCGTTATTGTTTATGTTATGATTCCTTCTTGCAATTTTTTATGCTTCTGTTCTCCATTTTTTCTTAAGTTGCTGTTGCCTTACCATCAATAATTTGCTGTTAATGGTTTTGCTGGCATGAGTAATCTCTGAGTATACATACGTCGTAGTGTTTATCGATAATGTCTTCGTGTATCAGTTTTTTCTCTCTTTTCCCCAGGTACAATGTCTTCACCGATGCAAGGATCACCCCTTCCTGCCACCACCGATTCACTGGCCCAGGCCTTAGAGGCGAGATCTCCATCTGAATCTATATCTGTTCTCTATCGCATACTTGAGAACCCTTCATCTTCACCGGATGCATTACGCATAAAAGAACAGGCAATCTCCAATCTATCAGAACTGCTCACCCAAGAAAAGAAAGCTGAAGAACTTAGAAGTCTCCTCACCCAACTTCGACCCTTTTTCTCTCTGATCCCTAAGGCCAAAACTGCAAAAATAGTAAGAGGGATAATAGATTCAGTTGCCAAGATACCGGGAACTTCTGACCTTCAAATCTCTCTATGCAAAGAAATGGTAGAATGGACCCGTTCTGAGAAGCGTACATTTCTCAGGCAACGAGTTGAGGCTCGGCTTGCAGCTCTTCTGATGGAGAACAGAGAGTATCCTGAAGCCCTTACTCTTCTTTCTAGCCTTATCAAAGAGGTTAGGAGATTAGACGACAAGCTGCTTCTTGTGGATATTGATCTTTTGGAGAGCAAGCTCCACTTTTCTCTGAGAAATCTACCCAAGGCCAAGGCTGCATTAACTGCTGCAAGAACTGCTGCTAATGCTATCTATGTACCCCCTGCTCAGCAAGGGACAATAGATTTGCAGAGTGGGATCCTTCACGCTGAAGAGAAAGATTACAAGACTGCTTACAGCTATTTCTTTGAAGCCTTTGAGGCTTTCAATGCACTTGAAGATCCTCGAGCAGTCTTTAGCCTCAAGTACATGCTCTTGTGCAAGATTATGGTTAACCAAGCTGATGATGTTGCCGGAATAATCTCATCCAAGGCTGGTTTGAACTATGTTGGTCCTGATGTGGATGCTATGAAGGCTGTTGCTGATGCGTACTCGAAAAGATCGCTGAAATTCTTTGAAACTGCACTTAGAGATTACAAGGCTCAGTTGGAAGAAGACCCAATTGTTCATAGGCATCTCTCTTCACTTTATGATACTCTGTTGGAGCAGAATTTGTGCAGGTTGATTGAGCCCTATTCAAGAGTGGAGATTGCTTATATTGCGGAGATGATCGAGTTGCCATTGGAGCATGTGGAGAAAAAGCTTTCTCAGATGATACTTGACAAGAAGTTTGCTGGAACTTTGGATCAGGGTGCTGGTTGTCTTATTATCTTTGAGGATCCTAAACCTGATGCTATCTTTCCTGCGACTCTCGAGACTATCTCTAATGTCAGTAAAGTTGTGGACAGCCTCTATGCTCGGTCTGCTGGGATTATGGCCTAAAGTTTCGTTGGTGATTACATGCTGTGTTCTTACATATTTTGAGTTCGTGAACTATTGTAACATTGATGGCAAAAATTTAACCAATTTCGTAAGTGGTAAAGATGGTAATTAAATAAGTATTCCATATTAATATTAACAAATTTCTTAACCCCACACAAAAAAACGCATATCACAACTTAATTATGCAAGTTTAATGTGATAATCGCTTACCGATCTCAACTTCTATTTTGGGCTAATTATGCTTAGGCAACTTATTATTTTTCCTACTTTGCACTTACGTTACCTCACTTGTATTTGAACTTGTATGCCCTCCAGTTGTAAAAATTGGCATGTTACTACTTTTTTTAATGCAAATATATGAAGATGTATAAATTTCCTGTATATCCAAAGGTTATGTAACTTCTTGAGTAAAGGCGCTAAAAAGAACATAGAAGCTAGTCCAAATACATCAAATAATTCAATCTAATTTCAAAAAGAAAATGTAAAATGCAGCATCGAATCTTCATAACTAGTCTATCAAAGTCATATTATTGCACGGCCTGCAATTAAAAGCTCATTTCTTTGTTTTCATGCGGTCTTGTGCATTTTTCTATCTAGCGCCTCTGTGATGTATGTATCTATAGTGAAACAATAAGAGAGTGTATTGGATTGGATTCGCATACTGATTATGTGTATTGGATGTGTGTATTGGATTGAATTTGCATATCGATTATGTGTACTGGATGTGTGTATTGGATGTGTGTATTGGAATGGATTCACATATTGATTATGTGCATTATATTTGTTTGAATGTGGGTGTAAAATAAACAGGAAATGTTTATTGATCTGTATATACATGTAAATGTAAAATGTACAGGGAATCGATTATTTTTAAAAAAAAAATTCGACGATATATAGCAACTTAGACGGAATTATATCAACCTAGACGGAAAATCCGTCTAGGTTGCATTTTAGACGGATTTTCCGTCTAGGTTGCATCCTAAACGGATTTTCTCATTCCGTCTAGGTTGTTTTTTGTCTAGTTTGGTCAACCTAGACAAAATTCCGTCTAGGTTGACAAAAAGTTAGACAGAATTATCCTAGACCGTCTTTTCAAAATGAAAATCCGTCTAGCTTGTTCAAACTAGATGGATTTCGGGGCAACTTACACGGTTTTTCTATCTAGGTTGCCTTTGTTTCTGCTAGTGTTTCTTGAATACACATTCATGAATCATAACAGCAGGGGGTGTATTTTCTACATATATGTACCGGGGCCAGCCTCAAGATGAGTCCTCCTTGGATATTCTTGAACCTATTGATTTCAAATTTCCACAAATCTTTCAAAAATTCTAGATAAGGTATGTGCTTGCCTTCTAAACAGTCGGCAATTAAAAGTTTATCATGCTAAACCCCAAGGGGTGTGATTCTATGCAGATAAGCCCGTGTTGGGATTGTGTATTTGATTCTTTGTATAACTTCATGAGAATTAGATATGGTAGGAAATCTATCATGGTTAGGAGATTGGGTCTCATCATGATTAAAAGTTTGAATCCTATTCTAATTAGAAAGTTAGGCTAGAGATAATGTTTTGTTTTCTCTATATATATTCTTCTATTGTTGGAGGGAAAAAAGCAGAGAGAGAGCCAATATTCTTGTAATATAGAGTTAGCAGAGGACGTAGCCTGATTCAAAAATATTGTGCACCCGGGGGGGGTGTTGAATAGGGTATATGCTAATCTAATCTGATATTAATGCCAAATTAAATTTTATTAAAAAATTATATCCTAGCAAGTATGATATTTAATAAATTATATGCAATGATATGAAATTAAACAAAGGGTGATATAAACAATGAGATAATGACAATATAGAAATATGATAAGCAATAAGCACAAGAATAATACGCCAATGCAAACTTAAACACACAATATGATCACGGAGTTCGGTCACCCTCGACCTACGTCTTCGCTCCTCACTCACGAGGAGAATCTCTACTATCACAACCGGTTTTCAACGTTCACCGAAAATATTTACAACTCACACAATCAGTTTTCTAGCTCACCGAAAACTTTCACAATTCACACAATTGCAATCACACAATACATCCTCTAAGTATTGGCATAGCCCGTGTCGACTTCCTCAAGTGCTCGGATTTACTACCTCTCCTTAGGTTTTACTACTGACGTCACTCCTCTTGGAATCGACCCCGTCTTTCACGACACACTTCTCCCGGTGTCCTTGTGTATTACAATGTGTTCACACAATTAAGCACAAATATAAAGTGTTTGTTCTCTAAACAAGATGAAAACACAATTAAGCTCACTCTCAATGTTATAACCTCACAACCCTATTATATTATGTATGAAATACTTAAACTCAAGTGGGTGTGTGTGATCAATGAGTATAATCAAAAACTAAACTCAATATGAAATTTAGCTTAATGAAATAGTTAATCAACACACACACACACACACACACAAATTAGAAATTGAGTTTAGTAAAACTTCTCTGAAACAAGAGTGATGGAGATGAGAAATTGAAGCCCAAACAAGAATGAATAATCTCTTCTTCCTCTTGTGAAAACCACTTCACATAAACACTTGAAACAAAAACCTTAAACACCCTTAAAACACTTGTAAAACTTGTTTGAAGCTTTCTTGAGTAAGTTTAGAAGTTTGAGGGTAAGGGGTATATATAGGTTCACAAAACAAACCCCAAAAATCAAAGAAAAAGATAAAAATAACAAAATCTTAAAACTAGCTGTTACTGTGCAACGAACACATTGTAAGTCAACTTATGACATGTACGAGTCGACATATATAGTATAAGTTTACTTATTATATTATGAGTCGACTCAGCAGATTAAAAACACCATCTACACAACACTTTATAAGTCGACTGGGTACTGTAGCAAGTCGACTTAAAACGTGCACAAGACCTGGAATGAACAGTAAATATGAGCTTTGAACCCTCTTTAAAAATATCAAATAAATTCTAAAAAATATAAAAGTTGGGGAAATGTTTATAAACATGTTACAAAAATAGTTTTTCAAATTAAAATTTTTATTTGTTAAAACTCATCATTTTGCAAAATAGTCCAAAATATAAAATCCCAATAAACATATAATCTTAATAAAATAATTTCAAACAAGTTTCAAACTTCTTTTGAAAGGATTAATAGACTTTATAAAATATGTAAAATGATATAAATGAGTCTTTTAATCCGTAAACACATATTTTGCAAACTTACAAATATATGGAAACAATAAACATGATTTCATTGGTATGAAATTGTTAAAACTTGATTTTAATAGAATCATTTCAAGCACGTATAAACATGAAATAAATATGTGTGTATATAACTATATCCACTAAACTTGAAAGCTAGTAAAATGAAAACGATGTGTGTGTGTGTATAATATTGAGCTTAAAATATTTGCACACAAGTATAAACTCCTAAAAACTAAAACACTATACCCAAGCTAATGATCTCTCATTAAAGCTCGTCTTGGTTGCGGATGAAGCTTGATCTTGAATTTGACTTTGAATTGCAAATAGCTTCATTCCGATAACCTCCATTGAATGTTTTCATTAAGGCGCAATCCATCTAACCTCCAACCAGAGAATCTTTGTGTAGAATACCTAACAATTAAATATAAACACTCAACATATATTGTTAGGAATTGTTTGTTAATCATCAAAACTAGATTAGATAGTAGGCTCATAAACATGAGACCTAACAATCTCCCCCTTTTTAATGATGACAAACAATTTACATAAAGAATATAACATATGCATGATACTAAATAAATATACAAATTATAACCCTCATGCATAAAACTAATAGAATGATATACTCACAATTGACTTGTTTCTCCCCCTTTGTCAACATCAAAATGGGGAAAACCAACAAGAGAGAAAGAGAGCGTTAAGCTCCCCCTACAAATAGGTATGGGTGAGTATAAAACAAATGTAGGAAAAAAGCTCCCCCTATTAAAATGCCACATAGAATGTATGAAATAAAATACTAAGGCATTCATATGTGAGCAAGCATAGATATGAAACATGCTAATCACAATTCACACTCAAAGGTATATATATATATATATATATATATATAGTAAGATTCCTATCAACTTAAGTTGATATCCACCAAACTTCCTATTTGGTGGAAAATTTGTAGTAAATAAGAAATGAAAGAAATTTGACTTGTATTCTCTCGATCTCGATTACAATTGGATTTCCGATTACAAAAGAGAGGAGAATGATCTGGATTCTCCCCTTTGTTTAATTCTGGGTTCTTCACGGTGGCGATGGAGTGCCTCTATCGAATGCTCGCGTCCAGTTTGCTCTCCGTTGACGATCCGAACGTCTTAATTCACTGGAACGGTATCTCCTCCTCACGATTTGACGCTGTGAAGAACCTGCATGGCAAGTTTGAAACTCTTAATGAGTTGATAACTCTGAATGAGTTTGAAACTCTATGGAAGAGTTGATTTAACCGAAAGGCGGTTATAAGCCAAGGATAAAGAAACTCCTGTTGCCGATCTCCTCAAAAGCCAGCCTTTGATCTCTTCTTTTCTGCCAAGTCGAAGGACCAAATCCGAGAGAAAAAATCCCAGCAAAAATCCCCTCTTTGCTCCTCAGTCGAAGGATGAAGGATCCAGCCTCTAAAGATCCGAACTTAGTTGAGTTTTCTCGTTTTTATAGGGGATTAAGGGGGTGTAACCGCCCCTTAAATCACTCCTAAGTGGGATGTAACCGCCCCCAAATCATGGGAAACGGTTTTGGAACCGTTCAGCTCATGTTAAATGAGTCAAACAATGCCCAAGTTGGCGTTTAGGACCCTAACTCCATATTTTAGACTGGAGACGCGGAGTTGGGCACCCGCTGGATGTTGAAAAACGCGAGGGTCGCTCGCGTTTTGTTTGGTGAGGGTCAGAAACGCGGGGTCACTTGAGTTTTGCTTGTTGAAGCTTGGAAACGCGGGGGTCGCTTGCGTTTTGCTTGTTGAAGCTTGGAAACGCAGGGGTCGCCTGCGTTTCAAGAATTGAAACGTGAAGATGAATTCCGCGTTTTAGAAGGAGCTAATGACTTATAGCTTCTTCTGTAGAGCGTTGCAAAGATCATTATTCAGTAATCTTCGTCTTGACTCCTTAAAAATATGAGAGTCGTCAGATTGCAACTCCCGATGTTGATTGTGAAGACTGTTGATTAGAGCTTTTATCAGTTGTTGTGAAAGTCATTAGATTATAACCTTCATCGATCTACGTGAAAGTCTTCAAATTGTAATATTTTAGAAGTCGTCAGATTGTAACTTCCATCATCGGTGTTTGATGGGGATAAACTATCTGTTGTGATTTTTAAACAACCTACACTTCCTAGCCACTCATTTATTAATATAAAAAACCTTTTTCATATCATGCAAAGATCCCTAGGCAATATGAGTGACTAAAAAGTTTGGTGGATAACTTTTTGCTATCCACTTAAGTTGACACAAGTTTTGCTATATATATATATATATATATATATATATATATATATATATATACATATGAGAAATATGGGTATGCTTGGTACAATATATATATATATATATATATATGTATGTATGTATATATATATATATATATATATATATATATATATCATTAAGGAAAAAGTGTTACAAGAGTTTTAAACATAAATATATCAATAAGATATATATCAAAAACAAAAAATATTTAAAAGATCAAATATTTAATCAATAAATCCAAAAAAATTATAAATCATCAAACATAAATCATGATTGATTGAGCACACACATAGATATATTATCATGAAAATTGTGTCTTAATACATAAACATATATAGATTTATGAAATCAAAAGACTGGAAAAACATGAGAATCATGAAAGATATTTTTAAATGAAAACAAATCGTGAGAACCATGAAAAATCATGACAATCATATAAGTCCAAATAAAAATAAAAACAATCAAATAAAATCATAAATCATGATCTAAACCATAATTACATTGAAACATGCTTTTTCTACAAATTACCCTTTTTGAAGAGTAAGCAATTAAGCAAATAGCAATGTCAAACATTTTATATGTTTCAACCACAAAGATAAAGAAAGTTAATA
>NC_033801.1:120683262-120720565 GCF_001876935.1 Asparagus officinalis
AGGGGTTAAGAGGGAAAAAATAAGATTTGAGGGGCTAATGAGCAATTATTGAGAGTTAATGGACGGGCAGGCAATTATTGAAGAGGTAGGGGCTAATAGGTAAATAACCCTTATTAAAGGGTTTTAATTATAAAACAAACTTTAATTTTGGCTTCGCCCGGACTCGAACCGGAGACCTTCAGTGTGTTAGACTGACGTGATAACCAACTACACCACGAAACCTGACATACTCAGAAGGGAAAAAAATCTTTAATATATCATTATCTTGTGAATTATTGTGGATTATAGTCATCAAAAAATAACATAGGATTCTTGAAGGAGAAATCATCCCTTCATGTCATCAATACTATTATACTAGCATCACATGTCAATTTTACTTTTCCTTGCTAATTTCTACGACATCCTCTAGCAGTTTCCTATGAATTTTCTATCTTGAAAATGACCAAATCTAAAGAACAACGACAGAATGCAAATTCTCTTTACAATTCCCTTCTTGCTTAAGTTTAAGAAAACGTCCCTTTAATTTCAAGTTTCAACCAAAAGACTCGGTTATATTTAATTGGAAGTATTATATGGCAATGGCAGTGGCAACCAAAATTGTTTTCCAAGTAAACGGTTTAGTTGATAACAATTGATTCGGTCTTCTTCCTCCCAACGAAAAAAATATGAATAAATAAAATTGATTCAACCTAAATTCATTGGGTCCTTAATTAAACAATAGGTTAGTCAAATTTGTACCTTTTTTTTTATAGTTTGATAAGGAAAGAAAACAATTGTTTGATCTCTTAAACGTATATCTCACGTATCTTTACATTTAGGGTATGTTTGGATTTAAGGGGAATAGGAGAGAAGAGTAGTTAAGGGGAATCATTCATTCTGCATGTTTAGGAATTCTTTAAATGTCGAAATGTTCCTCCTCTTTCCTCTAAAAATTTATTAAAAAAATTCTTCCCCAATAATAAAAATTTTATTCTCCTCTAAATTGGGATGGAAATTAAGAGAGAGAATTCCCTTAACTTCTCTTCTCTTTTCTCCTCTATTTTTCCTTAAATTTTTCATGCCCCCCAATCATTTAAAATAAAAAGGACAATCTTAAGTGCTCATTGAGCATCAAATGAAATAATAAGATACAACAAGGGGGTTAAGTTTTTGGCATCCTCAATAATTTTACGACAAATCTATAAAACTTTCAAAATACATATAAAAGAGTCCTAATTAAAGTTTAAGTTGAACAGCCGCAAAATTCTTCTTCGTCTCCACAATTTACCGCGTTGACCGCACAAATCTAAGAAGCTTCCTTCAATCGTATCATTGACTTTTGCCATAGTATTGCCAAATGAGCGTTGACTTTCAACAATCGCTTATCATCCTCTCAATGCAACCTCTCCTCCAACACTATCCTATATAATTAATCCCTTACATAAGCATTTTTTGCCTCTTAACAAAAAAATAAACATCTTCCTTTCATCGCAAGCTCAAATACACGCACATACACATACCTATATGGAATCTCAATTCAGACCGGGGTTTGATGGGACCTACAGCGGTCCGGGCGAGTCGAGGTACACCGAAGCCGCCGGCGCCTACCGCAAGTGCAACGCCGTCAGATCGATGCAGATATCGGGGTTCGCGCTCCGGGCGTTGGCCGTAGTTTTGAACGCGATTCTTGCCCGGCAATAGTGAATGGGCACGGCTAAGCAGACAAAGAGTTTAAGCGTCGGAGGTGGCTTTGTGGATTTCACGGTTAAGTCCGGCAAATCATCTGCTTTAGTGTAAGTCTTCTTTTTAAAATGAAGGGTTAATTATGGATAGACCCCCAAAGTGTCCGTTTGTTTTATTGTTGCAGACGGAACCCCCAAGTGCATTGTTTTGACTATTCACCATCTGGGAGTCTACTTGTAAAACACAATGTTTCCTCTTTTTCTAAGGGTCTATTTACAAAAATAAAACTAAGAGGATATTGAGTTCAAAACAGATATTCTATAGAGGGTCTATCTGCAATTAGCCTTATAATGAATCGTAACCATCTGTCTATTGAATGATAAACGATTACGATTACGAAATTGTACCTTGAAAAATTCCATAGATGTTCAGCCATATAAGTGGAAGGGATTCAGACCCTCTCCAATTCGGTTTGGATAGAGTCCAATTCTTTCAATTATTGCCATCTATCTCAATTCCAATGGATGATATCATGTTATCTACCATTTCCTCTATTACAAATAGTAGTTTCCAAGTTTATTAATGGTTTTCAAGGCCAAAGTGGCTTCTAAGATAACAATAGAAGCCTAACATGGAGTGATCTCATCCGTTGGAAGTGATGTAAATGATGAGAATTGAGAAAATTATATTGTCAATTACCACCTAATTGAAGAGGATCCGGATACAAGTGGAAGATATTTGAAAAATAATTTGGTCAACACTAAGTAAACAATGACAAACAAAGGGCTTTGGCTCAAACTTACCAAATTATACTATTTTTTTAGGAATTATATTATTGATAATTTCAAAGAAAGATCTCTGACTAACTTCAATAAACTAATTGCAGATATTTCATAGTGATCAATGTATTAGCATTCCTCTACTCTGCATTCTCTCTGGCAATCTCTCTTCTAAAAAGAGCAAACTCCAAGAACTTAGAGCTCCCTTTCTCCATCGCGGACCTCCTCGTCACAGTGCTCCTCTTCTCCGCCAACAGCGCCGCCGCTGGGCTCAGCGTCATCGCCGAGGACGGAAACTCTAATC
This sequence comes from Asparagus officinalis, assembly GCF_001876935.1. Classification (NCBI taxonomy): domain Eukaryota; kingdom Viridiplantae; phylum Streptophyta; class Magnoliopsida; order Asparagales; family Asparagaceae; genus Asparagus; species Asparagus officinalis. The sequence goes on from NC_033801.1 coordinate 120,686,008, forward strand.
TTTTATGGGCGCAGATTTGTGACACAATGAACACATTTTGTGCTCAAATGAACGCATCCATTGTATTGTCCATGTTTGCTTCTTTGGCTTACTTCTTGTTGGTCTTGCTTGCAATCTTGGGGTTTTATAGGAGATCTTTCTAGGTTGACGATGGATTTGTGTTTTGGCATATGATTTGTAATTTTTTTAATCAGAGATTTCAAATTATTTTTTGTGTAATTTAATATTACTGTTCGAATTGTTGGCGTTTATGGTTAAATCTGGAATAATACAAATATATAACAGCAAAAAATGAACAGAAAACTGAAGTACAGTAATTTAAAATTTTTTAACTCAGTTGCTGTGCGTTTGTAAAATGTTGTGCTTAAAGCATTATTTGGCCTACTCCGGTGCAATGATCCCAAGGCCAAATTGCTTCCAGAAACAGCAGTCTAGTACTCTGGTGTGCACTTACCCAATACTGTCAAGATCTCCTCGATCTATCAGGCAAAGATCTCCTCGATCTATAAGACCTTCTCGGTCTAGGCACTGTTCCTACGAGCACTAGCTATTCTATAACATATATATCTGTATATATTGATTATTGTTTTTAGAATGAATTTTCCTTAAGGATTTGGAGTCTATTTATAGTGTTTGGGAAAATACTATGCACTAATAAAAAAATATATTTTACTATGCATGTGGGCCCCACATCCAAAATTTTCTTCGGTGGGGCCCATCACTTTTAAAAAAATAAAGAAAACATGGGCTGCTGCAACAGCCCATGTGAGCTTTGAAAAAATATTCAACAATCCCCCATAATTTTTTTAAAACTAGTATCGTGTAACGGTGCCGTCGTTTCAATCGTTGTGCATAAGGAAGATGTCGCAAGGACTTGAATCCCCTTTAGACCAACTGAATAAAAAATAGATGCATGGTGTCGCAAAGACTTGAACCAGCACATGTCTAAAAATCCAGCGATCACACAAGATCAAACTTATATGTGATAGTTTTCACTTTGAACTAGGGCTGTAACTTGAAAACCGATAACCGAAAAATAACCACACCAAAACCGCACCATAACCGAAAAAAACCGAGGAAAGAAAAAAACCGCACCGAACCGCAAAAAATAACCGAAAACCGAAAGGTTTGGTGTGGTTTTGGTTTTGGATGTATGGAAACCGAAACCGAACCGAAAAACCGATTATATATATTGTAAGGAAATTATATTATTTATAGATATATATTATTAATATATATAAGAGTTTATGTAAAAATTGGGCTTAAAATGAAGCCCACAAAGAAAAGGATGGCCTTTCTGTCTGTCTGTCTCGTTCACGCCCCCAAAAGGCCCAAACCCAATGTCAGCCTCTAATTTTCTGGACAGGGAATTCTTATTTCTTTCTCTAACTTGAGCTAGGGCTTCTAAGTTCTCTCATTCACGCCGCCAAACCCAACGAAGTAACGAGCTTCTGCCTTCTGGTGAGATTGGTCCTTCGCCTCTCAGTCTCGTCCATCGCCCCGACGCCCCCAAATCTGGGGTTCTTCTGTTCTGAGCTCTCATTCACGCCACCAAACCCAACGAGGCAACGAGCTTCTGGTGACTGCCGACTGGTCCTTCGCTTCTCAGTCTCGTCCATCGCCCTGACGCCCCCAAATCTGGGGTTCTTCTGGTGAAATCTTGGGTTTCTGATCTCCAGCCTCCAGGCTCTCAAAGGTAAAAAGGTTGTTTTAATTCTCATTTAATTAATAAAGTTTTGATTTTTTTATTTTCGTAGCTGATCTATTTGTGGATATGGGTTATTTATGGTAGAAAATTCTATTGGAACGCAAGACTCCAAGTTCTCCAACTCTCTACTCCAGTCTCCAGAATCCAGATCTTTCAGGATGAAGAGATCTTGTGGGAACTCAAGGCTCCCAACAAGGCGTGTTTTTAATACTGCATCTGAGAATTCCCAGGTTTGTTAATTTGTTCTAAGTTCTTTAGGCCGATCTTAAATCAATCTTTTGTTAATTTGTTCTAAGTTCTTTAGGTCGATCAGATAGATGCAACTAAAGACTTATGTTGTTTTTTTAGTTTATGTTGTTTACTAACTCCAGATTCATTACATCGTTCTTTGCAGCCCCCTTTAAGTTATGGTGAGTCATCCACACCATCTGAAGCAACATCTGCTGTAGCTCCACCTCAAATTGTTGAGTTAGAGGATGACGTAGATACAAGGACTGAGGAGGCGATTTTGGAAGATATGAAGAAAAATGAAAGGTCAGAAGTTTGGTCTCACTTTACTAGAAAAATGGTGAATGGTAGAGTTAAAGGGGCTTGTAACTATTGCAAAAAAGAGATATTAGCTGATCCTAGATCAAATGGTACCTCATCCCTTCTTAGTCATGTGAAAATCTGCAAGAGATATCCCCCAATGTTGAGATGTTAAATAAAGGGAGGCAGAAAATATTAATTTTTAAAAAAAAAGGAGAGTTAAAAGCTGTTTGGTCATGTTCTCAACAGGAGATAACTGAGGGCTGTGTTCATATGATAGTAGTGGATGAGCTGCCTTTTAGGTTTGTTGAGGGAGAGGGGTTTAAGTATTTCTGTAAGAGGGCTTGTCCTTATTGGGTTATTCCTTGTCGTCAGACAATTGCAAAACATGTGTTAAGTATGTACAAGTCTGAAAAGAAAATTCTTAAGGATGCTTTAAAAGGGTGGAAACCCCTAATGTACTTTTGCAGTGAGGGGAGAATTTGCATATGAGGTGTGTTGCTCATATTCTAAATTTAATTGTGAATGATGGCCTTGATGTAATGAATGATTGTATCCAAAGTATTCGTAATGCTGTTAGGTATGTAAGATCTTCCCCTCAAAGGCTGGACATATTTAAGAAGTGTATTGAAAATGTCAAAATTGAGAGTAAAGGGCTTGTGATCATGGATGTTTCCACCAGATGGAATTCGACTTTTTTGATGTTACAGTCAGCTATAAAGTTCAGAAAAGCATTTGATAGATTGAAAGAGGATGACGGTCACTATGTGAGATATTTTCAAGGTGAATTAAAAAATGGGCCACCTGAGGCAAGTGATTGGGTTTCAGCAGAAGACTTTGCTATTTTTCTGAAACCATTTTATGATGTGACTTTGCATGTGTGTTGCTCAAATTCTCCAACAATCCATACTACTTTTGGTGATTTGCTTAAGATTTATGGTCTGTTGCAAGAAAATAGTGATGTAGTGCTCTTTGGTATTATAAAACCTATGCAAGACAAGTATGGTAAATATTGGGGCAAGATGGAGAATGTGAATCCGTATATGTTTGTAGCAATTGTTCTTGATCCTCGTCATAAATTGGAGAAGCTTGTTGATTATTATGAAGTGTTGTATGGTGAGTTTGACGTGAAGGTGGAGCAGCATGAAAAGAAAGTGAAGGATCTATTGTATGAGTTGTATAGAAGTTATGATAATGAAGGAGTCACAGATTTAGGAAGTGCTTGTGCTGCCTCTGATTCTCAAAGCTTGCAACCTGATGTTTCTTTTTTGAATATATGTACATCTGCTTATGAAAGAAAGTTGGCTGAAAAGGAACAAAGAAGAAAAGCAAGAAAAGCTGGAATTGTTCAAAATGATGTGGATAAATATCTAGCTGATAGGTGTGAAGGAGAAGATGATGAAAAATTTGACATATTAGATTGGTGGAGAGTGAGTGGAACTGCAAAGTATCCAACTTTGGCTAGAGTAGCAAAAGATCTTCTAGCTATTCCAGTTTCAACTATAGCTTCAGAATCTTCCTTCAGCACAAGTGGCCGGGTAATTGATCCGTTTCGAAGTTCATTGAGTCCTAGAATGGTGGAGGCTTTGATTTGTACCCAAAATTGGCTCACTAGTACTCATGTTGCATCGCATGAAACTCCAACCATTGAGGATATGGAGCTGTGTGAACAAGTTGAGCGAGGTATGTTTTGGTTTTCTACTCGTATCTAATGAACTGATTTACTAAATTTGTTTGAAATATAATGATGCTAATTAACTCTTCACATTTTGTTTGCATGTAGAATGGGAAAAAATAACTTCAGTTTCTTGTTCAGCTTCAGCTAGTGATGCTACGAGTGGTAGCATGTTGCCTCCAAAATCTGCATGAGTGCTTTCCAAGCTTGATGTTGCTGACTTGCTGGTATGTGGTGTTATGTTTAGTGACTTCTGTATATTTGGTGGTGATATGTTTAGTCAACTTCTGTATATTTGGTGGCAAACTGATATTTTCTGCTGGTTATAAAAATGTGCAGTTTGGACCATGAAGAAGCAAGGAGGAAGAATGTTGGCCTGAGATTAAAAACTTATCTTCGTTTGCAGTTGTAGAAAATCAAGGAGTTTTATTTGGAGTGACAGTACGTGTTGTTTATGGTCTGTTATCTGTTGCTTTGAGACATTGACATATTGCTATGTAAGGATTTTGCATCTGGAAAAATTAGTAATGCTGGGTTTTGTATGGGTACTTAATTTAGGAAGTGATTTCTTCTTGTTATTACTTTCTGATACATTTAAGTTTCTTGATTTCTTCTTGTTATTATTTAGGAAGTGATTTCTTCTTGTTATTTCTTCTTGCTATGTAAGGATTTTGCATCTTCGTTTTGTATGGCGAACTAAGTTTTGTTGGCAGTGAGAGACTATGATGATTATCTTATGCGTGTGCTAATGAGATTACAAACTAACATGAAATAAAAACAAATAACCTACAATTCCATAGCTAAGTGAATAACTGGGAATCTGGTGTTTTTCATCTTATGAGAGACTGCTCCTTTTTCTTTCAGGGAAATTGGTGGAGTATGACAGACCGATGAAACTGATGAAAACAGAGGGATCATTATTTTCCTTGTTAAAGAACTTGTTAAATAATATTGGTCGCACACTGCAGCTTCAGATGTTCACAAACCCGCTGAATAACAGTAAGAGCTGTCACCAGAAGAATATATCCAGTTTTCTTTCATGCATGAAGTTTTGTAGCCTCTTAAAGAACTTTTTCCCCTTTCTTCTATACTTTTCTAGACTTGCTTTCTTTATAAAAAAACCAAAAAAAAACCGATATAAACCAGAGAAAAACCAAACCGAATTAAACCGAACACAATTGGTTTTTGGAAAAATTAAGTGAAAAACCGAACCGAACCAAACCAAAAAAATAGATCGGTTTGGTGTTCGGTGTCACCTATAAACCGCACCATTCAAACCGATTAACAGCCCTACTTTGAACCACACTTACCTTTATCTTTGCCTTTACTTTGCCTTTGCCTTTGCCTTTGCCTTTGCACATTTATGGCCCTATGCATGCCCTGGTTTCTGCTAGGGCTCTAGGTATCTTTTTACAAGACATCATAGGAGACGGCCAAATCTCCACTCATGCATAGGTGAGTTCTTTAGACATGTTTCCTATCATACATCCCGCATCCGAAATGCTTTGAACTCATTAAGGCTTAAGAGTCATCCTCTCTCATGATAGGATTCTAGGTGAGTCTTTTAGGTGTGTTTCCTATGTAACACCCCGTATCCGAAATGCTTTGGACTCATTAAGCCTTAACAGCCATCCTCTTTACATGATAGGATTCTAGGTGAAAAGATCAAAGTTTTACTCGGGTAGTTCAGCCAGGTAAGGATAGTATTAGAGGTTAATCAAAGATCAATTAAGTACCTCGTTCCTTACGGAGCGCGTTACACAACCCCCAAACCTTGCATTTGACACCAACTAATCTAAGAAAACTTGAACCCTCCATTTGTAAATCTTACTTGACTTTTGAACCATTTATCTTGTCATTAGTAGCGTAAGGTTTGAACTAATAACTAGATGTAAATGGTAAGTATTTGTAAGACTACCAACTTTTACAAATCTTACTTGATTTTTGAATCAATTATCTTATTATTAGTAGTATAAGCTTTGAACTAATAATTTAATAAACATGGTAAGTATTTGTAAGACTTATAAAACTTTGAGACCCATTTCAGCAGACGTCCTTTTGACTATGTTTTTTTAGACCTTTAGTCAAAGGATCAGCCATATTTTCTGAAGATCGGACGTCAATCACTGAGATAACTCATTGGCAAATGAGTTCTCTCAAATAGCCATGCTTCAGACGAATGGTCTTCTTCTTTCCATTGAATAACGAGTTCGCTGCCACAACACTCGTCGCCTGATTATCACAATAGATAGTAATTGCGCATTGGAATTCCGTCAATGGAAGGTCTCGAAGAATACAACCGAGCCACTCAGCTTCATCTTTTGCAACACAGAGTGTGAAGAACTTAGATTCCATCGATGATTTTGCAATCATTGTCTGCTTCTTAGACTTCCACGAGATGGCAGCTCCACCCATAGTGAAGACAAAACCTCCAGTAGACCTGTACTCATCTGTTTCTGAGCACCAGTTCTCATCTAAATAGCCTTCGATTATACCCAGATATCCAGTGTAGAATAGGCCCAAACCTGTAGTTCCTTTCAAGTATCTCATCAATCTCTGGACAGCATCCCAATAAAGATTTCTAGGATTACTTGTGAACCTACTAAGCATTCCTACAGCGAATGCTATATCTGGCCTTGTGCAGCTCATCGGGTATATAAGACTCCAAATAATCTTTGAGTACCTTAGCTGCTCTACTGGTCTTCCAGTGTTCGGTCGAAGGTTCTTGTTGTAATCGTATGGCACTGATAGTTCTGGCAAGTCGTTGTAGCCATACTTCCTTAGCATGCTCTCGACATAATGAGATTGGGACAATCCAATACCCTCTTCAGAGTATATGATTTTGATTCCAAGAATCACGTTCGCAGTTCTAAGGTCCTTCATGCTGAACTGTGCTGAAAAAAAATTCTTGATAGATATTACTATCTCCAAATCACTCCCAATGATGAGCATATCATCCATATAGAGGCAGATGACCACCATATTTCCTTCAACGACCTTGATGTATAGGAACTTGTCAGATTCACTGACTTAATACCCATTATTGCGAACAACCCCATCGAACTTCTTATGCCAGAGTTTTGGTGCCTGCTTAAGTCCATATAAAGACTTAACAAGTTTACAAACCTTACCAGCTGAAGCATCAAGTCCTTCTGGTTTCTCTATGTAGATCTCTTCTGTGAGATCTCCATTGAGAAAGGCAGTCTTCACATCCATCAGCTGGAGCATTAAGTTCATTGAAAGATGAATTATTACCCTTTTCAGAGTTAGCAGCCACCATGTTAGCAGACGCCTTCTGTTTAGCAATGAGCTCAGTCTTTGTACGAGTCCGAGTCTCGTCCTCGATCCGAATGAACCTCTTCAGATTAGACAGAGTCACCTGTCTTTTCCTTCTCCGAATGTGAGTGGAGAATAACATCCAAGATGGAGGAAGCTTATTGACAATTGCACCAGAGATGAAGGTTTGACAAAGATTGATCTTTTCATCCTTCAGCTTCATAACAAGCTTTTCAAGCTCTTTAACTTGAGGTAAAACCTCAGTGTCATCTTCAAACTTCAAGTCCAGAAACTTATCAATAAGGTGAGATTTGGACAGCTTCTCCTCATCCTTGTACTGGTCCTCCAGAGCATTCCAGATTTCCTTTGCAGATGGTTTGTTGGTGTAAGCATCTGCTAGATAATCGGCCATGCAATTAAGGAGATAACTCCTGCAGAAGTGATCATCTCTAGCCCAAGAGGCTTCAGCTTCAAGATCTTCTTTAGAGTCTAGTTTTTCCTCAGAAACCACATAGTAGATTTTTAGGAGTTGCATCCCGAAGATCACTTTCCGACGCCATACGTTAAAGTTGGATCCGTCAAAATTTTCTAACTTAAGATAGTCCACTCTAACAGTCCTCGCAGGATCCATGGTAGATCAGAATAATGCTTTAAGATTGTTGGTGCATGTGGTTAAATTTAGAATAATACAGATATATAACAGCAAAAAATGAACAGAAAACTGAAGTGTAGTAATTTAAAAATTTTCAACTCAGCTGCTGTGCGTTTCTAAAACGCTGTGCTTAAAGTATTATTTGGCCTACTCCGGTGTAAGGATCCCAAGGCCAAATTGCTTCCAGGAACATCAGTCCAGTACTCTGGTGTGTACCAACCCAGTACTGTTAAGATCTCCTCGATCTATCAGGAAAAGATCTACTTGATCTATCAGACAAAGATCTCCTCGATCTATCATGCAAAGATCTCCTCGATCTATAAGACCTTCTCGGTCTAGGCATTGTTCCTATGAGCACTAGCTATTCTACAACATATATATCTGTATATATTGATTATTATTTTTGGAATGAATTTTCCTTAAGGATCTAGAGTCTATTTATAGTGTTTAGGAAAATACTATGCACTAATAAAATAATATATTTTACTATGCATGTGGGCCCCGCATCCAAATTTTTCTTCGGTGGGGCCCATCACATTTAAAAAAATAAAGAAAACATGGGCTACTGCAGCAGCCCATGTGAGGTTTGAAAAAATATTCAACACAATTGTGATAGAGAATGGATGTAGTTGTTTTTGTTTGGGGTTCTAGTTGCTGAAAAAAATGAATTGAATTTGGAGCTAATGTGCGTTCTTGAGTGTGAGATTGAAGAAGTATAATGTTCTTTTTTTCAATTAACAATCAATTATTCTTTTTTTGGAGGGGTTCTCTGATATTAGTTCCTTAAATCTTTAATGTTTTGAACTAGGCCCTCAAATGACTGAAATTGCTATTAGATCTCCATATTCTTAAGTTAATTTAAAATTAGATCAGGTCCTCAATTCTCATAAGTTGTTTCAAATTAATCCCTTAAATTTTAGAATATTAACGATTTATGAGACTAATATGGAGAAAACCCAATAAGAAATAAATCATCTACCCTTTAAAAGAGGGAGTTCATAAAAAACTTTTCCTTCCCCAAATTACCCTTCAACCAATTTAAATATACCAAAGTTATGCCTTATAACCGTTACACAGATTTCATCATCATCGTCGGAAATCAAAAGCCCTAAATTTTCTGTCGGTTACGCCTCCTGTCCTCCAACCAGTTCATCGATTACCCTTCTCCTCAGTCAATCTCCTCAGTTCATTGGTTACGCCATCCCACGATCTTAAAGATGAGTATTATTGCCCTAATCATCAACGCCACGCCTCTGCCATCATCTCCTCAGTTCTCAGAATTTTGGCATCGGTTAGGATCAGGAAGGAATTTCATTGAAGAAGGTATTTCTAAATTTTACCTATGATTTTTAAATTTAAAACGAATTCTACCTATAATTTGAAGAAGGTTTCTTCTTGGTCTTAATTCCGCTACACAAAACCCTAGCTCTAATCGTTAGTTCTGCTCAAATCACCCTCTCCCCTTTTTGTTATTCATTCCTCTCCTTTTGTTCTAATTTTTCCCTAATTCTCGATTTCCTGCAGTTTCAAGCGACGAGGGTTTCAATATTCGAACAGCTGTTGTAGCGAGTTTAGAAAGTAAGTTGAATCCATACAACTTATTATATCCGGATGTATTATACATTTCTATCATCAATCTTACACAGCTTATTTTTAGAGACCTTTGGCAAAAACCTAGAATTCACACGTAATGAACTGCATTCAACCACACACAGGCTCACATAACTTGAATTATGAAGTTTTTTCCCCACACATGATAAAGAGATGTCCTTGACAAACCTAAAGTTTTCTTGTTTGTTTATAGTAATTTATATTGGGTTTGAGGTGAAAATTTTAGCTTGCGCTTGAAATGGATGTGACTGCATCTTTACTTGGTTTGAGTTAGTTTTAGGAGACTTGATGTTTGTTATTTTCGACTCATGTTATTTTTCTTTTGTCGCAGCCCTCTTTTTATACCAAAACCACAACATCATTCATTTACGACTTTGATACAGTTACCTTGGTTGGAAATGTAATGCTATATCCAGTTCACACTTTTTGTATTATTGACTGTGCCCATATAGACTACTTTGCACACTGTGACTGGCATTTATACTATCTTGTAAGGAGACATTGACACTTAAGAAGAAATATGTAAAATGCATTTGTACTAAATTGATGGGTTTGCTGTCTACTGTTTGTAAGAGATGAATCAGCATAATATATTAAATTCATCTATACATATAAAGTAACTGCTTTGTAGGTTTAACTAGGTAAAGTCAGGTCCATTATATGATTCTTGTAGTTTGAGTTTTTGTTGGTGGGAACTGAGAAGATATGTTTGCTTCGAATCTTGATAGAGTCCCATTAGACTTCTTAATCTTCATTACTTGTTTTAATGCACAAATTATACCCTCCTAAAGTTGGTTTATTTGTGGACGATTCAGCTAATTCATGCTGCATCGCCATGTAGCAAAATGCGGAGAAAGTACTTATCAGTAAAGGTAATTTTCAATTTCATTCCATTTTAGTTCCTCTTCATAATATTTGTTTGTTCGTGCTCTTTTTACATAGTTCAGTTTCTATGAAACTTTCACATAGGCTCATCGTGGTATCTATGTGGTTGGATATATGCTAGGAAAGAATGATACTATGATAGATTAGTTAGTAACAAGATATATATTCTTACAGGAAAGAGCAATTATGGCCAGAATTAGATCAGTTACTTCAAGATCAAGATGATGCCTCAGGTGCATCTACCACTTACACAGCCGCTGTTCCTGAATACAAGGTTGTGTTTGTTGACTCAAAAGCCACATCACATTTGGAAAAGAAATGGAGTCTTGCAAATGGTCATGTTGTTCATGATATTCATCATCCATGCAGGTACTAAAGGAATGTTTTATATTGAGACATGTATTTAAGTTCATCTAATAATGGAATAATACATGATATCCGATCTTCAGATGTAATGTAGCTATGCGGAAAGAGCTCCACACTCCAGCTTCTGATCGTTCTTGCATTCATCTGGAGTTTGACATTGCTCGAACTGGTCTTGCGTAAGTACTTGTATTTCTTTTTTCCTTTCTTGATTCCACATCACATTATTTCTTTTTTCCTCTTTTATGCACATTATTTATTTTATGCAACTCATTCAATTGTATACTTAACATGACAATGATCTGATTGTTCGAGTGCCAGATATGTTCAAAGTCTTTATGACTTGTTTTTTTTTGTCTTTGAACAACTTTGCCTTTAGATACATGAGAGTGGTGCTATAGCATATGAAAACAACCATTGAATCAATCTTATGATCCTAAGCAGTTGTATGAATTCGCGCTCTGTAGGGTTCATAGATCGATGCTGTGCAGTTCATTAGAGGTTATACATGTAATGGACATGGCTTTCCTACATTTCATGTTTTTCATCTTATATCTTCTCTTTTTCTTTCTCTTTCATTTTTTAAAATTTTAATTTTGACAAGCTCATCGATGTAAAAGCTAAAGAAACTTAAATTATGAGTTTATGACTGTGTTGGTTATTTTTATGGTTTATGCTGCTGTCGTCATTATTATATGTCAGTTTTTGCTTTACAAACTTAAATTAGATATTGCTGACACATTTCCTTGTGCTCACGGTAAAACAACTCTTCCACCAGATATGAAACAGGAGACCACGTTGATGTATATTCAGAGAATTGCATTGAGACTGTAGAGGAGGCTGAAAAGCTATTAGGTCTTTCATCGAATACATTCTTCTCCATTCATGCTGATAATAAAGATGGAACCCCCCGCAACAGTGGCTCTTTCCCACCTCCTTTCCCATCTCCCTGTACTCTAAGAACTGTTCTTGCACGATATGCTGATCTTCTGAATTTTCCTAAAAAGGCAAGAACTATCTGGATTCAAACAACTAATTTAAACATTGGTTTCTAAAATAGTATATATGATACTATCAATTGTCACTATTCAGGCTGCTTTAGTTGCGTTAGCTGCACATGCTTCTGATCCCAGTGAGGCAGAAAGATTGAGATTTTTGGTCTCCTGCTGGCAAGGTAGGTTCAATTATTGGTGACTCTAATTGTCTAAGCTTTTAACTTTATCATAAATCACTTTCTCATTTTCCATTGTTTTTCTTTGACATAGGATGGATATTCTCAATGGATAGTTGCAAGTCAGATGAGCCTCCTGGAGGTTATGGCTGAGTTCCCTTCAGCCAAATGATAATCATATTTTATTATAATTTTATACCCTCATTATCTATTTTATATGAATAAATATGCTATTAATATTTTATTATAATTTTATACCCTCATTATCTATTTTATATGAATAAATATGCTATTAATAATTGTTTTTATCTTTAATTCTATTTTATATGAATAAATATGCTATTAATAATTGTTTTTATCTTTAATTACAGGTTAGTGAAGAATAAAACCCAAGATCTCTTATCTCAACAAAAACTCATGAATTAAATGAAGAACACAAGAAAGAGTCAAAAAGTCCAAGCCCAGAATCAAGCTGAGTAGCCTGTAGAAGCCGGAGAAAATAAAAAAATTAAATATGAAAAAATGTATTCAAGATAGTTAGCCGCAAAGAAACGACGATATCTTCCAATCCGGAAGACGGAATTTAACATATAATATATAAAAATCACCTATCTCAACGAGACGAAGCCAACCGTGAAGTTAGAATTTTTATTAGAGCATTGATGCCAGCATCAATGCGGGCATCGATGCCTGTATCTATGCGAAGTCATCCAGATTTCATCAACGGTCGAAATTGCATTCTTGGGGCTCAAGTTTGATCCAATGGCTCTCATTCACTGATGTTTACTATAAATAGGGGTTGAGAGTGAGGGGTTAGAGGTGTAAAAATTTTTATAACTCTATTTGGAGAGGGGGACTACTCTTAATTGAGAAGACCTTCCAAAATTATAATTTTTGTTGCAATTAATAATAATAATTTTTTCTTCACTTTAAAATTGTCTTTTCTCCTCTTTGTTGAATGATGAGGATGGAGATGAAGAGCAATTTGAAGATTTGTATTTCTTTTATTTTTCTCTTTTATTTCTTTTTAGTAATTTCTTTATTATTGCTTATTAGTTAGATTTACATTCATGCTTGTAGTGCAGATTTATTTTCTTATCTTTTTATTTTTATTATTGCTTATTAGTTAGATTTACATTCATGCTTGTAGTGCAGATTTATTTTCTTATCTTTTTATTTTTTTTGCACTTTAATATGTAGAGTAGATTTATTTTCTTACATTTAAATTTTGTAATGTATTTTGTAGTTTAAATTTTAATTCTTTGTAGTTAGATTTATTTCTTGTTCATAGTTTAGATTTTTCTTTTTTTATTTTTGTAATTAGTTCTTTTTCTTCTTGCTTTTATTTCTTAAGATGTGAAATTAATTCTTGTAGGAATCTTAGAATTGTATGATTCTAGTCTAAATTCCTTTATATTATGCAAATTATTCTCTTACACTTAAAATATTCATGTTTAGGATAATCAAGTAGAGAACTAATCGGTAGAAGAAGACTTTGATAATCTATACTTATCTTAAATGGTTTGATAGGTTATGCTTATGAATTCTAGGATTACTATCTTGTTGTTATTCTTATCATGAATAGTAATTTTAACTTAGATGATAATTTGATAGGTTATACTTTTCTTAAATGGTTTGATAGTCTATGCTTAATAAATCTAAGTTGAAATATGTTAAAAATTAAATTCTAGATTTTCTCATATCTTAATTGAATCCTCCATCTTGACTTTCTTGAATTTTCTTTTCATTCTTGATTTTAATTCTTGATTTTATTCATTCTTCTTTCTTGTCTTGTGATTTCATTTATTCTTTGATTCTTTCTTCTCTCCTCTAAAATTCAATTTATTATCTCTTGCATATATTCACAACAATCACTCATCACAATCACACTTATTCTTTAATCCTATTTTTATCATGTAAAAAACATAAGAACCAATTCTAATAATCTCTTAAAATCACCTTCCTCGTGGGATCGATAACTTTTTATATTATAACTTGATCAATAACTTTTTATACTATAACTTGATTAATTGTGCACTTGCAATTTTGGTACATAATTATGTCACATCAAGTTTTTAGCGTCGTTGCCGGGGAAGGTGCTAAAATAGGATTTTATTATTTTGGTTCTTTAACTTGTGTGTTTTTCTTGTGAAGGAACCGCTTGGAGCTTGAAAATCTTGGATTGAAGATCAAGAATTTGGAGAATTGCTTTCGGGTAAGTCTTCTTTCTAGTGTTTTCAATTCCACCCTCTTTAGTTAGCTTCACAATTAGAGTCAATTAGGATTTAAAAAAAATATTTTATTTTTGTTGACCATAATAAAATCCATCTTTCACTTGGACATTAACTAACAAGATAATAAACTCAAACAATGTTTCCCCTTCTCGTAGTTGTTTGATTGTTAACCCTAATAAAAAATATAAAGATTTTCTTTTTATCATCCTTTTTAGTCACTTTTAATTTCTAGGGTTGCATTTCATATAGTTTATAGGAATTCACCAAAGTGATTGTAGCACTTGATTTGGCACATACTTAAAACATTCTTAAGGGCAAAACCCCTAATCAAGATAAGGTAAGGGATTTCATCACACTTTCATTAGCCCACAAATCACTCATTCCTCACTTAACAAACCCAAGCCTTCTAAAACTCATTAGACGTTGGTCCCTAAGGATTCGAGCTCAATAAAGAGCAAGAAATCCTTAAGTGAACCGGTTTAAGTTTTCTCAGATTAGTTGGTGTCTAAGACAAGGTTTAGAGGTTGCGTAAAGCGCTCCGCAAGGAAAGAGGTACTTAATTGATCTTTGATCACCCTCTAGTACTATCCTTACCTGGCTAACTACCTGGGTAAAACTTTAATCTTTTCACTATAGGAGTTTTTGGTTAGGAGCTGGTCTAGTTGAGTTAGGCTAAACTCTAGAATTAGAGTGATTGAAAAGTGATTGCTTTGATTTGTTTTAGTTAGGATTTTTCTTTATCTTTTTCTTCTCATAAAAAAAACTAATTTTCTTTTTTTCCTTAAAAAAAATTGTTTTGGTGTATGCAAACTTGGGTTAGGGATAATTCTCATCATTTAATCCGTGTTGAACCAATCTAAGAAATGACAAATCAACCCGTTCTCCAGGATATGTGTTACCCTACCAGAAATGCAATTCCGTCTTGCATAAGGCTCCCCGAAGCAATTAGAGCAAATTTCGAGCTTAGACCGCATTACATAAACATGCTTCCCAAATTCCTAGGAAATAAAATAGAAGATGCATATATTTTTATCTTGGAATTTGAGGAAGTGTGTATTATGATTAAAATGAGAGAATTAACCGAAGATGCGATTAAGCTTAGATTTATTCCATTTGCTCTTAAGGATAAAGCAAAAAAATGGCTGTACAGCTTACCGACAAATTCCATCTCAACTTGGGATGAATTTGTCACCGTTTTTCTTAAAAAAATTTTCTCTATTCACAAAATGGTAATGCTTAGGAACAACATTCAAAACTTCAAAATTATCCCGGGAGAGCCATTCTAGAAATATTTTGACTGATTCAAAGATCTTTTAATCCAATGTCCTCATCATGGTCTAGAAAAATAGCGATTGTGCCAAGTCATATATGAAGGATTGGACTATTCTTCAAAAACATCTTTAGAATCGATGTGTTAGGGAGATTTTATGAGGAAAAACGCAGATGAAGCTTAGGAATTCCTAGAGAGTCTATATGAGAAAACAATGCAGTGGGAACACTATGATGACAGGGTTTCATCAGTTCCCCAATCTAAGTCTAGTAGTCTTTCCCTGGAGTCAAACATTGCTTCTGAAGCGAAGATGACAACGATTATGCAGAGGTTAGAAGCCTTAGAAGTTAAGGAACGAGCTCCAGCTCAAATCAATCATGTTTCCGCCCCGAGTTGTCATAACTGTCGGTCTCCTACTCACGTTTCAGAGGAATACCCTCTCTTAGGAAACAACCATGCATTAGAACAGATGAACGCTGCATTCTTGCGCCCTAGAAATGATCTATTTTCTTCAACCTACAATCCAGGTTGGAGAAATCATCCCAACTTTGTATGGAATCAAGGAAATTCTCCCGGAAATCAAAACTTTATTCCCGCGTCAAACCAATAATTCCCTAGGGGAAACACTGCCCCGTTCAACTCATCAAACAATTTCTAACAAGCTAACCCAGTTTTTCCAACCTAACATCCTCATCCTCACCAGCCTACAAATCCTTCAAATTCTGATCATAACAAACGTTTGAGTGTCTTAAAAAAGAGTTTAGAAGCTATGATCAAAGCTTCTACACAAACTACCAACATGTTGACCCAGTCATCCACCACTCTAAATTCCTTCATGCAAACAACCGGCCAAGTGCTCAACTCGAACACTCAAGCCATAGCCCGGTTAGAAACCCAACTTGGGCAACTAGCCACTTCCGTAAGTGAAAGAGAAAAAGAAAAATTCCCAAGTCAACATGTTGCAAACCCTAAAGACAATGGATCCAGTTCAACTCATCTAGCTCATGTGAATGCAGTTCACACACTGCGATCAGGAAAATAAATAGACAACCAAGTTAGAATGCCACCAGATCAAACCCCTTCTCCCATCCAACACACTCCTTCCGATGAAGCAATTTCTTCCGATGACCAAAACGCTGAACTTGAGATTGAGCCTGATCTAGATAGGTATAGGCCCGTTGCCCTTTTTCCAGATAGACTCAAACCTAGGAAAAACTCCCCACGGGTTGAGAAAATCCTAGAAACATTTAAAAAGATCAAGATCAACATCCCTCTCCTAGATGCAATCGAACAAATCCCCTCTTATGCAAAGTTCTTGAAGGACTTATGCACTAAGAAAAGAACCACCAACGTCCCCAAGAAAGTCTTCTTAGCTGCCAACCTCAGTGAATTTTTTTAAAAACCAATGCTATTAAAATATAAGGACCCTGGTTGTCCCACAATTCTATGCGTCATAGGTAACACTCACATTGATAAGGTACTTCTAGACTTGAGAGCCAGCGTCAACCTCCTTCCTTATTCAATCTATCAACAGCTAAGTGTAGGAGAACTTAAACCGACAAGATACACTCTACAGTTAGCTGATAGATCTGTAAAAATTCCCAAAGAAGAGGTAGAGGATGTTCTGATCAAAGTTGGAGAGTTTATTTTCCCTGTTGATTTTATTGTCTTGGAAACGCAGCCCATTTCCAATCTCAAAAGTCAAATCTCAGTCATTCTAGGAAGACCGTTTTTAGCCACCTCAAATGCTTTCATCAATTGTAGAACCGGTCAGATGAAACTATCTTTTGGGAATATGACTATTGACCTCAATATCTTTAACCTAGGAATGCAGCCTAGTGATCCATTTGATGAACTCATGGAAGTGAATTTCATTCAAGGAATATAAAGTGAACAACAAGAGGGAGAGTGTGCGTCTGATTCAAATGCATCTGATTTAATGATTGAGGAGCTTTCTGATGACGAACTAGAGTTAGAACCGCTGGTCAATCATGTTTTTACTATTGGCTGGCAACGAGAACCTTTGGAGATAGAACCCCGAGTCCATCTTCGCCCATCTGTGGAGGAACCCCCTAAGTTAGAGCTCAAACCTCTACCTGAAAATCTAGAGTATGCCTACTTAGAGGAGAACGAGTCTTTACCAGTTATCATTTCTTCTGATTTGACTACCGGTCAAAAGGAAGCTCTCTTAGATGTTTTAAGAGAGAATAGGGAAGCCATTGGATGGACCATGGCTGATATCAAAGGGATTAGTCCAACCATTGTTTAACACCAAATCCATTTGATAGATGATGCCAAACCTACTAGAGATCCTCAACGTAGGTTAAACCCAGTGATGAAAGAAGCTGTTAGGAAAGACATTCTGAAATGTCTCGATCATAGGATCATTTATCTTATTTCTGATAGTTCAACGGTGAGTCCGGTCCAAGTTGTTCCAAAGAAATATGGGATCACCGTGATCCAAAATGAGGCTAATGAGCTGATTCCCACTCGGATCCAAACTGGATGGCGAGAAAGCTCAACTTAGCCACTCGGAAAGATCACTTCCCTCTTCCTTTCATTGACCAAATGTTAGAGCGTTTAGCAGGACATGAGTTCTACTGTTTCCTGGATGGATATTCAGGTTACAATCAAATCCCTATCGCTCCAGAAGATCAGGAGAAAACCACCTTCACTTGCCCGTATGGAGCATTCGCATACCGACGCATGCCGTTTGGCCTGTGCAACGCACTAACCATATTCTAACGTTGCATGATCAGTATTTTTTCCGACATGGTAGAGAGATTCCTTGAAATTTTCATGGACGACTTTTCTATTTTTGGTGACACATTTTCCCAATGTTTGCATCATCTTAAACTGGTCCTAGAACGTTGTAGGGAGAAAAATCTGACTCTCAATTGGGAGAAATGTCATTTCATGGTCAAACAAGGTATTGTCTTAGAACATGTAGTTTTCAATAGGGGAATCGAAGTGGACAAAGCTAAGGTAGATCTCATTTTCAATCTCCCTCTTCCCAAAACAGTCAAAAATATCAAATCGTTTATTGGTCATGCTGGTTTTTACCGACGTTTCATCAAGGATTTCAGTAAAATTGCTAGACCCTTGACCAATCTCTTAGCCAAGGATACATCATTTGTCTTCTCTCCCGACTGCCTCAAAGCTTTTGAATATCTGAAAAAGGAGCTAACCACAGCTCCTATCATTCATGCACCGGACTGGACCTTACCCTTCGAACTGATGTGTGATGCATCTGATTCTACGATTGGTGCTGTTTTAGGACAACAGTTTGATGGAAAACCGCATGTGATCTACTACGCCAGTAGGACTCTGAATGATGCCCAGCAAAATTACTCTGTCATAGAAAAAGAGTTTTTAGCTGTAGTCTTTGCCTTAGAAAAATTCAGGTCCTACCTCATCGGTTTCTTAACCAAAGTTTTCACAGATCATGCCGTACTAAAGTATCTTTTGACCAAAAAGGATGCTAAAGCACGACTCATTAGATGGATTCTCCTACTTCAAGAGTTTGACATTCAAATTCTTGACAGAAGGGGAACAGAGAACCCCGTAGCAGATCACCTCTCCCGACTCCCAAATGCACCAACATCAACCGTCCCGATCAATGAACATTTTCCAGATGAACAACTCTTAGAAATCCAATCTGTTCCATGGTTCGCCAACATTGTGAACTACATAGTCATGAACCAAATCCCTTCTTATTGGTCCAAACAGGATAGATCCCGTTTTCTCTCCCAAGTAAAATACTTTTACTAGGATGATCCATATCTGTTCAAATACTATCCTGATCAAATCTTTAGGAGGCGTGTTCCCACTGAAGAATCTAGGAGTGTTCTATCCTTTTGTCATGAGCAAGCATGTGGGGACCACTTTGGCCTAAGAAAAACAGCTGAAAAAATTCTCCAATCTGGGCTATACTGGCCCACTCTTTTTAAGGATTCATATGAGTTTTGCAAAACCTGTAACCGCTGTCAGCTTTTAGGGAAGGTCACTAGGAGCTTTTTGATCTGTGGGGTATCGATTTCATGGGACCATTTCCAAATTCCTTTGGAAATGTTTATATTCTAGTAGCCGTTGAATACATGTCAAAATGGGTTGAGGCGGTAGCTTGCAAAACTAATGATAACAAGGTCGTTGTCAAGTTTTTGAAAGAGAACATTTTTACACGGTTTGGAGTACCCCGAGCGATCATCAGTGACAACGTTACACATTTCTGTAACCGTTCTTTTTAGGCTTTGATGAGGAAATATTCAATCACACACAAATTGTCAACTCCTTATCAGCCCCAAACCAGTGGACAAGTAGAGGTCACAAACAGGCAGATCAAACAAATCTTAGAAAAAATAGTTAATCATAACAGAAAAGATTGGTCTGTAAAATTATGTGATGCTCTGTGGGCATATAGAACAGCTTTCAAGGTAAATTTGGGGATGTCACCATACAGACTAGTGTTTAGAAAAGCTTGTCACCTACCAGTGGAGTTAGAGCATCGAGCAATGTGGGTAATAAAACAGTTAAATTTTGACTCAGACTCCGTAGGTAAGAACAGATTGCTCCAAATAAATGTGTTGGAAGAAATTCGAAATGATGCATACATAAACTCAAAATTTTATAAAGAAAAAACCAAGATTTTTCATGACAAATCAATTTTACGAAAAAATTTCTCTCCAGGACAGAAAGTTTTATTGTACAATTCAAAATTGCATCTTTTTCCTAGAAAATTAAGATCAAGATGGACAGGTCCATTTTTTGTCAAACAAGTTTTTTCGCATGGGGCTGTCGAGATAGAAAATCCTAAAAATAGTAATATTTTTAAAATAAATGGTCAACGTCTAAAATCATTTTTTGAATTTTCTACGCTTGGAGAGGAAGAGGTGTTGGTTCTTCATGAACCTCATTATCTATAAAAAAAATATAAAAATAATAATAAATAAAAAAATAAAATAAAATGAAATGAAAAAAATAGTTAAGCGGCACAATTTGTTTGGGTGCGATCATTCCAGCACTAATGCACCGGATCCCATCAGAACTCCGCAGTTAAGCATGCTTGGGTGAGAGTAGTACTAGGATGGGTGACCTCCTGGGAAGTCCTCGTGTTGCACCCCCTCCTTTTTGTTCCTCAGGAGGGTTCAGAAATTCGCGAATAAGAATGTGGCGACAGCAGGGTCCGCTGAGTATGTGTTTCGTAGGTTAGGTTTTGCAATTCAGAAAGGATTAGCGGCGTAATTTGTTGCCCGCTTGTCATCATCACATGTGTAATATTTTTATATTAGTTTAATATTAAAATTTTGTCAAGAACAAAAAATGAAAAAAATAATTATAATTTTTTTCTCTTATTTGATTTCTTCATCCTCATACTAACAGTAATTACAGATCCTTATCATCATTGTCGACCGAACAAATGTAAGTTCTTCAAGTCTTATCTGCTTTACTTTGTGCATCAGCGAATTTGCATTGAGGACAATGCAAAATTTAGGTATGGGGGTGGGAATTAGTTATTTTTTCCTTTTATTTTACCTTTTTAGTTGCTTTTTTGTCATTTTTTCCTTTTTCTAAAAAAAAAGAATATAAAAATATTGTCGCTTGCCAAATTAATAGAGTTAAGTAATAATTGATCTAATTGATAGATTTTAAATTTTCTAATTCCTAGTTAGTGACATACTCAAGTTCACCTTTTATGATAACTCCAAATAAAATTCTTAAGAAATGATTTTTTAACTAGTATACTTTACTTAAGTCTTACCTTAGATTTTTAATTAAAAATAATGAAATTTTTGCATGCTTAACTTAGAGTTGAAAATATTTTTTCAAGTTATCTTGATTTACACATTTTTTCAGAAGGGGATTCTATCTTATTAAGCCTAAGCTGACCGAGTAATTAAGCCCAAGGAGTATTTCCATACTTAATGACCTAAGCCCATTTGGGTTGGGATCCATTGGCCCAAAACTCGTTAAATGGTCACTTAGAAAGCCCGTTAAAGTAGAAAAAAATCACCAAGGATGAAAGAGTTAAAAAAAACTAATAAATGTTTTATAGTTGTATATATGGTCTTGGAAAATATTTTAAATCAAGCAACTTGAAAATTATTTAAAACAAAGAGTTAGCATGTTCTTTTCAAAACTTTTAAATTAAATTTCTAAGTTTGGCTTGGTTTTGTATTGCTACAATGAGAAGATTTTCTTAAAAATATACCTTAGAGTTATATATAAAAATGTTTTCTTGAGTGATAACTGGCTCCAATTAGATTATCTAAAAGTTATCAAGTGAATTTAGTTATTTACTGACTTCTTTAATTTGGCAAGTTGACCGAATTTTGTGGGTATATTCACTGCAAACCCTCACGAGACTACAACTCGTCCACTAGGGTAACCTAGGGGTTTAAAGGCTTGTTGTATGCCGTTAAATACAACCGCGATTCTGCGAAAGTGAGTTAGGATTTTCTTTTTATTTTCTTTGCTAGAGGACTAGCAAAAGTTTAGGTGTGGGGGTATTTGATAATCATATATTATTATAATTTTATACCCTCATTATCTATTTTATATGAATAAATATGCCATTAATAATTGTTTTCATCTTTAATTGCAGGTTAGTGAAGAATAAAGCCCAAGATCTCTTATCTCAACAAAAACCCATGAATTAACCAAGCCCAGAATCAAGCCGAGTAGCCTGTAGAAGCCGGAGAAAATAAAAAAATTAAATATGAAAAAAATGTATTCAAGATAGTTGGCCGCAAAGAAATGACGATATCTCCCAATCCGGAAGGCGAAATTTAACATATAATATATGAAAATCGCCTATCTCGACGAGGCGAAGCCAACCATGAAGTCAGAATTTTTATTCGAGCATCGATGTCAGCATCGATGCTGGCATCGATGCCTGTATCGATGCGAAGTCATCCAGATTTTATCAACGACCGAAACTGCATTCTTGGGGCTCAAGTTTGATCCAAGGGCTCTCATTCACTGATGTTTACTATAAATAGGGGTTGAGAGTGAGGGGTTAGAGGTGTGAAAAATTTTATCACTCCATTTGGAGATGAGGGCTACTCTTAATTGAGAAAGACCTTCCAAAATTATAACTTTTGTTATAATTAATAATAATAATTTTTTTTCCACTTTAAATTTGTCTTTTCTTCTCTTTGTTGAATGATGAGGATGGAGATGAAGAGCAATTTGAAGGTTTGCATTTCTTTTATTTTTCTCTTTTATTTATTTTTAGTAATTTCTTTATTATTGCTTATTAGTTAGATTTACATTCATGCTTGTAGTGTAGATTTATTTTCTTATCTTTTTATTTCTTTTTGCACTTTAATTTGTAGAGTAGATTTATTTTCTTGTATTTAATTTTTGTAATGTATTTTGTAGTTTAGATTTTAATTCTTTATAGTTAGATTTATTTCTTGTTCATAGTTTAGATTTTTCTTTTCTTTTTATTTTTGTAATTAGTTCTTTTTCTTCTTGCTTTTATTTCTTAAGATGTAAAATTAATTCTTGTAGGAATCTTAGAATTTTATGATGCTAGTCTAAATTTCTTTATATTATGTAAATTATTCTCTTACACTTAAAATATTCATGTTTAGGATAATCAACTAGAGAACTAATCGGTAGAAGAAGAATTTGATAATCTATGCTTATCTTAAATGGTTTGATAGGTTATGCTTATGAATTCTAGGATTACTATCTTGTTGTTATTCTTATCATGAATAGTAATTTTAACTTAGATGATAATTTGATAGGTTATACTTTTCTTAAATGGTTTGATAGTCTATGCTTAATAAATCTAAGTTGAAATATGTTAAAAAAAGAATAGTTTGTATTTTGTAATTGAGATTAGCTAGTGGATTAAATTCTAGATTTCTCATATCTTAATTGAATCCCCCATCTTGACTTTCTTGAATTTTCTTTTCATTCTTGATTTTAATTCTTGATTTTATTCATTCTTCTTTCTTACCTTGTGATTTTATTTATTCTTTGATTCTTTCTTCTCTCCTCTAAAATTAAATTTATTATCTCTTGTATATATTCACAACAATCACTCATCACAATCACACTTATTCTTTAATCCTATTTTTGTCACGCACAAAACATAAGAACCAATTCTAATAATCTCTTAAAATCACCTTCCTCGTGGGATATATAACTTTTTATACTATAACTTGATCAATTGTGCACTTACAATTTTGGTACATAATTATGTCGCATCACCAAGCCTCCACTAGGAGTTTTCTTCGCAGCAATAGCCCCCTAGTTGCAGCCTCGATATTATTCAATATCAACTTCACCAAGGTGAGCAACAGTTGATGATGTTTTGGTTTTGGACATTAATAGTTTCACACACTTTGCACGAGGTGTATTCATTGTAGCATTAAAAATGGATGAGACTTCGTTTTGCAGGATGGCACCAACTAGAATCCATGTAACATGTTATTTAGTCCATAGACCAATACCGACAGGAAGGATTCACAAAGGAGTCTGTTCAACCTGGATGAATGTTAGCCTTGTTCTATCTCTTGAAAATTGTGTTTCTTTAAATTTTTGTTTTAATTTATCCAAAGATTTAGTTCAAAGATTTACCGCTACATGTCTGCTTACACACAAAGAGCCACCCAGATCCAAAGATTATTCCTATGAATTGAGTGTACCAGTTTGCTCTTCTTTTTTATTGCTAAAGCTAACTAAGATTCTTATATTATTTTGTGAAGAATTAGCATATCAAAGTAATAAATAAATGCAGTTAATGATGATGCTTGTGCCGGACTTTGAGATAAAATATCACGAACCAATGGAAGTTTACTATTGTGTTACTAAGAACTTTATAGTGTTATCTAAATAGATTTTGCTCACTATTCTCATCATCTTACATCATTAAAAAAAAAACCACTAACAATATTAATTGCAATTTGCACATGGGTGGGTAAAATCAATTTTAAAAAAAACTTTTCTAAAAATTACTTAAAAAGTGTTCGACCAATAATTTGTGATATGCCAAATGCCCTCTCCTTGGTGGACTCATCATTGCTTATGCCCGGCACATGGTTAGCCATAGAGAGCATATGTCTGATTCTTCCTTGTTTCTTTGCCTCATTTCTACTTGTGTTTTTTTTCCAAATTGTGTTGCTTTACTACTGAACTCCTCGTTGACTATCCTTTAGTACATATTTTTTGATAGACCTCCGAGCGCGTCATACAGATTACCAGGCCATAAATATGAGTTGATAATTGGCTAGCATTAGTTACATTACCATAATGGCAAAAGTTAAAGAAATAGGCTTTTATGCCGACCACCTCAAAAATTAAAGACTCGTACAAAAGTGCTCATAAATGTTTGTAAGGCTCATTTTGGTCTCTTCTTCATTAGATTTCCACTTGGCCTATGTTTTTCACATATCTAGGCTTGAGCAAGTTAAGGAATTGTTAGGTCCATGTCACCAAGTTCCATATTTTTCAATGTTTTTGACCTTGTGGTTTATATGTCATTGATCCAAAAATATGGGGGTAAGTGGGTAACGATGGCTTAGATGTGACTGGTATAAGATAGAGAAAATAAATCACTTGATGAAAAACGTAAAGGTGGAAGATATGTAGGCTGAAGAAGGTCATTGACAAAGATGAATATATGATTCTGATGGATAACTACTCAAATGAAAAATTATGCAATCTCCTTCCAATGAAATATCGATCGTCTCTAATGCAGTTGTGGATATTAGTGAACCAAACACAGAAACTCTTGGTACAAAATAACACCAAGATGAAGAGAAGGCAACCAAGCCAAGCAAAATGATACAGTGCACAGTTAATGATCAATGGATAGCAAAGGAAAGGGAAAAGAACTCTGGCAAATACATATGAAATACAAAGTGCAATCAGAAGCTTCGAGATGAAAGGAAAATCAAAGGATTTTCAAAGAAATTAGTGCAAAGACTTAGAAAGGCTAATGTCATAAGCTTGGATTTACATACACATCATCAAAATTAACTTTTAGGTATATTCTTGTTATAGTATTTGATTGATCAATCACCTTGTAGATACAACAACTCTACTATCGCATAATTTATCCCTACATATAAATTTATTGTTCAAAATTTAGAATTACATTCAATAAATTTATACCAAATCTTTACCTAAATATCATTATAATTTAAACTAATATTAAAAAATTTACCATGTGCATTGCACATATAATCCAACTAGTTATAGTGATGCATGGTTGATGAGCAGTTACGATCTCTTTTAATATCAATCATACTATTTTTATACTATCACTACCAAATATGAAGGGGTAGAAATTAGGAAGATTTTTTTTGACCCCACTCTTTGGTTTACAGAAGTACAAAAGGATTATAAAATTTGTAGTGTGATAGTCACTACTATTTCTCTTTTAGTTTGTTATTCACTTTTTCTATATAAAGAAGGGTTATATGGATAGATATTATTGTGGAATAAATGGAAAACAATGCAATGTAATAGGCTTCCATGGTCAATTTACATGCTCTTGTTACTTAATCTAGAAAAAATATAAGGTTTTTTTGCATATATTGTGAAGCACGTGGGGGGGGCCACGAGTTCAGTCGCATCTCCAAACCGTGTGAAGAGCAAAGAAAGGCTAGTGCGGGCCACGCAGAGAGGAAAACCACGTGAAGAGCAAAACTTTGGGTTCACGTGGGGGGCCACAAACCGCGTGAAAGGTTTTTGTTCAGCGTTTTTTTTTCCTCCGGTCCCGATTGAGCTTATAAATACACGTCGGTTCTCTCCCTAGGGTTTGGTACAAAAGTGTTGGGGGTAGAAAAAGTCAGAGGCGGCGTGCAAGTGCAAAGGAGGGCAGGCAGAGGAGAAAATTATAGAGAAAAAAAGTCGGGGTGGCGTGCAAGTGCAAAGGAGGGCAGACAGAGGAGAAAATTACAGAGAAAAAAAGCTGACTGTGTGTTTTCTTGGGCTGCGTGCAACAGGAGAAATAGAGGTCTTTTTTGACTGGTTTTGAGAGATTTGAGAGTTAGTTTGAGGGTTTAATTTGTGTGATTGTAAACCTATTTGTATTCTCTTTCTCTAATAGTAGATCCCCCCTCCTTACCCCGTGGACGTAGGCTATTTGCCGAACCACGTTAAAATTGATTGTTCGTGTTGTGATTTGTAATAGAGAGTTTAGGTTCCCTCGATAAGTCAGTCCTAGAACTGATTAGAGAAAGAGCTGATATTCCACTTTGTTGAGATATTTTACTTTCAGTTCATGTTTCTTTTGTGAAATAGGGATTTAGTTGAGATCTACTCTCTTGTCATGCACCAGAGGTGCTGCCAAAATTTCCGCTACGCACAACATATATATACCTTAAATCTTCCATATTAGCAAAATTGCCTTCAAAATCTTAGTATTTGTAAAATTACCCTCGAATTCTCTCACCTCATTTTTTTTCTATCCTTTCACTTAACTATTTCAGTTTTTAAGTGAGAAATTGTTACAAACCTATAACAAATTATTGAAAAGTTAACCTTTTTTTTAAAAACCAACGTTCTTTAGTTGGAGTAGTAGAAAGACCAATATACTAGTCTCGAGGGTCAATTTTATAAATACCAATATTTTAAGAATACCTCTGCAAATATTGGAAATTTGAGGGGCATATATGTAAAAACCCAAAAATTGTATATAAAAACAACAAGACTTGCCCAGAGTAGCGAAATCGCAATGGGCTAGAACATAACATGATCTACCGAGTTAAAAAGACTGGAGACTTGGGTAAGCCCTAGTCCATTCTTGTTGGAAAATTTCTCCTACGCAATCATGCAATGAGCTAGAACTATTGGAACTATTTTTTTAAATAGGGTTTTACGTGAGAGACGCTTTGAGTTTTATCTAAATTGATACTTATCATCTTTATTTTTTTTGTTATAAATAAAATTTTATTTTTTTTATTTTTGATCAAAACACTTATATTTACGTATATGTTTACAAAGTTACACTTTTTATATTATCTGTTTAAAAAAATTAAATTCTTATTATACCTTATTATCTACTTAAGAGGGGGAATAAGAGGAGAAGGAGAAGGAGAAGGAGAGAGGGGAAATGAGGTTGCCGCTGATGGACCAACCACATGAGAGAATGAGGGGAGGAGGTCGGCGGTGAGAATGGAGAGGGAGGAGAAGAGGAGGAAGGAGGAGGAAAGGAAGAAAATAAGGATGGATGTGGAGGAGGGAGGTGAAAGTGGTCATTGGTGGAGGGGTATAAGAGGAGATAAGTGGTTAGGCTTTGGCCCAAGAGGTGGAGAAGATTATGGAGGAGTTGGGGAGGACAGAGAGGGCGAGAGGAGAGGGAAAGGAGGAGGTGGAGGAAGCCATTGATGGAAGGAGAGGAGAGGAAAGGGTGTGTTAGGATTTGGAGAAATCCTAGAGGTGGAGGAGATGGTGAAAAATGTGGAGGAGGATGGGGAGGGGAGGGAAGGGAGGAGATGAAGAAGGACAGGGAGGATGGGAGGTGTTAGAAACATAACATACAACGCAGCGGAAATTGTACATCATGTAGATTAATCAAAATTAATTAAAATCTAGAAGAATACCTAAAACGCTTTCCGAAATTCTTCGATAATCTGTCCCAAGATAAAAAAATAGCTTCCTCAAGAGAAAAAGTCTCCAACTGAAATCCACCCGTCATCGAAGAGGAGCAATACTGAGAGATATGTTCTCAAAATCTATTTCCTTTTTCTTTTTCTTTCTTTTCTTTTCTTCATAAGGCTACATATGAGTCCTATAAATAGGATTGGACCCACCTTATAGATTTCAATTTCAAAACAATTCTTAATTGTTTAAAACTCTATCCATAACATTTAAAGATAGAATATTATTTCCATATCAATTAGGATAGAAATAGAATTGTATTACATGTAAACCTCTTCTAATGACATTAGTGAGACCAATTGGGTCCCATATTAAGAACCAATTATTAATCAAATTAATAATTTTAATTTAACTATCAAATCCCTATCCAACCAACTGTTTATAAAAACTCTTCCATACTATGGGATTAAACATTAGTGAATAATATTATCTTACATTTAGTCCCTTCTAATATCAATTTAGTTTAGGCAACTTTATTGAGCAGGACAAATCACCTATTTGCTCATTCCTAAAATTATAATCCCATGAACATAAATAAAAATCATTTTGAAACATCAAAATATTTTATTTTATAAGAAAATAAATTTAGAAAAATAATTTTTAAAAAATCACCCGTCGACGAGAATTTAATATCTTCATGAGATATGCATTATAAATTAACTCATAAAAATGAGTATACTGGATCCTATCTAGATATCCATCACTTCCCTAAATAAAATCTAGTAACCCAACATTTTAGGTTGTATAGCACTTGTAAAACAAGTTTAACCATCATATCAAAGTATATTAAATTATCAAATCGAAAATGATAATATCATCAAGTCTAAGGGACCTTGTAACAATTTGAATTTTCTATCTCTTAGGTGACTTGTCCTAGAGAATCTAAATAAGGTCTTGTCCTACACATATCAAATATGCGCTTATGACATACACCCGGGGAATCTTCATTCCCGATGGCTGAGATCAACCATCACATCTCATATGTTGTTGTCATGCATAATAACTTGTTATAGCAAAGCTATCATTTACTAGTTATAGGTTAAGCATAAATTTAAGAAACCTTTCAATTAGATCATATCTCTAAGCAAGTGACCATCACAGTACATGATCTAACAAAATAATTTCTAAGGATAACATAACAATTATATAAAAGATACTAAAACAACCTGTGCAACAATAAAACTTAATTAATATTCAATAAAAATGTATTGGATGTTTAAGGGCATATAACACTACTCTAGCAATCTCCCACTTGCCCTCACATCCAATCAAATACAATCTTAACTCCCATTTTTTTTAAATATCTGTCAAAAACTTTTTGTGACAACGGTTTTGTGAAAGGATCTGCAATGTTATTCATTGTAGCAATCTTTTGAATCACCACATCTTCCCTGTTGTGAATCTCTCTAACGAGATGATATTTCCTTTCAATGTGCTTAGACTTCTTATGAGCCCTTGGTTGTTTAATTTGAGAAGCAGCTCCACTGTTATTGCAGAATAGTGGAATAGGAAATACACTAGCAGGAACTATGCTAAGCTCACGGAAAAACTTATTTATCCACACTCCCTCTTTTGCGGCTTCGTTTGCTGCTACATATTCTTTTTCGGTTGTAGAATCAGCAGTGACATTTTACTTAACACTTCTTCAACTAAAAGCACCATTATTGATGATATAAACATATCCAGATGTAGACTTTCTATCATCTGGATTGGATTGGAAATCAGAATCAGTGTATCCTTCAATACTCATATCATTTGCATCATAAACTAAACAATATTCTTTAGTTCTACGCAAATATTTAAATATGGCTTTCATTGCAGTCTAATGTTCCTCGCCAGGATTGGACTGAAATCTACTTACAAGGCTAACATCATATGCTATGTCAGGTCTAGTACATAACATAACATACATCAAACTACTAACTACCGAAGCATATGATATATTTCTAGAACTCTCAATCTTCTCTTTAGATTTAGGACACGTTTCCTTTGAGAGTGAAATTCCATGTCTACTAGAAAGTAATTCTTTCTTGGAATCTTGCATGCTGAACCTTCTGAGGATCTTATCTACATAAGTAGACTGTGATAATCATATACATCTCTTTTCTCTATCTCTATAGAGTTTGAGACCCAAAATATAGGATGCTTGACCAAGATTTTTCATAGAGAACTTGTTTGAAAGCTATAATTTAACCGATGTCATCATACCTATATCATTCCCAATGAGTAGTATGTCATCAACATAAAACACCAGGAACACAATGGAATTATTCTGTTGTTTCTTATACACACAAGCTTTTGTAGAAGTTTGGATAAAATCATATTCTTTAATCGCTTCATCAAAACGAATATTCCAACTCCTTGAAGCCTGTTTAAGTCCATAAATTGACCGATTCAATTTGCAAACCATACTTTCTTAACCTTTACATACATAACCTTCTTGTTGCTGCATGTAAATATCTTCTTCAAAATATCCATTCAAGAAAGCTGTTTTGACATCCATTTGCCATATCTCATAGTCATAATATGCAGCAATGGACAAAAGGATCCTAATGGACTTTAACATTATAACCAGAGAAAAGGTTTCCTCATAGTCAATACCATCCTTTTGAGTATAATCTTTTTCCACTAAGCGAGCTTAATATGTCTCTGCATATCCATCAACTCCATATTTTCTTTTAAATATTCATTTACATCCTATAGGTTTTACCCCAATAGGTGGATCAACCAAGGTCCATACCTTGTTATGATACATGGAGTCCATTTCAGCTTTCATGGCATCAACCCACTTACTAGAACCTATGTCAGACATAGCTTCTTTGTAAGTTCTAGGATCTTCATCATCCTCTTTATTTTCCATCAAATATGTTTCATCGAAGTGCCTATACCGTACAAGTGGATGAATGATCCTACTTGATCTCCTTATTGTAATTGGTGCATCAACAACAGATTTAGTTAATGAATCTCCATTCATTTTATCACTTGACACTCCTACTGAATCAATAGAATCTCCAACGATATTTGGAGTCTCTCCTACTGGATCGGATAACTCTCCTATCAAGACGATTCTTCTTCTAGAGTTATAGATCATTGACCAACAATTTGATCTTCTAGAAAGAATACATTTCTACTAACAGTCATTGTCTGATCACTGGGGTTATAAATATAATACCCAATACTTCCTTTAGGATAGCCTACAAATAGGCTTCTATTTGTTCTATACTTTAATTTGTCCATTATTTGTTTTCTTACATGAACAGGACAACCCCAAACCTTTAAGTGTCTAACACTTGGTTTCCCATCCATATCTCATAAGGAGTGGATGAAACTGATTTAGTAGGAATTCTATTTAACAAATAGTTTGCAGTCCCTAATGCATAACCCCATAAGATAAGTAGGAACCTGAGAATGACTAAGCATAGATCTAATCATATCTAATAGGGTTCGGTTCCGTCTTTCAGACACACTATTATGTTGTGGTGTTTCGGGAGGTGTCAAATTACTAACAATATTATTTTCTTTCATAATTTTCTTGAACTCTTCAGATAGGTACTCACCACCTCGATCGGATCGGATGGCCTTGATACTTCTATCAAGTTTCTTTTCTACTTCGGCTTTATATTCTTTAAACCTTTTAAAACATTCTAATTTATGATGCATTAAATAAATATAGCCACATCGAGATGCATCATCCATGAATGTTATAAAATATGAATATCCGCCTCTTGCTTTAACATTTAAAGGACCGCATACATTAGAATGTATAATGTCAAGAGTACCTTCAGCTCTGGTACGTTTTCCTGAAAAGGGTAATTTAGTAATCTTACCTTTTAGGCAATGTTCACAAGTTAAAAAATTTCTACTTTTAGAAAATCTAGAGGACCATCCTTTACCAACCTATTAATCCGATCAATATTAACATGACCCAACCTTGTGTGTCAAAGATAAGTTGAATTACTTTGATCAAACTTACATTTAAGAGATTTATCAACTTCAATAACATTTGCATAAGAATTAAGGGCAATTGATATATAATATATGTCATTTTTAACTTCACAATAAGCAATAATAGAATTTCTAAACTTTATAGTAGATGTATCAACAAATAAAATAGAATATCCATTTTTACGAAGTTTAAAAACAGAAATCAAATTTCTCCTAAAGGATGGCACATAAAGACAATCTTTAAGTTTTATTACATGCTCTTTATTCAAATGCAAAAACTAAGTTCTTATAGATAATGCTGAAACTAAGGCTCCGGTCCCTGTTGTTAAGGTGATCTCTCCATCTTCACGCTTTCGTCTTTCCTTGCACCCCTGCAAGGAATTACAAGTGTGCGAAAATGAGCCAGAATGCACATACCATATATAAGAAGAATAACTCACTACATTAGTCTCTACTAAGTAATGAGATGATATACCTTCAGAAGATTTATCCTTCTTCAATGATGTAAGGTAACCTTTACAATTTCTTTTTCAATGCCTCTTCTTGTTACAAAAGAAGCATTCATCACCAGTCTGATCCCTCTTTTCTTTCTTGGAAACTTTCTTTCCTCTTCTTGTTACAAAAGAAGCATTCATCACCAGTCTGATCCCTCTTTTCTTTCTTGGAAACTTTCTTTCCTTTTGCTGGCTTTTTCTTATAAGAAAACTGTCTGATCCCTCTTTTCTTTCTTGGAAACTTTCTTTCCTTTTGCTGGCTTTTTCTTATAAGAAAACTTTCATTTCTTAAAGTTAGACGGCCTAGCAGCTTCTGTAACCATCACTATGGCTTTATCTTACTTCATAATATCCTCAACCCTCTGCAACATATTGCTTAGTTCTGGCAATGTGAGATTTGGTTCTTGAATACTAAAATTCACTTTGAATTGATTAAAGGATCGAGGAAGTGAAATAATAATTGCATCAACTTTGGATTCATTATCCAGCTAGGCTCCTAAGGATTCTAATTCATTTATGTACCCTATCATATTATGAACGTGGGCCTGAACTAGTGTACCTTCAACCATCTTGGTGTTCATCAAACCACTCATAGCGTTTTGACGTGCAGTACGATTACGTTCTTCGTACAAAGCCTTAAGGTTTTCCAAGATCTCCTTGTAAGTCTTCTTTCCTTCATGCTGCTTTTGTAAAGTAGGGTCTAAGGAAGCCATAATATAGCACTTTGCAAGTTCATTATGTTCAACCCATTCATCATGCTCGAGAATCTCATATTCTGTTGCATCAGGACCAGGTTTAGTTAATTTTTGCCAATTTTTCAACAGTAAGGATAATAAATAAATTTCTTTTCTAATCCACATAATTTGGGCCAGTCAGTTTATAGTCATCAAGTAGCTTAGCAAAAGGACTAAACTTAGTCATCTTACACAAGCAGAATATAATAACATAAGAATCTCAATTTTATATTTTATTATTGCACAATCATTACCATGGATAATTTAAGTAAATGAAATTCACATTAATATGTTTCTCTTATACAAAAAATGTGAACTTTTAATCCAAGCTTAATTATAAACATCTAGATTTTCAAGATCGAATATAATTAAACAAGGTAGAATCAGTCTATTCAATTATTAACAATTAATGACTTTCCTTTAACTTTGGTCTTTGATGTATGACATAACTCTACTATTTTAGCAAGCATCCCAAGACATTAATGAAGTGTTTACCCATCAATTTAGCTATCTTATATAAAACAGGTGGTACTACCTATTTTAGTCTAGTGGTCCCATTATACATAAAATACTTGGCATCCTTATGCGAAATATAACTAGATAATAAATTTAACAAACCCTATTCTTTGTGGCATCAGATAAACTAAAAATTATTATCCAAGTTATACCTCTATGATGGAAGGCGTTTAGATTTATATTTCTTAAATATTAATCTATCTACACTACTATACAACTTTTGTTATTTATTATAATTGAGAGAACATGTGAGAAAATAACAACAGTCAATTTCTAACGAATTCTAAACTGTTTTATTTAATAGAAGAAATCCAGAACAATTTTGAACATATTAGTAATTTTCCATGTATTACATTAATCTCATGAAAAATTAAAATTTAAACTATTTAAAAACAATATAACCATGTCACATGTATACTTTAAACAAGTAATTTAAAAATACAATGACACATTATCAATCAACAAGAGTTAAAAAATATTTTTCAACATGAGAAAATAAATTATACATGTATATAGGGTTCAAAACAAATTTTGCAACTGTTAAGGGTTAATTAGAAAATAACCACTACTTTCAGATAGGTTCTAAAACAGTTTCTGGTTTAAACAGGGGGCTAAAACTAATTTTATAGCAAAAAATCAAAACACTTGTGGACTTCAGAATAGTTTCTGGGTTAAACAAGGGGTTGATAATAATTTTACAGTAAAATTCAAATTATCAGGGTTTCGGGTTTGGGTTCTATTCGTGGGTCAGACCCGTTTAATTAAAACTTAAGTCTTAATGGGTCTGGGTTCACAACCCTTTATGAAAACAAATCCATTAGGAGTTCATCTTCTTCAAAGAAGATCTAGGATTTGGGCTAGGGTTATGGGATGACCCG
>NC_033801.1:120720588-120734687 GCF_001876935.1 Asparagus officinalis
GGCGGCTGCTTGCCCGTCGTGGTCGGGAGAGAAGCTACACCGGCGATGGCCGATCTCCGGTGTGTCCAACGCACCGGTGATCACTTCAATTATTATTATTATTATTGTTGTTGTTGTTGTTGTTGTTGTTTGTTGTTTGTTGTTGTGAGATGAAATCTCAATTCCGGCCACCTCCTCCGTCGCCGCCCATCCTACGGGCCACAACTCTATTGATAAAGAATGTAATTATAAAAATTTATAAACTCTATTTAGATCAAATCTAATTAAGAACCCAAATACTTCAACAATTGAAAAATAACAATACAAAAACTCAAAAATTCTTTGATCTAATCATAAAAAAATTATTGAAAATTTAACATTTCCTTTTTAAAAACCAGCGTTCTTTAGTTGGAGTAGTAGAAAGACCAATATACTAGTCTCGAGGGGCAATTTTATAAATACCAATATTTCAAGAATACCTCTGCAAATATTGGAAATTTGAGGCGCATATATGTAAAAACTCAAAAATTGTATATAAAAACAACAAGACTAGCCCAGAGTAGCGAAATCGCAATAGGCTAGAACATAACATGATCTACCGAGTTAAAAAGATTGGAGACTTGGGTGAGCCTTAGACTGGAGACTTGGGTGAGCCTTAATCCATTCTCATTAGAAAATTTCTCCTACGTAATCATGCAATGAGCTGGAACTATTGGAACTATTTTTTTAAATAGGGTTTTACATGAGACTGCTTTGAGTTTTATCCAAATTGATACTTATCATCTTTATTTTTTTATTGTTATAAATAAAATTTTATTTTTTATTTTTGATCAAAACACTTATATTTGCGTATATGTTTACAAAGTTACACTTTTTATATTTTCTGTTTTAAAAAAATGAAATTCTTATTATACCCTCTTATCTACTTAAGAGGGAATAAGAGGAGAAGGAGAAGGAAAGAGGGGAAAGGAGGTTGGCACTAATAGACCAACCGCATGAGAGGATAAGGGGAGGAGGTCGGCGGTGAGAATGGAGAGGGAGGAGAAGAGGAGGGAGGAGGAGGAAACGAAGAAAATAAGGATGGAGATGGAGGAAGGAGGTGAAAGGGGTCATTGGTGGAGGGGGAGGAGAGGAGGGAAGTGGTTAGGCTTTGGCCCAGGAGGTGGAGAAGATTGTGGAGGAGGTGGGAGAGGACAGAGAGGGTGAGAGGAGAGGGAAAGGAGGAGGTGGAGGGGGCCATTGATGGAAGGAGAGGAGAGGAAAGGGTGTGTTAGGGTTTGGAGAAATCCTAGAGGTGGAGGAGTTGGTGGAAAAGGTGGAGGAGGATGGGGAGGGGAGGGGAGGGAGGAGACGAAGAAGGACGGCAAGGATGGGAGGTGTTGGAAACATAACATACAACGCAACAGAAATTGCACATCATGTAGATTAATCAAAATTAATTAAAATCTAGAAGAATACCTGAAACGTTTTTCAAATTTCTTCGATAATCTGTCCCGAGATCAAAAACAAAATAGCTTTCTCAAGAGAAAAGGACTCCAACTGAAATCCATCCGTCACCGAAGAGGAGCAATACTGAGAGATAGATTCTTAAAATCTATTTTCTTTTTCTTTTTCTTTTTATTTCTTTTTTCTTCTTCATAAGGCTACATATGAGTCCTATATATAGGATTGGATATGCCTTATAGATTTCAATTTCAAAACAATTCTTAATTGTTTAAAACTCTATCCATAATATTTAAAGATAGAATATTGTTTCCATAACAATTAGGATAGAAATAGAATTGTATTGCATGTAAACCTCTTCTAATGATATTAGTGAGACCAATTGGGTCCTATATTAAGAGCCATTTATTAATCAAAGTAATAATTTTAATTTAATAATCAAATCCCTATCTGATCAACTATTCATAAAAGCTAGCTCTTCCATAATATGGGATTAAATATTCGTGAATAATATTATCTTACATTCAGTCACTTTCAGTATTAATTTATTTTAGGCAACTTTATTGAGTAGGACAAATCACATATTTGCTCATTTCTAAAATTACAATCTCAGGAACATAAATAAAAATTATTTTGAAATATCAAAATATTCTATTTTATAAAAAAATAATTTTAGAAAAATAATTTTTAAAAAATCACCCGTCGACGAAAATTTAATATTGTCATGGGATATGCATTATAAATTAACTCATAAAAATAAGTATACTGGATCCTATCTAGATATCCATCATTTCCCTATATGAAATCTAGTAACCTAATATTTTAGATTGTATAGGACTTGTAAAGCAAGTTTTACCATTATATCAAAGTATACTAAAATATCAAATCGAAAATGATAATATCATCAAGTCTAAGGGACCATGTAACAATTCGAATTCTCTATCTTTTAGGTGACTCGTCCTAGAGAATCCAAATAAGGTCTTATACTACACATATCAAATATACGCTTATGACATATATCCGGGGAATCTTCATTCTCGATGGCTGAGATCAACCATCACATCTCATATGTCGTTGTCATGCATAATAACCTGTTATAACAAAGCTATCATTTACTAGTTATAGGTTAAGCACAAATTTAAGAAACCTTTGAATTAGATCATATCTCTAAGCAAGTGACAATCACAGTGCATGATCTAACAAAATAATTTCTTAGGATAATATAATAATTATATAAAAGATACCCAAACAATATGTGCAATAATAAAACTTAATTAATATTCAATAAAAATGTATTGAATATTTAAGGGCATATAACACCACTCTAGCAGAAGGGAAGGGGGAGGAGATGGAAAGATCAAGGGTAAAATGGGTATTTTTATTTTTTAGCCGAATAGTGTTTAAGATGTGGCATTGCAAATATGTAAGCAAATATATACGATTTTGATCAAAATTTAAAACATAAAGGGGGTAAGTATCAATTTAGATAAAATGTTTGGTGTTTTCATGTAAAAATCCAAAATTTTAATTCTAGTGAGATCGCTATACACAATATCACACTTCTCTTTTCCAAAACATATAACAAAATTGCAAAATACATTTTATTAAAAAACCTAAGTAATTAAATTGTAAACATATATTAAGCTACTAAAAAATCATGAAAAAGCCCTCAATTTTGAATTTCGCTGTGTAAAGGAAAAGATATAAATGAACAAATTTAAATTTTGATAATAAATTTTAACAATGAAGATGATTAGTTAAACAAGAGACCTTTTGAAACCTAACACTTCACTATCACATTACAATCATTTGAGTCAAAAGCTATACTACATTACCACATAATTGATCTGTTGCAGCGGTTAAGGCGTAATAGTTTTAACTGTTGCGTTAGATATCTATCGTAACAGTTTGCAGTGCCTAATATAACATTTAATGAAAAACGTTGCCATAAGCCATTAAATTGTTCCTGGGCTTAATAATTGTCGTGGGTTTGAGAGTTAAGTTTGTAAAGCCCATGGTCTGACCGCTTAAACAAAATCCTTCTTTCTCTCTCTCTCTCTCTCTCTCTCTCTCTCTCTCTCTCTCTCTCTCAAATGAAATCCCTAAAATCGTCGCTAAAATTTTTTGCTCCCTAAAATCGTCGTGGCCAAGATCTCATCTCCAATCTCATCACTAAACTCATCGCTGTTTTCCTCTCCGATCTCATCTTCGAGGCTAAGATCTCATCTCCAATCTCATCACTGAACTCTCATTGGTTTCAAGTATTTTCTTCTTCCCTGTTTTCTACGGTTTTCCCTAGAAATCGAGCCCAGGTCTCCCTAACGGGAGCTTTCTAGGGTTTGCTCCACCTATCTCTTCTCATGATATCTGATCAAATAAGGATGTTCGATCTTTCGTACTGGAGATCGAAAGACCCCTCCCTTGATTTTAGGTATTTTTTTCGATGCCTTTGTTGTTTCGATTCTAAATTTTACTATTATTGTCACCTTCTCTCCTATTTTCGTAAATACATAACACAAGAAAAGCGGTCAAGTTTTTTTTTGACTTGTCGAAGTTTCACTAGCTTTGCACATTAACAGGTGTATGCATGGCATCTGACAATGTTTAATAAATTTTGCTATCACATTTAAGGACTGCACTTGATGTTTAATTAACAATGTTTAAGGACTACACTTGATGTTTATTGCAATTATTAAACTTATTATATGTTTTGACTAACTCATATACGATCTGATAACTTTACCAAACCATGTTGATCTGTTTCTATTTTAACTATGCACAAGAAGGTATGTTTGATTCTAAATTTCTGCAATACAATCGCTAAAATATTTTTGCAACACAATCGCTAAAATATCTGATTGTTCACATTATTATTATTATTAACTTCTTTTTATTTTATAAATCATAATATTTATATGTAGTTATTAATAGTGTTAGTCAATTTTTTCTTTCTCCAGACCATATAATAAATGGCGAAAAATAAAGATTGGATGTATAATGCTCCTAGAGTGAGTGTGGAGTTCATTAAATAATGTCGATGACTTTCTTGAGAGAGCATTTGCTAATGGAGCAGTAGGGGATGGAATATGTTGCCCTTGTCGCATTTGCTGTAATCGTTTTTGGTATAGTTGTGGTGTTGTTTATGATCACCTTATAGTTAAAGGATTTGTAGAAAATTATTATGATTGGTTCTTTCACGGAGAGGGTGTGTCATCAAGGATGGATGTTGATGACGATAATGAAGAAGCTGATGATGTTGTTGATGATGCTCAAGACAACCTGGATGGATTATTTCATGAAGAGTGAGTGTGGAGTTCATTAATAATGTCAATGACTTTCTTGAGAGAGCATTTGCTAATGGAGCAGAAGGGGATGAAATATGTTGTCATTGTCGCATTTGTTGTAATCGTTTTTGGTATAGTCGTGATGTTGTTTATGATCACCTTATTGTCAAAGGATTTGTGGAGAATTATTATGATTGGTTCTTTCACGGAGAGGGTGTGTCATCAAGGATGGATGTTGATGACGATAATGAAGAAGCTGATGATGTTGTTGATGATGCTCAAGACAACCTGGATGGATTATTTCATGATGTATTTAGAGATGTAGCAGAAGAGTCTCCAGTAAACCAAGAAGATGGCCTAAGTGACCATGAAGAAAGGTTAACTAAGGAGACAAAGAAGTTTTATAAGTTAGTTGATGAAGGTAAGCAACAATTGTTTCCAGGATGTAAAACTTTTTCTAAACTCTCTTTTATCATTCGGTTGTATATTCACAAGTGCATCCATAGCCTAAACCATGAGTCATTTGATGATTATCAAGCCTTATGGAGAGAGGCAATTCCTGAAATAAATCTACCAAAGTCTTATTATGAGGCCAAAAGAATTATGAAGGATTTGGGCCTTGATTACAAGAAGATACATACTTGCCCTAATGATTGCATGCTTTACCGTGAAGAAGATGAAGAAAAAGTTGCTTGTAGTAAATGTGGTGAAAGTAGATGGAAGGCAAATAAGCAGGGTGTCCCAGCCGAGGTTTTAATATATTTTCCTTTAAAACCTAGAGTTCAAAGACTATTCATGTGTTCTTAGGCTCCTGAATCCATGAGCTGGCATGCAAAAGAGCGCCTCTAGGATGGGAATCTAAGGCACCCAGCAGATGGCAAAGCATGGAAGGATTTTGATTCCAATCATCCTGATTTTGCACTAGACCCTCGTAATGTGAGGCTGGGCTTGGCTAGTGATGGGTTTAATCCATTTCGGACTATGAGCATTTCGCATAGCACATGGCCGGTGATCTTGATAAATTATAATTTACCACCCTGGATGTCTCTAAAGCCAGAATATTTCATGTTGTCTTTGCTTATTCCAGGTCAATCCCCTGGGAATAATATCGATGTTTACTTGCAACCGTTGATTGATGACTTGAAAGAGTTATGGGAAATCGGGTTGCTTACTTATGATGCTTCAATTAAACAACCATTTTATGTTCGTGCAGCTTTACTTTGGACTATAAACAACTTTCCAATATTTGCAATGTTATCCAGATGGAGTACTAAAGAAAAGTTGTCTTGTCCTTTCCGCAACTATGGCACTTGTTTGCAATATTTAAAATACAGCAGGAAAATGCGTTACATGGGTCATCGTCGATTTTTGAGTGATAATCATCCATGGCGGTTAAATAGAAGAAACTTTTAATGGCCATGTTGATTTAGGAAAAAAACCTGAATCATTATCCGGGATAGTCATTATGGAGGAATTGTGTGGCTTTGTTAATGACTTTGGGAAGAAACAGAAGAAAAAATTAGAAAAGGGTTGTCCATGGAAAAAAGGTCAATATTTTTTAATTTGCCTTATTAGGAGCAGAATACATGTCGGCACTTGCTAGATTTAATGCACATAGAGAAGAATGTGTGTGATAATATAATTGGGACATTATTAGACATTCCTGAAAAGATTTAATGCACATAGAGAAGAATGTGTGTGATAATATAATTGGGACATTATTAGACATTCCTGAAAAGACGAAGGATCATGTCAGAGCTCGTTTTGATTTGCAGCATATAGGCATAAGAAGATATCTACACCCAACCAAGTCAGCTGATGGTCAGCATTTTACATTCGCTAAAGCATGCTTTCGATGACGATGGAGGAGAAAAAGATATTTTGTGGCGTGTTAAAAAATGCTAAAATGCCGCATGATTGTGCATCAAATATCTCGAGGTGTGTCAATGTTAATGAGAAAAAAATATCAGGGTATAAGACACATGATGCTCATTTTCTAATGCAGTATTTTCTTTCAGTTGCTCTGAGAAGGACTATGCCTAGACGTGTTTCTATTCCATTAATCAGATTATGGGCTTTCTTCAAGGGCTTATGTAGCAAAGTTCTTAATTTAAATGATCATTATAAATTGCAGTTAGAAATTGTGGAGATACTTTGTCAACTGGAGAAAATATTTTTATCTAGCTTTTTTGATGTTATGGTACATTTGTCGATTCATTTAGTTCAACAAATTTTGGATTGTGGGCCACTTAACTATTGTTGGATGTATTCGGTAGAGAGATATCTTTGTAGATTAAAGCCATATGTTCGCAATAGAAGTGCTCTTAAAGGTTCCATAGCGGAGGGGTATTTGGCTGAAGAGTCGCTAACTTTTTGCTCGTTATATCTACATGATGGTGTGAAGACAAGATTTAATAGATATACAATAAAATATGATGAAGTCATTGATGATGATGAGCCATCACCTATTTTTCCAAAGATAGATCATCTAGTGGGTGGAAAGAGGAAAAGGAAAGGTAAAGCATTTGCATTGGATGATGTAGATTGGGTTAATGCACATAGATATGCTTTATTCAATTGCGGTAATAGGAAAGTTGGGGAGTATATTGGGTATACTTTATTTATTAAATCTTTATATATATTATTTTTGGTGTTCTTTAAATTACACTATATAACATATTATGTTTGTTTCTTATTAATACAGAGAGCACAAACTCTTGATTGAGAATCAACCGAGAAAACTAGGTCGAAGAAGAAAATGGGTGGAAGCTCAAAGGCATAGTAAGGATTTTCTTATATGGTTTAAAGACACCGTGGCTGAATCTCAATCAATACCCAAATACATGAAGTTTTTTTTCGATGGGTCCCAACAATATCGCCAAGAGATATAAAGGATACTATATTAATGGCTATACTTTCTACATCAAAGCACGCGATGATACATGCAAAACTCAAAATAGTGGTGTTTCTTTGTTAAGTGAAGTGAATAGTTATGCAAACTCTAGGGACCATAATCCTATAACTGCTAAAGTGGCATTCTATGGAGTCATACGAGATATCATTGAACTAGACTACTGGGGAAATTTTAGTGTTGTTTTGTTTAAGTGTGATTGGTT
The DNA here is from genome assembly GCF_001876935.1 of Asparagus officinalis. Classification (NCBI taxonomy): domain Eukaryota; kingdom Viridiplantae; phylum Streptophyta; class Magnoliopsida; order Asparagales; family Asparagaceae; genus Asparagus; species Asparagus officinalis. Next base: position 120,728,411 of record NC_033801.1, read on the forward strand.
TCAGCATGACACGGATGAATATGGGCTTACTCGTGTAAATTTTAACAACAAATGTCATACAAATGATCCTTTTGTGATGGCATGCCAAGTGCATCAAGTTTTTTATGTGAAAGACCCTGTTGAAGAGGTTAATAAGAATTGGCATTATGTTTTGAAGATTCTAAGCAATGTGTTTAAAGATCTTGGTGTCACTCGTAGCAATCAATATTGGGTCGAGAGTCATGACAACAAAATGGATTTGATTGCAAGCATTGATGATGATGATGCAGTTAATATTGGTTGGTGTAGAGATGGTTTGCCAAGATCCATTGTTGACATTCCGCCAAACATGGAGGAGCTAGAAGATGAAAATGAAGAAGAATTAGAAGGTGGGGATCAAGACGAACACCACTAGATAAGAATTGGTACGACATTGGGAAACAAGACAAAGATAGTTTGTGGGAATATGTAAAGGTATGATATAGTACAAAAAAATCATTTTGTGTAATGACGAGGTAGATTTTAACTTGTATATTGTTATGTCATTGTAGGAGAAGTATTCAATTGCCACTTCAGGATGAAAATGGACCTTGCAAACAATTAATAGTGCATGGAGGCGGTAGAAGTGCTTGCTGAAATGTCAATGCTCTACTGGTTTGAAAAATGATGAAGAAAGATGCAAAAAGCGCCCCAAGACTATTCCCAAGGGTCAATTTAGAGCTTTACTAAAGATTTGACATTCTGAAAATGCACGGGTAAGAATTTAATTTTTTATCAATATCATTGTTTTGTTTCTTTTGAACATACTATCACTGTAGGCTCTTTCTGAACCCCTTTTTCTATCCCCAACTGCATATTATAGAAATGAAAACAAATGTCACTTTCCTGAGTAGTTTTTCTTTAATTTGCATACACCATCTATGTTTTGTTAAATAGGTAGATTTTTGGGTATATTAAAGGAATCTAGGCTTTGATTTAAATCTGCTAGATGAGCAATTAACTCTATGGGGTTTTGATTTATAAAATTTTCCCTCCCTTTTCCCTTTCCAATTGACTGCTTACAGCGTTTTCATACTTTCATCTTAGTAACTCTTTGTTGGCTCCTTTCGAAGGGTTTGGAATTGGAGAAGTCTATATTTTGTGCTTGTGAGAATCAAATTTATGGCCAATGGATCCGTGAGGAACTCCCAGTTTGGGAGCGAGAGCAGTTAATCTGGGGCCCTATTGAGCAGTACTTTCTGTGTGAAATACTGTATATTGAAAAAAGAAATTGTCTGCATAGCAATTAACTATTGAGCATAGCACTTCCTCTCTGATTCTCACTGTTAGTTTTTCTTGTTGCAATTTAGTTATTACAATTTACTTATTAGAAGTTCTATGATTATGTAGAAAGCAAGTGAAAAGAATAAGGAAAGTCAAAACTGTCAAACGCTCTTGCACACAGCGAGTTCAAAAAATTTCACAAGAATTCACAGAGATATGGTAATCATGATGTTTATCTATGATTTATAGTGTAATTATGTATTAATAGTAGCTAAATGATTTAGACATTCAATGAATGGCTAAATTATTGATTTGTTGTTTCATTGTAGGAAAATGAATTGAACCGGCCTCCAACAGATGCATAAGTGTTTCTAGAGACTCGTAAAAAGAAGAAAAAAGTACAACCAAAACAAACACTTGAAATGATTGATACATTGGAACAGCTAACTCATGAGCTAACTCAGGAACAAACTGAAGGAGAAAATGTAGATGCATGACATCTTGTCAATAAAAAAGAACATCATGGACGTGTGCGTCTCCTGGGACGAGCGATCACTCAAAGCATGCTAAAAAGCAATAAGGAGAAAATCATTGATCCATGTGATCAAGTCCTTGAGTCAATTGTTCAAGCAATAACAAAGAAGGTGGTGGCCACTCAACAAGAGGAGATGAAGAAACAATAAGAAGCTCAAGCTACAAGTATGATTCAAACATTTGCAGAGATGTTGAGTGAAGTAACTGGACATCCGATTAGTCCAAGCTTTGTTGAGAAGTTTAAAGCACGTACTAGACTTCCTGAAGAGGCTGCTAGTCTTCTAGATCATGAAGAGGCAAGTACCTTTTACACTTGACATTTCTTAGCTTTCTTAGCTCTTGAACATCTGTAGTGTTTTCTTGACTCGTTTCAGTTACTTCTTCTTTTTCGTCGTTGCTTTCTTCTCGCTCTCCTTTGTGTTCTTCTACCTCTGATGCGGTTTTATTCTCATTTTGATGGTTTTCTGAAGTTGCAACATCACTATTTTTCTCGGGTTCTTCATTTGTGTTTGTTTTTGGATGCCTTGTTCATCATATGTTGTCCATTAGACTCTTGAAATCATCGTGTGAGAAGAAATTGAGTGTGAGAGCTTATCTATTCTGAGCTTCATTTTAGTTACATAATGTTTACCATAGTTGGATTTTCTTTCGCTCTTTCACCCCACTTTAACCATTTTTAGAATTATCATGCTTGGTTAATAAATGACTAACATATGTTTTATTATAAGTTACAGTGCCTCCTGAAGTGGTAAACAATAGTCAATAGCTAAAAAAAATTTGTTAAACATAGGCCACATATAGCTAGTTTTGCACCCGTGACCTTTCAACAGCTCAGATGAGCAAGGAACAGAGTAAAAGAGAGCCATTTAGAACGTTCCAGAATGAATTGAAACAGAAGCCAATTTCAATAGAACTATTTTTATTATCACACTAGTTGTTTCAAAGGCACTTTAATGTTTTCATGTTCAAACTTGTTGCAAAATGCCAATCAGTAGTATGTTATGTTTTAGATATCATGCATATAATATGATGCAGGTTTTACATGTTTCTCATATTTTTGTAGAAGTTCTGCTTTTATGTTTTTAAACCCTTCATTATATTGCCAGAAATACAGGTTTTACATCGTCTCATATAATATAATGTTTTTAAACCCTTCATTATATAGTTTAAAAGTTGAAATTTATCTTTGTAGTAAATTATGAATCTGAGGATCATGGTTTGGACTTTGAAGAAACTGTAGCCATCTATTATGCTCTAATGGAAGGTTTTGATGCATTTGAGTGATTTTCTCTTTCTCTTTTTTAAAATAAAAAATTTGGTCTCCTTATTTACCTATGATATTTGATACATTTCTTTATTTTTTGTAGGGAATATAAAGACTTAAATAGGAGAAAAACGTTGCTTTAGCCTTATTGTTGCATTTTGTAATGGTTAATACAAGGTTAATATTTTTTCCATATAATGGTTAGTTTAAAATTTTACCTTTCCAGTTTGTTGCTAACATGATATTTGATACGTTTCTTTATTTTTTTGCAGGGGATATAAAGACTTAAATAGGAGAATGCGGTCAAGATGGCTTTGATGCATGAATGATGGGCTTTAATTATATTTTGATGGTTGTGAATTGATCATAGGTTGAAGTTATCTTGTAACTACTTATTTTTGAATGATGGTCTTAAAACATATGAATGCTTCATTATTTTTCATTTTGATGATATCTTAATGTAGTGTGATCTTATTCCATTTTTATTTTGCTTTACGTAACTGTATTTGTTTATTGGTCAAATTTATTGAAAAATACTGATATAGCCATATAAAACTGTTGCCATAGCCCAATAAAACTGTTGCCATAGCAAAGAAAAACGTCATATTAGCTACAAAACAATTGTCACATTTGCTCCCTGATTTTGGAAAAACCGCTACCCTTGTGTACGAAACCGCGACATTAGGTATCAAGAAACTATCATTGGAACCTGTTGCATTTGTAATAACTGTTGCCTTTGTGTATGGAATCGCTATATTAGGCATAAGTAAACCACTACAGAAAACATTGTATTTTATGAAAAACGTTGCGTTAGCATTGTCTTAGAAACTGTTAAATTAGGTTGTGCAACCGCTGCCTTATGGCTAGGGCAACGGCAACAATGAAGACAGTTTGTTAACCATTGCGCTTATGCAATTGCAATGGTTTAAATGCTAATGCAATAGTTATAAACCGTTGCGTTAGAGCAAATATGTGGTAGTGCTAATAATAATTAATGAAACCTAAGAATACTTGGAAATTAATAATAATTAATGAAACTTTCGTCAAACTGGACGTTAAGCATCCAACCAAAATGCGGCCATGACTTGAATAATTGAATCTCACTACCAGCCCAGGAAGGGAAAGAACAAGGACGTTAAAAACGAATGGTAATTATAGGACCTTGTAGGTTGTCTAAAAATAACTACAGATAGCTAATCCCCATCAAATAGCAATGATGAAAGTTACAATCTAACGACTTTCAGAAGGCTATAATTTGAAGACTTTCACGTAGATCGATGAAGGTTACAATCTGACGACCTTCACAACAACCAATGAAAGCTCTAGTTCAACAGCCTTCACAATCAACATCGGGAGTTATAATTTGACGACTCTTATATTTTCAAGGAGCCAATATGAAGATTATAAGATGACGGTCTTTGCAACACTCCAGCAAAAGAGACCACAAATTGATGGTCTCTTCACATCAAAACACAGAGGTCATCCTTGTGTTATACCATCAAAACGCAGAGGTCATCCCTGTGTTACAACATCAAAACACAGAGATCATTTCTATGTTACAACATCAAAACGCAGAGGTCATGCCCGTATTTCAGAGTCAAAATGCAGAGGTCATCCCCAACGCTCTAATGAAAAATGCAGAGTTCGTGGACTCAAAACACGGAGTTCATCTCTGTGTCCCAACTCTGCATTTTAGATTTACAACGCTGTGCGAACACGATGTTTTCAGCCAAAAACAGGCCCAACTCTGCGTTTCAAGTCTAAAACGCAGAGTTCGGACCCAGAACGCACAGACTGGCATTTGACTCGTTTAAAGCACGAACTAAACGGTTTCAAAACCGTTTTCCCCACGATTTAGGGAACAGTTTAAGGGAGCAGTTACACCCCATTCAGCCTCACTTAGGAGCGAATTAAGGGGACAGTTACACCCCTTAATCCCTTATAAATAGGAGTAAACTCAACTGAGTTCGGGTCCTTCGGCTTGGCAGCAAAGAAGATATCTTTGGCGAGCTTTTTTGGGGGAATTGCTAAAACTTTAGAGATCAACAACAGGAGCTTTCTTCATCCTTGGCTTACAAACCGATATTCAATTAAATCAATCAACTCTTCTATAGAGTTATAACTCGCTCAGAGTTCCCTAACTCATTAAGAGTTTCAAACTTGCTCTGCAAGTTCTTCTGAACTCGTTCAGAGTTCTAAAACTTTCTTTGCAAGTTCTCCACAACGTCAAATCGTGAGGAGAAGATATCATTCTAGTAAAGTGAAACGTCGGATCGTCAACAAGAAGCAAACTCGACACGAGCCTTCGAGGAAGGCATCTCATCACCACCGTGAAGAACCCAGACTTAAACAAAGGGCAAGATCTCCGTCGATCTTCTTCTCTTTTGTAACCAGGAAATCAAAATTGTAATTGAGATTGAGAGAGTTATAAATATTCTTTTTCTAAGCAGTTAGAGAGAATAAAATCAAACACAGTTTTTTCATTTTAATTTTTATTACAAATTTTCCACCAAACAGACCTCTTTTGGACATATTAAATTTTCATTTCACATTGTTTCATGAATAAAAATCATATAATGGCTAAGCATGCAGGTTGGTGTTACATATGTATATCAGTTTCACTTATGTAACTTTGCTCCTAAACTAAATTATCCAATACTCATCAACAGGCTCCTAAACTAAATTATCAAATACAGTTTTTTCTTAATTAATTACATTTCGGTACCTTATCTTGGAGATTCGTGTAGGCGCCAAAGAATGCTTATAGATATCCAAACATAGCTCAAGATAAAAAGAAGACGATGATGGTCGAGGGGATCATCCAAAGCCAGAAGAGGCAAAGAAATAGGTGAAACAACACAGAAGAATAACATGAAGAGTTGCATACTGACGCGCATAGGCGCGACAGTCATTACTGACGTGCGTCAGCCCGACAGTCATCACTGACGCGCGTATGCGCGGCAGTGACCACTGACGCGCGTAGGCGCGATAGTGGAACATGGTGCGCGTCTTCATGGGGTGTCTTCTTTTGATTTGTTGACGATTTTAGCATCTTCTGAGGGTCCACGTGGTATCCAATGTGTACTGACATGGAAGGGTAGTTACACGCCGACAAAAATAGCATTTCGTGGACCTAAAGTCATGGGAGAACGGTTATAAACGTGGCTGAACGTGGCTGAAACTGCTTCTTCAGCCGTGGCAGCAGAGACTGACGCACTAAAGGCCGCGGTAGCAGAG
>NC_033801.1:120734697-120761131 GCF_001876935.1 Asparagus officinalis
TAGCTGCGGTAGTGGCGACTGACGTGCCCAAAGAGAGTGTAGTTGGTCAGTTATTTTGCTTCCATTTCGACAATTATGGACCCCTATCCCTATAAATACCTCCCTACACACGAAAGAGAGGGCAGATTAGAGTAGAGAGACTTAAGCTTTTGGTGAATTTGAGCAAGAAAGAGAGTCTTCATTCTTTACAAACATTCTTAAGAAGCTTTTGGCGATTCCTAGAGATCTAAGCTCTGACTTGATCTTTAGAAGAGAGAACATCTTACTTCAATAAATGAAGAAGAATACCCCTAAAGCCTTCGCGGTTCAATCAGAATCTTTGAATCGGTGGTCCACGGGCTAACGCACCCCCGGCACAAGCAAAGTCCCCACAAAAGAAGAAGTCGATAAACGATTTCTGTGTTATTTTCTAGGAAGTTATAATTTTCTTCTTATTGTGTAAGAGAGGTCTTATAAAAAGGCTATTTTCTTTTAAATTCATTGTAAACAATCAAAATATAATGAATTTCACAATGAGATTAATTTTTGACGAAAATAAACTGACGACCACAATGGGAGCCAACGGTCTCGCTACCGAGACCGTTGTGTCGCAGCCGATCATCAAGATACCGGTTGAATCCACGGTCGAGTATGAATTTTACCAAGCAAAGTTTGAGGAGTATCTATCATCCTCATCTGCAAAGTCTTCCTCACCCCACAAATGCAGGAAGATCTCGTCTTCTAAGAAGGTTTTTAAGTTTTTGACTCCGTCGAATGCTACGGGTGAAGACTCTCGCCCGATTGTTGCTGAGGATTCTACTCGCAACATCTCTGCTCATAATGACTCTTATCCAGTTAAAGAGTCATTAAATCAAAGCCCACCAACATTAACAAAGAGGGCTTGTCAGAGACAACGTCAGCGCCGCGCTCACCAAATGGTTAAGGCCTTGGAACAAATTGACGGGGTTCGCTACTACACGGACCTAGAGTCGAAGAAACATCAAGTGGTCCAGTTGTATCAATGACAAACCACTCACATCTCTGCTCAATTCATGATGGAAGAGTGGACTCTTATCAAAAGAGCTCGTTCAACCCTTAAAGAATGCATACAAAAGCATCGTATAAACGCCGCTCGTGCCCGTGCTTTTTTACAACAAAGACGGGAAGAGAAGAAGGAAATAGTGTTTAAAGAATCACCAAAGAATCGCAAAGTTTAGATTCCCAAATCTGAACTTATACAAAAGTCAGGTTTGCGGATCACATCCTTCAACCGTGATGGTCTCTACTATCGTGGCCAAAGAAAAGTTTCCGAGGTTTCCTCTTCAACCCCGTCGAAGTCTATGCCTGGTCCGTCTACTACAACCATATCTGCTCCATCACCAGTGAAACCATGGGTCAGTCCTGACCTGTTAAAATTCAAGATCATAATCGTGGATCACCTTGGTCCTTTATCTGACGATCGAGACAAAGCTCCAGTCAAGGAACGCTTGGGTCCAATGAACGAACCCCGAGTAAATTCTTACGCTGGGGGTCGTAAGTATCCTCCTATTAGGACAAAGCAATCCCAGGAGGGGAAACTCTGATTTCCTCTCATTTGGGGCCTGTAAAGACTCTATGCCCGCAGGGGAGTGGATCTAAATAATAACCTTGGATCACTCAGAGGCGACAACAAGTCATTCTGAGTATGTCAACAAGGTTCAAATATAAAAATAGAAGATAGGCTGCTCTGGTCATCATGTCGATGAGCTGTACTATCAAACCAAGGGTGAAAACAAATCACGAAAGAGGACTGTTCGAGAAACAAGTCCTCATTGTGTATGTGAGAGGCTTATTAAAGTAGTGTTGTCTGAATGTAGTTGCTCTAAAGCCATTCCGCCAAGAGTTTTTGTATTCCAGAGACTTTCCACTGAAATGTCAAAGCCCAAGCCGAGACGTTTCCGCAAGAAGCTTGCTGTTCAAGAGGATGAATTCCCTGAAGTCACCATCTACATGGCTGATAAAGGAAAATCTAAACGGCATTCAAGTGACTCAAATCCTGACTTTTCCCCAAGAGGAAAAGTCAATCCAAGAATTGCTCAATGGATGTCTCGACTCCAATTAGGAGCCATCAGACGCAGGGATTATAAGAGAATGCATGAAGGAATGTCCTTGGAGGATGAACTTTCGAACACTTGTTCAGCCACTGCTTCTGATGATACAATATCTAGCACGGGGTAAACCAGAGAAGTGCTCACAATCACCCATGATTAGTTTGCTCAAATGCTTTAAGAAGCTCTAGCCAAACAACATGAAGAAATTAGAGCTGAGATGAAGACGGAGATGGACTTGGCTATTTAACAAATAAGAGAATTTTAAGCTCAACGACTTCAACCTCCTGAGTCCAGTCAGCAAGCTGAATCCAGCCGCCACACTCAAAATGATGCAGATGACAGTGATCCAGAAGTGGACGAAGTCATCATCGCTGACGCACCCCCCAATAACACTGGGGGTGGTTCAATTGCACCCACTAAAAATAAAAATACAGGGGGTGATCCAACTCATTCTCCTCAACATCCTTCGAATGAAGATGTAGACGATGACGAGAAAATGAAGGAGTTTGAAAACAAAGTCAATGCTTTGATGATGGCTCAAGAAGTGAAGAAAATGAGTATTCCGTGCCCGTATCCAAGGGAGTGGGATTCAATTCCTTACCCCCCGAAATTCAGTCTAATTAATTTCACTCCATTTGACGGGAAAGGTTCGCCCACTCAACACTTGATTTATTTTAAGTCTCATTTGGGTGTAATCTCCAAAAATGAGGCTTTGATGGTCCGGTCATTCGTGGGGACCCTTCATGGGGCGGTCTTCGATTGGTATCGACGTCTCAAGTCGGGGAGTATTAATTACTGGGATGACATGGAAAGTTTGTTCCTCAGTAATTTCTTCGATGATAACACCAAAGTGTCAATCGGAACCCTTCTGGATGAGAAGCAAAAAAGACGGAGAGTCAATGGATAATTTTGTCAAGCGCTTCAGTAACAAGGCAATGAATTGTAGAGATCCTGTTACAGAGAAGTTTATCCTACAAACATGCCATAATAATCTCTTCATCGATGTCCTGGAAGCCCTGGGGGTCGTACCATCTAAAACTTGGAAGGATTTGAAAATGCGCGGTGAACAAGCTGAACACCTTCTTAAAAGAAAGAAAGCTGAGAGAAGCCAACCGACGATATCTGCAATCGCTGTGAACGCCAATCAAGCATCACAACAGCAACCATGGAGGCAACAGAAGACTCCCGATCTGAAGTTCCAAAATGAGTATTCTTTCGAAGATGATGAAGTTCCATCCATCTTGAAAAACCTCCTTGCCAACGACAAGATCGAGCTTCCACCTATTAAAGATCAGGAGGGAGCTAAGAGGATTACATATTCGAACTATTGTGCGCACCACAGAAGGGTTCTTCATCCCACCAAGGTTTGCTTTGGACTCAAAAATAAAATCCAAGCCTTAATTAACTCCGGCGTCATAACGGCGAAACAAGCCAAATAAGGATGACATATAACTCCGAAGAGTATACGAGTATAAACTGCTTCTCCATGAACTCCAAAGAGTATATGAGTATAAACTGCTTCTCTATATAACTCGGATGAGTATACGAGTATAAACTACTTCTCCATGTAACTCTGAAGAGTATACGAGTATAAACTACTTCTCCATGTAACTCCGAAAAGTATACGAGTATAAGCTGCTTCTCCTTTTCCTCCGATGGGTATACAAGGTTAAACTACTTCCCTAATTTCTAACAACGGGAAGTTTTTGGAGAATATTACCCTTAATATTCTTAAGGATAACCCAATAATATGGCCGAATATAATTGGATTCAGATTCGCCAAAGAGCTGGGGTGGAATACCTTAATTCATTCCAATGGGAAGTTCTTGGAGAATACTACACATGATATTTTTAGGGATAACCCAAAACTGATTGATTATTCTAGGTGAAAACCAATCATCAGAATAATTCATTCTTAATTATGATTAAGAACCTCTCACTGTGGCTATTTAATTATTTCCATGATGATTAAAACCCTCTGTAAGCTATCTAAAAATCACAACAGATAGTCAATCTCCATCAAACACCGATGATGGAAGTTACAATCTGACGACTTTCATAAGGTTACAATCTGAAGACTTTTACGTAGATCGATGAAGGTAATTACAATCTAACGACTTTCGTAATAACTGATGAAAGCTCTAATCAACAGCCTTCACAATCAATATCGGGAGTTACAATCTGACGACTCTTATATTTTCAAGGAGCCAAGACGAAGATTACTGAACAATGGTCTTTGCAACACTCTACAGAAGAAGCTATAAGTCATTAGCTCCTTCTAAAACACGGAATTCACCCTCGCGTTTCAGTTCTTAAAACGCAGACGATCCCCGTGTTTCCAACCCTCAACAAACAAAACGCGAGCGGCCCTCGCATTTTTCAACATCCAGCGGGTGCCCAACTCCGCGTCTCCAGTCTAAAACGTGGAGTTAGAGTCCTGAATGTCAACTTGGGCGTTTGACTCATTCAAACATGAGTTGAACGTTTTCAGAACTATTTTCCCCATGTTTTGAGGGATTCTCGCCCACGTTGGAGCAGATTTAGGGGTTGGTTACACCCATTAATCTCCTATAAATAGGAGAAAACTCAACTGAGTCCGGGCTCGATTTTTTTGGCTCTCGGATCGATCCTCTTTTCAGCAGCAAAGAAGAGATCAAAGGCTGGCTTATGAGGAGATCGGCTGGAGAGAAATACTTGGCAAAAAGGAGATCTTGAGGCATCCTTGAGCAATAGTAAATTCACATGGCTATTAACCGGTTTTCGGTTCAAATCAACTCTTTTTCAAGAGTTTAAACTCGCTCTGAGTTATCAACTCGTTCAGAGTTTCAAACTTGCCACGCAAGTTCTCCACAGTGTCAAATCGTGAGGAGAAGATATCGTTCCAGTGAATCAAGATGTTCGGATCGTCAACGGAGAGCAAACTCGACGTGAGCATTCGAGGGAGGCACTCCATCTCCAAGGTGAAGAACCCAGAATTAAACAAAGAGGAGAATCCAGATCATTCTCCTCTCTTTTGTAATCGGAATTCAAATTGTAATTAAGATCGAGAGAATATGAGTTAATTTTCTTTCATTTTTTTTACTACAATTTTTCCACCAAACACCCTCCTACTGTGACTTTTGGAGCACTCTTTCGTTGAGATGAGATTCAATGATTTCATCGGGTCAATCTTCCCTCACGAAACTCCCACGGAGTAATTATGGAGTGCTTAATGATTCACGGTCCTCCACCATAAAATCCCTCACTGATCAAATTAATTAACGGTGGGTCCACCAAAATTCTTCATGGTCGAATCCATTCAAACTCCCACTGTGTCTAAGCCTTTAACACTCCCACTATTGAAGTCCTGACACGACATCCAAAATTTTAATCTGCTGATCCATAGCGATTATCAAACCCCTTTGTGTTAAATCCTAACCACTTGACACCAAAAACCGCCATCGAGTGATTTGTACAAGTCAAAATTCTCACTGTTATTTTTACCATACCCTTGCTTCTTATTTGGTCAAACCTTTAAACAGTTAGGACCAAAGTCAAAATCCCCTCTTAATTCCTTCCATGAATGAGAGGACCACTTATAAATTGAGCGATCAAACCTTTAAACAGTTAGGATTGTCTCAAATTCCCATTTGGTCAAACCTTTAAACAATTAGGAGCAAAGCCAAAATCCCCTCTCGATTCCTTCCATGAACGAGAGGTCCACAAATTGAAAGATCAAACCTTTTAACAGTTAGGATCGTCTCAAACTCCTATTTGGTTAAACATTTAAACAGTTAGGACCAAAGCCAAAATCCCCTCTTGATTCCTTCCATGATCGAGAGGTCCACAAATTGAACGATCAAACCTTTAAACAGTTAGGATCATCTCAAATCCCTATTTGGTTAAACCTTTAAACAGTTAGGGCCAAAGCCAAAATCCCCTCGATTCCTTCCATGAATGAGAGGTCCACAAATTGAATGATCAAACCTTTAAATAGTTAGGGTCGTTTCAAAATTCTTACCTAGTCAAACCTTTAATCAGTTAGGGACGAAGTCGGAATTTCATCTCGATAAACGAGAAATTCACCTTCATATTGGGTAATCAAACCTTCCGACTGTTCAGGTTATCAAAATCGTTCAGATTCTCAGAGTGGAGATCCCACTCTTAGTTTCGCCTTTTCGGATTCTCGACGTGGAGATCCCACTTTGAGTTTCTTTTGCGGTGAAGATAGAATATAAAATTCTTCCTTTTCGGCATCGGGTTCATCTCTACCAACAAAAAAGAGACGAGGAGATAAAATTTTTCCTCTCCAATATCGGGTTCATCTCTACCAAAAAAAAAGAGACCAGGAGATAGAATATAAAAATTTTTCTCTCTAGTATCGGGTTCATCTCTACCAATAAAAAAAGAGACCAGGAGATAGAATATGAAATTCTTCCTCTCTAGTATCGGGTTCATCTTTTAACCAAAAAGACGTAACCCATCAACATTTCCAAATTCATGTTTGATGCATGGAGGACTTTATCTTGATTCCTTATTAGAGATAAGTCTACGCCTAACACGCGTTGCCGGGTGGTCTGTTCCCGCGAAAATGATCAAGCCTATGTATTCAACATTATAGCACCAAGTCTAAGAGAGTTTATTCTTTTAGCACAACGTTACATACAGAACGAACTTAAACAATCTGCATGCTACCCCGATTCAAACGGTAGTTAGTAAAGGCTCATTAAACCCGTTGATGGCTAAGGGTTTGCCAAAAATCCTATAAATACGATAGTCACTGATGCACCAGCTTTCTTAGTTGGTCTCGTGACTTGAGTATCCGATAAACTCAGGATAAAATCCATACCTGCAGATGAACCGACCTGAACAATTAGTCCTGCAGCCTCGACACTCAGGACCACCATGCTCTAAACACCTTAAGAGCTTAAACTGTGTAGACTCCAGTTAACGTATGAGTATAAACTATGTTTTCATGAAGGATGATTCATCGATGATCAATTCGGCATCAGTTCAACAACAGAAGCTAAATCCATAAGTCCAACACTAGATTCAATTTAAGACTTTGACAACGGTCAAGCGATAAACGTAGTACCGTAAGAATTTTAGCTACTTTATAAAGCACTGAGTAGACTAAAAGATGAAGAAGTCAAGAGTTAAAGCGATTCATAGGTCCTTCTATAGGATCTCCTCAACTAAGTATTGAAGAGATTGTAAATAAGACTTGTCCTATCCAAAGTGTCCCAGACTCCTCTATAAAAGATTGAGTCTGAAATACTTTGGAGGGGGTATCTGTAAGCGTTAAAAAATACTTATAGATATCCAAACATAGCTCAAGATAAAAAGAAGATGATGATGGTCGAGGGAATCATCCAAAGCTAGAAGAGGTAAAAAAATAGGTGAAACAACACAAAAGAATAACATGAAGAGTTGCATACTGACGCACATAGGTGCGACAATCATTACTAACGCGCGTCAGCGCGGCAGTGACCACTAACACGCGTATGTGCGGCAGTGACCACTGACGCGCGTAGGCGTGGCAGTGGAACGTGGCGTACGTCTTCATGGGGTGTCTTCTTGTGATTTGTTGACGGTTTTAGCATCTTCTGAGGGTCCACGTGGCATCCAATGTGTACTAACATGGAAGGGTAGTTACACGCCGACAAAAATGGCATTTCGTGGACCTAAAGTCATGGGAGAACGGTTACAAACGTGGCTGAACGTCGCTGAAACTGCTTCTTTAGCCGTGGCAGCAGAGACTGACGCGCTAAAGGCGTGGCAGCAGAGACTGGCGCGCTAATAACCACGGCAGTAGCGACTGACGCGCCCAAAGAGAGTGCAGTTGATCAGTTATCTTGCTTCCATTTCGACAGTTATGGACCCCTATCCCTATAAATACCTCCCTACACATGAAAGAAAGGGCAGATTAGAGCAGAGAGACTTGATCTTTTGGTGAATTTGAGCAAGAAAGAGAGTTTTCATTCTTCACAAACATTCTTAAGAAGCTTTTGGCGATTCCTAGAGATCTAAGCTCGGACTTGATCTTTGGAAGAGTAAACATCTTACATCGATAAAATATTCGCTTAAGATTCTTACTTCGATAAACGAAGAAGAATACCCAAAAGCCTTCAGGTTTAATCAGAATATTTGAATCGGTGGTCCACGGGCTAACGCACCCCCGACACAGGCAAAGTCCCCACAAAAGCAGAAGTCGATAAACGATTTCTGTGTTATTTTCTAGGAAGTTATAATTTTCTTCTTATTGTGTAAGAGAGATCTTATAAAAAGGCTATTTTCTTTTGAATTCATTGTAAACAATCAAAATATAATGAATTCCACAATGAGATCAACTTTCAACGAAAACAATTCGAACCCATGCACTTGAGGGCGTAATTCTAATGCTCAACCTCAAAAGCACCTGACCTCACCAGTTCGTGGTGATTATCAAGTACACTTGTCAATAGAAAAAAAAGGGAAAAATGATTCCAGCCCCCAAAACGAAAGAAAACGTGATTCCCATCCCCAAGACTTTTTCAACGGGTGTTTTGCCCCAAAAAGTAAACTTTTTGTTCTCTGAGCCCCCAAAACACAAAGCCTAATAATTTTACACAGGTAAAGACTATAATACTCATTCTCTCTCTAACCTTATAATCCCTCTGCTCTCCCTCCTCCCTCCCCCACCTCTCCACCCTCCATCGCCGTCGCCCTCCTCCTTCCATCCTCGCCTTCTCCACCACCGTCGCTCCGGCCATCCTCCACATCCTTAAGATCCACAGCATGTAGAAAACCCTGGCGTAGTTCGAGGAGTACAGAGAGATCACCCGCTTGAGGGCTGAGAGAAACTCTGGTGATGAGCACTGCATCATTGACGGGAATGAGCGGCTGAGGTTTTACTGCTCCACAATTCTCTGCACGCTGGGACCGTGCGTGGGAGCATGCGGGAGCCCCTACTGCAGCACATGCGCCATCGTGAGGCATGAGTTTGGGGGGAAGCAGGTGGACTTGGACGGCATTGCTACGCATGCGACCAGGTGGGGGGCGCATGTGTCTCTGCCGGAGGAGATGGAGACGAAGTTCACTTTCCTGCACGTGTTGAGTGACTGCTCATATGCTTGTGTGTCGGGCGGTGCTCGTGTGCTCGTGTGCCACGTGTGCTGGGTGGTGGCGTTGGGTAGAGAGCATGCGAAGTCCTAAAATTTATATAATACCTTCTTATTGGTTCCCTTCTTTTTTCCCCTATATGTTCCTTATTGTTGTGGCATAATTGGCTTATTGCCTGTTGGTGATGTAAATATAGCTAAATTTTGGGCTAATTGGCTTATAATTAGTTGTAGTGGTGGAATATCAGTGGGTGGTTCTTGAAACTTCTGTTGGATTTCGTTAATATGAAAGTTACGTGTTTGTTGTTAAGGTTACGGGTTGGTTGTTAAGCTTATACGGGTGTGTTGTTAAGGTTACGGGTTTGCTGTTAAGGTTACGGGTTGGTTGTTAAACAAGCAACCTGTAATCTTAATAAGCAACCCATATAACCTTGTAGGCTATAAAAATTGCCTTGATAACAGGAAGATATAGAAATCCGCCTGTATGAGTACGCCCGCACCCGGAGGAGCCGGACAAGCTCGCTTTAATCACCGAGCCCACCATCAGAAGCTCGATTCCACCTACATGCTTAACTCTCACCAGCACGAGTCAAGCCCACTCAAGAGTTGAGTTCGCCAGCACGAACGAGACTCGTCCCGTGTTCTTGACCCAGCCAAGCATGGTCAAGTCCACGCAATCGCCAAATTCGCCTGCGCGACCAGACGATCAAAAGCTTGCCTCATACCTTGACTCGCCTGCACGAGTCAAGTTCATTCGAGCTCTGAGTTCGCCTGCATATCCAAGCAATCAGCAGGGCGATCAGAAATCGCCAAACTCGCCAGAGTACTAGGCAGCTATGATGTCACGTGTAGGATGTGCTTCCCATTTCCCCCCGTACATACAAGGGGAGGAGTACAATGCTCCGAGCCCATCAAGCAGCCGCTCACAGTACAAGTGAGAGGCATGACATCTCTCAACAGTGCATAGTCACATCCCATGATTCAAGGGAGTGGCCATGCTGTCTCTTCCCTATTTAAGAGATACTCCTGGCTACATGAAAGAGGTTCGCTCTTCGACTGACTAGCTCACTTCTCAGTTGATTGGCGATCCGCTCTTTGCATAATCCCTACACTATAGCACCTTCTTCTAGCTTTCGGCCTTGATCGCCATCAAGCTCGGAGATACGAACTCGATCAACACAAGCTTATACTGTGTAGTGAAGCTCGCCAGCAACTTTGATCGGATCGTCCAAGGGAAGCAAACTTAGTGTGAGAACCGAGGAAAGTGTCCTATTGCTACCAAAGATCCCACGTTAAACAAGGAGGGCATTCCCTCTGCTTCTGTTGTAATTTTAATTCATTAGTTTCTAATAAGGTAATCTTATCAATACAAGAAAAATCCCTATTTCAAGAACAAAATTTTACACGTACAGAAGATGGCAACCACAGTGGGAAACCATTTTTTCAACCGAAATAGTGGTGGCGCAGTTCGACGAAGTCGTAGTTGGGACGACCGTAGAGTCCCTTGTGATCGAGTTTGACTAAGCTAAGTATGAAGAATACTTGTCATCATCCTCCTCTAATGGCAATGCATCTCGCAAACGCCATAGAGTTGTGCGTGTGGCCCGACCCCAAGTGGTCGAGGCATCGACGCCTGAGGACTCTACCCGAGCCATGGTATGGTAACCTATCTCCCCCAGATCAATCAAGGTCAGGAGTACAAAGCGAAAGACTGCTAGATGGGTCACTAAACGATCCTCGCAGACCCCGCTCAAGAGGAGACAGTTGTTCACCTTAGCGTGGACCACACCCTCATAGTCTGCGTGGACGCTCCTCTCTCTAGGAGAGCCCACCAACGGTGATGACAGGTTCTCGCCCAGCAAGAGGCCCAAGCCTTTGCCTCTTACGATGACCTGAATTATTACTCAGGCCTGAAGAATACCAAACGGAGATACAACCCTCTCAATCCTGATAAGTTCACTAAATCAGGCGAACCCTCGCATTTAGGCGAACCCCGCTCTAGTTGCGGTGTGTCCCGTTATAGTAAACTCAGTACTTCTGGCGAACCTAGCCATCCAGGCGAACCTACCAATTCAGGTGGGCTTCGTTTCTCATGTTATATTCCTGATTCAAGTGGACTGCCCAAATCAGGCAAGTCTGCCCGAGTAAGTGAGCCAGTGAAGACAGGTGAACCCCATCGGGTCTGCCTGACGGACAAACATCACATGTGAACAAGCCTTAACAACAAAGGCAAGACAGCAGGCGAAACCCACCAAGCCCACTTGAATATGCAAATGGTTGAAGCTCGCCAACTAGCTAAAGCTCACCCGAGTGCAAGAACTCGCCTGTCAAGGCGAGCTCGCCTGAATTCAACACCTAGCGGTTTCGCCCAGTATACTAAAGAAAGTTCATTCAAACCTCTCTCACAAGTTCATGTGTCAGACCCATCTCACTCTGGGGGATGTCACCGGCAACCTACGGGAGATCTCCGGGATCATCTAGCCTGCAAACACACCATTCATGAGGTGAATCCTCAGTGTCACTATGAGAGGCTTATCCAAGCAGTACTTACCGATGGCCAGTGTGTAGGAGCATCGAGACCTTCGGTGTTCGAAAGGCTTGCTTAACAGCCTCCCAAATCGAGATCTTTTTGTCGAAGACGAAGCCGTCGAAGGAGGCAAGCTGTCAATGACTTAGAGCTCCCATCTGCTACAGTCAATGTGATAGGGAAGGGTAAAGCCGCACGTTCGCATTATTCGGATTCAGACTCTTTCCTGGGGCCTGACCACCCGCTCGTCCAAAGCGAACACGAGGGTATATTCTTGCGCACGCGAACCCGGACGGGGGCCACCTTCCCGCTCAATTATGCACTCTTAACATCTCCTTCCAGCGGCAAGGATGAGGTTTGCTCAGTAATAGCTACGTCCTAAACCTCAAACTCAACTCGGAACGAACAAGCGAGGGTACACATGGCTGAAGCTGCGGATCAAACGATCACTAAAAAGTTCAAAGAACATCAGGCTGCCATCGAGTCCATAAGAGAGATGCTGGAGCAGCTTCTGAACAAAAAGAAAAAAAAGAAAAAACTACACGCACCCCGCGGAAGCCGGCAAGGAACAAGGAGTGGGAGCCTACTCCTAATCAGACGACTGAACAAGAAGATAACATCGATCCACATTCGGATCATTCTTCTAAGTTGCCGGAAGGAACATTGCGCACTGGGGGTACTTCCCAAGACAAGAGGCTCGATGAGTTCCAAAACTAACTCAACGCCTTTAAGCTCCAATAGAACATGAACAAACTGGGGGTGGTCAGGCCATACCCGATCGAGTGGGACACAATCCCTTACCCAGAAAAGTTCAAGCCTATAAGCTTGGTATAGTTTGATGTCAAGGGCTCCCTTGGACATCATATATACTACTTCATGTCTCAAATCGGGTTCCTTACTGGGAATAACGTTATCCTCACTCGGCTGTTCATCGACACCCTTAAGGGCGCAGCCTTCGAATGGTTTCGTAAGTTAGAACCAGGCTCTATCACCTTATGGGCTAATGTGGAAAGACTTTTCCTGACTCGCTTCTTCGATGATGACACAGAAGTATCAATGGCCACTCTCCTTGTCGAGAAGCAAAGAAAGTCAGAATCGATCAATGACTTCGTAAAGAGATTCAGGAATCGGTCGGTTCATTGCCGAGACCAGGTCTCTGAGGCCACTCTAATCAAGATGTGCCGCAACAATCTCTCTATCAATATCCTATCCAAGGTTAGTGCGGTGGAAACCCGAACCTAGAAAGAACTTGTTCTCCAGGGTGAGCAAGTAGAAAATATGATCAAGAGGCTGGAGGCCGAAGAGCCTCACCCTAAAAAGGGAGCCCCAGAACCAAGCGTGCCTAGAAATCCTCCTCGATCAAGAGGAAAGGAGATCATGGCTGTGGATTCCACTACGACACCCAAACCAGCCTAGAGGTCGAAACCTAGGCCGTTTGAGCAGCGCCCTCCGAGGCAATACGACTTCAGGGAGGACCAGGTAGTAGCAAACTTCGACACTCTTCTCAAGAGCAGCATAATCAAGCTATCGGAAGTCACCAAGGCTGAAGAGGCGAACAAGACTAATGACCCAAGTTACTGTACGTACCACAGGTTCCTCGGCCACCATACCTCCTAGTGTTATATTCTCAAAGATAATCTCCAAGCCCTCTCAACGCGGGAGTCCTGATGAAGGAGAAAGTGCAAAAGAATGTGACTATGAACATGGTCACCCTGAGTTTTGGGATGGATCTCCCAGAAGTTCATGCGCCGGCAGGAGTGGTTCCTATCCCCAAGGTGGTACTAAAGATCACTAACGCCGATACTCACAATCAGTGAACTCAGTGATGTGGGTCCACTCAGACCTCCTTAGTAATGAGCAGTGGACTTCAAAGCCTTCGGGGAAACCCCAAGGCAAGACCTGCAACGCCATTTCCGCTATTTCAGATGAAGATAAAGCAGAGATGACCACCCTCACCAACTTTGACAATGAGCTGGATGCATTGGCCACTAGAACGGGCAGAGAGTTCATTAAGAACTACCCTCCAAGGGTAGAAGATCTGGCAGGACCTTTTGCGGGGCTGCGGGCAGTAGCCCACCTGAGTCCTGATGGGCCAAGTTCGAGCGGTCAACCCTTTCGGTTCAACATGCTCGCACAGTTGAAGAACATTCCAACCAGGATTACCTTGTATGAGCTCATGCGATTGTCCAAACCCACACGGGAAGCTCTGCAAGAAGCGCTAGCCGATTTAGAAGCTTTCGCCACCCACTTCTCGCCCGAAGTAAGAGAGGATACCAGTAGAGGGTGTCCGCGATGTTGCCAGGTGAATGAACAGCAAGTCCCTTGCACCACCTTCACCCCTGACGACATGCTAATCAAGAGTACGTCTCATGACCGAGCCCTGTACTTCACAAGGTATATTGGTTCTTCCAAGGTGGACAGGATCCAAGTCGACCCTGGATCTGCACTAAGCATCATCCCCGTGAAGCTCATCAAGCACTTGGGTGTGCCCCAGAAGCGTCTATCCGTGATAACTACTACCATCTTTGGCTTTAACGCTACAGGCACCCGACCGCTCAGCAAGATTCGTCTCAAGTGCTGTTTGGGCGACATGAAGACGGAGGTTACTTGCTACATCATCGACGCCGAGCCTTCCTATAACATGTTGTATGTTAGGACGACCATGGATCCACTACAACCGCATAGTCCCGTCCACATTGCATCAGTGCTTGAAGTACGTGGATGACTACGACCAAGTAAAGACTGTGTTTACCGATAAACAACACTTCAAGGGAGTCAAGAATTACTTCACAGATTCTCTGCTGTACCAGGACCTCGACAAGCTATCAGCCAAGGAACCTAGAAGCGGTAATGAGGCGGATAGCGAGTCCGAGTACGGCGATGGCCTTATTTTGGACGATTTTGAACCAATTGTAATCGGCTATGAAGGCCATGATGTAACCAACACTGACCAAGAGGATGAGATATTCCTGAATGAAAATGTCGACTTTGCTTACTTGTTATCTTGTCTGAAGTCTGATGATGACAGGTTCGACGATTCAATTTCGGGGTTGTACAATGACTCTTCCTTACACTTGCCTGTATGCTCATCGAATGTCATGAAAATACAAAAGCTCGAGTCCTCGCGAGCTGTGTTTATCGTGCCCGCCCAGGATAATTATCAGAAGGATATTATCTTCGGAAGGATAGATCACCCCCATGCGCACGATGTGGGATGAGTTAGACGAAGAAGAATCCGCACCTCAATTTTCGCAATACAATCAAATAGCGAAACATATGATGGAGGACAAGGGCTACGACTTCACCCGTCAAGAGGGTCTAAACTACGGCAAAGGGCGGAAGATGATTATTCGGCCTGCCTACGTGCCTAAAGGAAGGCCATCAAACTACTTCAGCAAGACTCGAAGAGGCTTGGGTTACACTTCCTCCTCAACAGAGTTATGCTGCAACGTCGGTGAAGACTCCGGTGACGCTCGATCGGATGGTCGATCATCAACATCCTCAGCATGGGACTCGGCCGTCATTGTGGAGGACTTGTTCAAGGATATCACAGTCAACATGACTATGACTAATCTCACTGAAATAGCGGAGGATGAGCAGGACCCGCTCTATGATGAAGCATGGGACCGCCACGTTAGTGCTTAGTGGAACGGTCGCTTCGAACAGCGCAAACCACCCACTGAGGATGAAATCCTCCAGATAAATATGTGTGATGAGACCAATCCCAAGCCCATATTCATCAGTGACAGTTTACCTCCCTAGGATAAGGAGAACCTCATATCCCTCATACGGGAATATATTGATGTTTTCACGTGGAATTATGAGAACATGCCCGACCTTGATCCACAGATCACCAGGCATCGCCTCAACATCAGCCCAGACGCTAAACCCGTCAAACAACAACAAAGATGTTCTGTCCACAAATCATAGAGGCAATCGAATCTGAAGTAAAGAAGTTGATTGAGTCCGGCTTCATCAGGGAGGAACAACACCCCGATTGGGTGGCTAACATTGTTCCTGTCCTGAAGAAGAACGACAAGATTTGTATCTGCATCAACTTCAGGGACCTCAACATCACTTGTCCAAAAGATGAGTTTCCTCTACCCATCATGGATGTCATCATCAACAACACGTGTGGGTTTGAAAGAATGTCCTTTATGGATGGGTTCTCAGGGTACAATCAAATCAAGATGCACCCTGATGATGAGAAGCACACCTCGTTCAGAACTCTGGTGGGGGTATACTGCTACACAGTCATGCCTTTTGGGCTCAAAAACACCGGCGCAACCTATTAACACGCCATGAGCATAATTTTTCGAGACCATCTACGGAAGACGGTCGAGTGCTACGTGGGTAACTTGGTCGTAAAGAGTCGTAGCAAAGACGACCACCTCCAAGACCTAAGAGGGATGTTCGAACTCATATGATCTCATCAGCAGAAGATGAATCCTACAAAATCATTCTTAGGGATGTCCAGCGGCAAGTTTCTTGGATTTGTCATCACGACGAAGGGAATTCGTATCGACCTCGATAAAGTACGAGCTATTCAAGAGCTTCAGCCACCCCGGAATCTCAAATAATTAAGAGGTCTCCAGGGATGATTAGCTTATATCCGAAGGTTCATCTCAAATCTTTTGGGCAACTGCCAACCCTTCTCCAAGTTGATGAAGAAAGGTGTCTCCTTCGTATGGGACGAGCCCTGCTAACGAGCGTTCGAGAAAATCAAAGCTTATCTCTCGAACGTGCCTGTTTTGGCGGCTCCGGTCTTAGGAAAGCCATTCCTCATCTATATATGGGCCATGGAGCATTCTCTTGGCGCTCTTCTGGCACAAAATGATGATGCTAGCCATGAGCAAGGTATATATTACCTAAGTAGGTCTCTACAGGGAGCCGAGTGACACTACCTTATGGTCGAGAAGGAATGCCTAGCCTTGGTGTTCGTCATCCAAAAGATGTGATACTACTTGGTTGGCTAAACCATCCATGTTATTTCCCAGATGAACCCCATCCGGGTCTTCATGACGCAACCCGGGGCCTTAAATTGGCGCCTGGCCAGATGGGCACTCCTGTTGTCTTAATACGACATCCACTTCATACCTCAGAAGTCAGTCAAATGACAAGCCATCTGTGATCTCATGGCCAGCCATCCACTAGAGACGAAGATAGACTTATTTGAAGACCTACCGGATGAGACCCCTGAAGCCAACACAACTTCTCCCATAGAGGTTTAGCAGATGTTCTTCGATGGTGCATCTCGTGTCGGCACGAGCAAGTCTATCATTGCAGGAGTGGGGGTGGTCTTGATTTCCCCACACAACCACGTGTTAGCCCGAGCCTTTTCTTTAACAGAACCATGTACCAACAATGTGGCTGAGTACAATGCACTGCTCCTTGGACTCGAACTAGCTAGAGAATTAGGGATAAAGCATCTCGAGGCCTACGGTGACTTGCAGCTCATCGTCAAACAGATGACGGGGGAGTACGAAGCTAGAAATGATGATCTGGTCCCGCTTCACAAAGCAACTATCAAACTATCTAAGTCATTCGAAAGCTTTTGTATTGAGCATGTGCTTCGTTCCAAGAATACGCACGCAGACGCCCTGGTGTCAATAGCGGCCCTAACCTGGCCCAGCCACTAGGGACGACTCAGCGTGTCACTGTCATGAGCCGACGACTCTTTCGGCCAGAAGATGCTCAGGAAGTGAACACTACTCACCAGGCCCCAGATCAACTTGACCCGAAAGATTGGTATTTCTTTATCATCGACTATGTTTTATACGGTATACTTCCCGAAGACGCTAGGGAGCGGGAGTCTATCCGCCGGCACGCCGTAAGGTTCTACTATGACTCAACCACAAAGTCATTGTATCGTAGGTCGTATGATGGCATGCTGCTTCGATGTCTTTCAAAGACAGAAGCACAGGAAGCTCTACGTGAAGCCCATGACGGTACTTGTAGGGCTCACCAGCCAGGACCTAAGCTTTGGGATCGTTTATGGAGGATAGGCTACTATTGGTCCGAGATGGTCAGTGATGCAGTCACTTACGCCAAACGTTGCCACGCGTGCCAAATCCACGCCAATTACATGCACCGACCACCTGAAGACATGCATCCGATATCTCCGCCGTCAGCATGAGGTCATCGCTTCATCCTTGTGATCACCGACTACTTCTTCAAATGAGCTAAAGTTGTTCCCTTAAGAGAAGTTAAGACCAATGATGTGATTAGATTTATCAAACATCACGTCATATATCGATACGGTGTGCCCAGACGTATCATTCACGACAACGGTATGCAATTTGTTAGTCATGCATTTACTCGATTCTGTGAAAAATTCAGGATACAGAACCTTTCCTCGACAGCTTATAATCCCTCGACAAACGATTTAGCTGAGGCCTTCAACAAGACGATCGTCAAGATCCTGACCAAGCTAACCTCCAATAGCAAACGCGATTGGAACGAGAAGCTTGGAGAAAGTTTATGGGCGTATCGCACAATGGTTCGCATACCGACCGGTACCACGCCTTACTCATTGGTATATGGCAACGAGGCTGTGTTACCTTTAGAGATTCAGATTCCATCCCTCCGTGTTACCCTCGTAGCGAGAATGACAATTGAGGATAGTCATCGACAGTGTCTTATGGAACTCGAAGCACTAGATGAGAGGCGGCTTAAAGCCCAACAACACATTGAGTTTTACCAAGCGCGAATGACCAAAGCTTTCGACCAGAAAGTCAACCGTCGATCCTTCAAGGAGGGAGAGTTGGTCCTCGCTGTTCGACGACCGATAATTCACAACTCCAAAAAGAAAGGCAAGTTCCAACCCAAATGGGAAGGACCATTCGTAATAGAGACAATTTATTCGAATGGAGCTTATCGCCTCGTCAAACCGAATGGTGATAAGATCATGATGCCTATCAACGACAAATTCCTGAAGAAGTACTACCCTTAGTCCTTCTTCAATACCCCTTTATACACCAACTGGTATACGAGGCTAAACTATTCCTATTCCTCATTCCTCCTACTAGTGCATGAGGCTAAACTGCTCCTTACATACCCCATTTGGTCAAACTCCCTACAGTTAGGGCCAAAGCCACAGAGCCCACCAATCATCTCCAATAAGATAGCGGGTCTCTACAACTATCAAGTTAACTACCACCTCTGAATCATTTCTTCCGTCAGTTTCATTCAACTGGACGATGGGTCTTGTAAAACTATCAAGTTAACTATTACCTCTGATAGTCTCCTCCAAATTTCCCCCGTCGATTCTTTCCAATAGGACGATGGGACAAACCCCCACTGTCATGTTAACCATTACCTCTGACAAAATTAACTTACCAATTCTCTCTAATAGGATGGTAAGCCCACAGAGTTGCTCAAATCACAACAAACAATCCTGTCATGTTAACATCACACCTCTGACCAAAATCTACTTACCAACTCTCTTCAATGGAGCGGTAGGTCCACAAAGTCACTCTAATCACGACAATTCCTATCACGTTAACGATTACCTTTGATAGCCGACACCGTCACTCCGGCAAATGACGTTGTCCAATCAGTCGTCACACTCACATGTCCCTGAATGCCCTGATGCTCTCTGAGTGTCCTAAGATACTTAGAACAATCGATGGGTAGTAGCCTACTATGCGATGGCTCTTATATCGATCAGTCGTCACACTCCTAAGATACTTAAGAAATTCTTTCTTTGAAATGTTTATCTACATGTTTAGAAACTTTCCTCAAAATTTTACCATTTTTGGAGTTGATTTACTGTGCCCAATTGATTTTACAAAATCGTGTATGTTAGCAGATTTTTAGAAACTGTATATCTGTGTTCAAATATTTATTTCTCTCAAATGAGAAATGATTTTTCAGAAATTCTTTCTCTAACATATTCTTCTACATGTTTAAAACCTTCCTTCAAAGTGTCATAATTTTTTGAGTTGATTTAATATTTTTAATTGATTTTACAAAATTAGATACGTAAATTTCGAGAATGCTGAATTTAGGGGTATTTTGGTCTTTTCAGCCTATAACGGCTAGTTTTTGATATTTTCGGTTTTTGGGAGTTTGTGGCTGGTTTAAGAGGCTATAAAAAGCCCTCAACTTTCATTGTTTCTTATGGATGTTTAATAGAGTTTTAAAAAGAGTTTTACAAGTTTGATGAAGGGTTTTTAAGTTTGTTTCAAGAGTTTGTTTGTGAAGAAAATTCCACAAGAGCTTGAGGAGATAATCTATTGAAGTTTGAGCTTCCAACTATTCTCCCTCCACCTCTTGATCTATTGAAAAGTTTTCTAAACTCTTATCTAGCTTTACATTTGCTTAGTTATTTGATTATCTTTCTTTAAAGCTAGTTTTTATATTGAGTTTAGATTTGATTATATTATCTCATTGTTACACACACCCATATTGAGCTTATTGTATTTTCATACATAGTATATTTGGGTTGGTGAGAGTTGTAACAATTGAGTGTGAGCTTTCTTTGTGTTCTCATCCATAGTAGAGAACAAACATTTATTATATTAAGCCTAATTGTGAGGATACACTTTGTAATACACTTGTACACCGAGAGAAGTGTGTGGTGAGAGACGGGGTCGAATCTAAGAGGAGTGGCGTCGGTTGACGTGCCTAGGGAGAGGTTGTAACCGAGCACTTGAGGGAGAACGGCTAGGTCCAATACTTGTGAGGGTGTAGAGTGTGATTGCATAGTGTTTGTTGTGTGAGAGTTTTCGATAAGCTTATAAACCGAGTGTGTAGAAGTTCCGGCTTCCAAACCGGATTGTGATAGTGGATTTCTCCCCGGGAGTGGGGAGCGGAGACGTAGGACGGAAGGTCCGAACTCCGTGATCATATTGCTTATTTGAGTTTAGCTTAGCACACTTATATTTGTTCATCTTTATAGCCTTTCTCTCATTGTTTATTTCATCCACTATATCATTTGTTTATGTTACCCTTGTGTTTGCATATCCTTGCATACATCATATAGTATACCTCTTTGCTAGGATATATCACCTTGTGTATATTGCATATTCTTGCACATAACTCTTTGTATATCTATCTTGCAAGAATATATTTGTTAATTAATTTTAATTGACATAATTTTAATTGCAAGAATATATTTGTTAATTAATTTTAATTGTAAGATTAGCATAAGACCCTAATCACCCCCCCTCTAGGGTCTAACAATTGGTATCAGAGCTTGGTGCTCTTTGATTTAAGGTCTAATCGCCTTGAGTTAAAGATCCAAGTTATCTTTTTGTGCTAATCTTGTTTTGATTGCATTTGTATCTTGCTTGCATATTTTTACAAATTATGGATATGAATAATGCATCTTGTTTAGGCTATGATTCTAGTATTGCTCCTAAATTCAATGTTTTCCCTTATGCTCAATGGTGTTTTAGATTCAAAATATTTGTTCAATCTAAAAATATCGATTTATGGGAAGTCATTGATTGTGCTTATATTGTGCCCACGTTGGAGAAATCCAAGTGGAGCAAACATGATAAAAAGATGTTTATTATGAACAAGCTTATGTTAGAATTTTTATTAAATGCATTTAATTCATTATTGTCTAACAAGCTTGATTCTTTTGATAGCGCTTATACATTATGGAAATTCATAGAAGCGCATCAAGGGGACTTGGAGGCAATCCGACAAGCTTTGGAGGATCCCGCTTCAAGTTCATATGGAGCATCATGCACACGGCCACTAGGCGATAGCCCTAGTGAGGTTTACGAGTTCGAAACCACTAATGATTTATCTAGTGATGAACTTGCTTGTGCTAGTAAAAAATTATTGCATGCCTATAACAAATTGCACAAGGATTTTATTGAATTACAAAGCAAGCATGTTGCATTAAAATCCGATCATGAGTTACTAACTTCTAAGTTTGAAACTATTCATGATTCTTTAATCTCAAATGTTGCTAGTTTAACTCATGAAAAAGATAATGCCATATTAAAAGTAGAGAACATGAAAATTAGAGTTGCTTCTTTTGAAAATAACTATAGATGTTCTACTTCTAATGTTAATGCTAGTATGCCTAATGATGAGTTGAACAATGTTAAAAACCGTATTTCTTCTTTAGATTCAACTCTAACCACATGCATTAACAATCATAAGAAGCTTATGGATATGTGTACCAAGTCTAAGTTAAAATCATCTACTCATTATGCACACATATATAGCAATGTTTACAAATGCTCTATTTGCGGCCGTAAAGGCCATTTAGCTAAGTTTTGCTATGATGCACACAAACATAAGAATTCTAATGCTCCTTGTGCATCTCATGTAGCTTCTTCATCTTGTACACTTACACATTCACATGCTCATTCTCACAAAGTTCATCATAAGCATGCTAGTGTGTTCAAGTGTGATCATTGTGGTCGTTTTGGTCATTTGACCAAATATTGTTTTGATTTGAAAAGAAAATCTCATTTGACAAATGTTTCCAATAGATCACATGTTTTTAAATGTGATGTTTGTGGTAGATATGACCACTTAGGAAAGTTTTGTTTTGATAATGTTTCACATTTGCAAAATAAGCTTAAAAGATCATCTATGGTTGCAAATATTTCTCGTGCACGAGCTAATGGTCCACAAAAACAAATGGATCACTTTTATTACACAAATTGCAATCGAAAGGGTCATTTGAGTGAATATTGCTTTGACCGTGTTAGTGCACCATATGTGCCCAAGAGGGTTCATAACCCTAGGGCTTTGAGCTTTAATGATAGGGGTCATGTCCCTAAATCTTTTGGTACCAAGAGTTCTTGGGTACCAAAACATATTTAAATTTTAAACTAAGAATTTTAATGTTTTTATCTTTCTTTGTCTTAGTTTTGAAAATTATGCTTTTTTGATTTATGAATTCTTTTGGTTGATTTGTTTTCATTTGAAAACTTTTTACATGATTTTCATGTTCCTTTTCTTTTGATTTCATAAATCTATTTTTGATCTTTATGTTTTTGTTAATGAGACACTATTTTCATATTGACATATTTATATGTGTTCTCGTTATCTTTTTGTATGTGAGTGATATTTAGCATATTCATGTATGCTTGCTCACATGTTTTGCCTTGATCTTTATTGCATATATTTTATATGGTATTTTGATAGGGGGAGCTATTCCCTATTCTATGTTTATTTTTATACTCACCTATGCTAATTGATAGGGGGAGCTTTCGCTCTGTTAATTCTTTTGTCCCCATTTTGATGTTGTCAAAGGGGGAGAAATATTATGAGTATATTCCTTCTTGTTTATATGCATGTGAATTATAAATTATATATTCATTTCCTTCATGCATATATTTCTTTTTATAAATTGTTTGTCATCATCAAAAAGGGGGAGATTGTTAGCCTTCTTGTTTTGATGATGTTTAACAAATAATTTACCACTAATGTTGTTTGTCTAGTATTTATGTTTTCTTATTTATAATAGACAAACAACGTAGTTGGAGGATGGATGAAATAGAGCTTCAACAATGATATCCAATGGAGGTTGGCGGAATTGTAGAGTGAAGCATAGTACAATTCAAGTTCAAGATCCAAGTTTAGCTTCATCCGCAACGTGTACCAAGTCAAGCATATTGAAGACCAATCAAGCTCGGGTAAATTAGTTTAGGGCTTATATTATGTGTGTTAATACTTTAAGCTCAATATCACACACACACGTTTGGTTTGGTTTATCGTCGTTTTGGATTATAGACTTAACGACATTATTTTATATCTTTTATCAAGTTTATAAATCTATTGGAAAGTTTTCAAAACTTTGTTTAAACTCATTTTGTCAAGATCAAGCTTTTACAAGTCCATACTTATGTGATTTTGCAAAATAATGAGATTCCACAATTGCGAAATGCAAATTGGAAAATTCTTTTTTGTAACATGTTCAAAATCACATTTGCAAACATTTCCCAAAGTTTCATCAAGTTTGAAATTGATTTGTTATGTTTAATTGAATTTACAAAATCATGTTTTTCGTTCGTGCATGTTCGTGCATGTTTTTACAAAATAGATGCGTTTTCACAAATGAGAAGTGATATTTAAGAAATTCTTTCTTTGAAATGTTTATCTACTTGTTTAGAAACTTTTCTCAAAATTTTACCATTTTTGGAGTTGATTTACTGTGCCCAATTGATTTTACAATTTTTGGAGTTGATTTACTGTGCCCAATTGATTTTACAAAATCGTGTATGTTAGCAGATTTTCAGAAACTGTATATCTGTGTTCAAATATTTATTTCTCTCAAATGAGAAATGCGTTTTCAGAAATTCTTTCTCTAACATATTTGTCTACATGTTTAAAACCTTCCTTCAAAGTGTCATAAATTTTGGAGTTGATTTAATATTCTTAATTGATTTTACAAAATTAGATACATAAATTTCCAGAATGCTGAATTTAGGGGTATTTTGGTCTTTTCAGCCTATAACGGCTAGTAACGGCTAGTTTTTGATATTTTTGGTTTTTGGGAGTTTGTGGCTGGTTTAAGAGGCTATAAAAAGCCCTCAACTTTCATTGTTTCTTATGGATGTTTAAGAGAGTTTTAAAAAGAGTTTTACAAGTTTGTTGAAGGGTTTTTAAGTTTGTTTCAAGAGTTTGTTTGTGAAGAAAATTCCACAAGAGCTTGAGGAGATCATCTATTGAAGTTTGAGCTTCCAACTATTCTCCCTCCACCTCTTGATCTATTGAGAAGTTTTCTAAACTCTTATCTAGCTTTACATTTGCTTAGTTATTTGATTATCTTTCTTTAAAGCTAGTTTTTATATTGAGTTTAGATTTGATTATATTATCTCATTGTTACACACACCCATATTGAGCTTATTGTATTTTCATATATAGTATATTTGGGTTGGTGAGAGTTGTAACAATTAAGTGTGAGCTTTCATTGTGTTCTCATCCATAGTAGAGAACAAACATTTATTATATTAAGCCTAATTGTGAGGATATACTTTGTAATATACTTGTACACCGAGAGGAGTGTGTGGTGAGAGTCGGGGATCATCCCAAGAGGAGTGACGTTGGTTGACGAACCTAGGGAGAGGTTGTAACCGAGCACTTGAGGGAGACACGGCTAGGTCCAACACTTGTGAGGGTGTAGAGTGTGATTGCATAGTGTTTGTTGTGTGAGAGTTTTCGGTAAGCTTATAAACCGAGTGTGTAGAAGTTCCGGCTTCCAAACCGGATTGTGATAGTGGATTTCTCTCCGGGAGTGGGGAGCAAAGACGTAGGATGGAAGGTCCGAACTCCGTGATCATATTGCTTGTTTGAGTTTGGCTTAGCACACTTATATTTGTTCATCTTTATAGCCTTTCTCTCATTGTTTATTTCATCCACTATATCATTTGTTTATGTTACCCTTGTGTTTGCATATCCTTGCATATATCATATAGTATACCTCTTTGCTAGGATATATCACCTTGTGTATATTGCATATTCTTGCACATAACTCTTTGTATATCTATCTTGCAAGAATATATTTGTTTATTAATTTTAATTGGCATAAAATCGGATTAGATTAGCATAAGACCCTAATCACCCCTCCTCTAGGGTCTAACAAGAGAAACTCCTCGACAACTCACCATACAGAGAGAAACAGTATGGCTAGCCTGACTCAAACAGCAGTCGGTAAAGGCGTGTTAAATTCGTTGACTACCAAGGATTTACTAAAAGCCCTAAGCATAGATCAACACAGAAAATGAAGGAAAAGCTACATGCGCAAAGCAACGAATAACCACAAGCGCAAAACGCCATTCCAGAATGAATTTAAGGAAACATGTTTTGAACAAAGACATAACAAGCGTCAACAAAATTACAACAAAACATGAAAAAACATTCTAAATTAGCTTTGACAGGCTGAAAGAAGCAATCTCAGCCCTAATAGCCACAAGCTTCTTGGCCTGTCGGGCCCCCACCTTCTCCTCTTCTCGCTGTCGAAGCTTGTTAAGAGTAGCTTCGGCGTCCTCCTCTTCCTGCCAGAGAACCTGAAGAGCCTTCACCTCCTCATTAGCGGTACGAAGGAGCCCCGTGTTATCACGCTAAAGTTTCTTCAAGTTTGCCTCTCCTCGAAGGGACCCGACTTCTAAGAAGAAAGCAGTATCATTGTAGGCATCCATCTGGGCCAACAAGTCGCGATGCCTTTTGTGCAGACGCGTGATGAGGGCCTCCTTGGCTGATATGCTCTCCTCCTGAGCTTTGCGCTCGAACTCCCTCTAGATCCGAGCGCTGATCAAGAGGGACGTCGGCTCATCGCTAGGCTTCGCGTGTACTAGCTCTTCTAAGCGATACATGAGCTCCTCCAAGCGATTGAGCTCTTGCCTACACCGTTTGGCCAGCTGGGCACCCCCGACGCACCGAATCTCCTCAAGATGATCGGCTACATGAGGGAGCATGTAAAAAAATCTACCACTGCCCTGGCTAATAAGGATGGTCGTCCCCTGCAAAGTAGTCTCCAGTTTTTGGAGAATGTTGACCACTGGAGTGAAGCCCAGAGCGGCGGACCCTTGGTTCGAGGCGACAGTGGTAGGCAGCCCTTCCATCTCTTCGTCATCAGAAATTACGATGACCTCGGGCTCCTGGTCACGACTCCCTTCCCCGACCGAGAAAGACATTTTTCTAAGCGATCTCTGAGCAAAAGCTGCAAGACGCAACAAGGGACAATTAGAAATTTGAACCCTCAAGATTGGAGTTCTCCGCCAAAATGTATTCTGTGATCTTAGACCACCAAGTGCTACTGCCAGGTGCAGAGTGAATCCACCCGG
>NC_033801.1:120761139-120762770 GCF_001876935.1 Asparagus officinalis
AAGCGGTGACGGAAGGTATCCGCCACCGTGGTCATCTTCCCCACAAGTAATTCATTCTATAACAAGTCTGGACACAGAGCAGTCACGCGCTTGCAAGAGCTATCGATCCCATACCCGGCGGTGGAACTAGTAAAGACCCCGCAAGTCACCCTGACTTGAATAGGGATCAAATCCTAATTCATCATTCTCGAAGCTGAGAGCGAGCGCAGCTCGATAATTAAGAACCCTCTCGGCATGCTAGGGATATAGTAATGGACCCCGCCCACGACTCGGAGATACCTGCTCTCCCCAAGCAGTAGAGCTGAAGGATCAGTCGCAGCATCTCCAAACAAGAACTGGGGCTTTTTCAGTTCCGTCCTAGCTGCGTCCGTCAGCGCTACGTCGGTAATCAACTCGCGTAATTTCAAGTGATGCCCGTCGGACACCCTCTTTACCAATTTAGCGGACTTGTCGACGACAAACACAGACACTGGACCGAGGAACGAAAATCAGGGAGGTGCCGCATATGCCGTGCCACCAGCAAGACCGATGGTAACGCCCTTCGGGAGGGCCTCATCAGATAACATGGCTGCGAGACAAAGCAAAAGAGAGTTAGAATAGAATTCACACTTTTGAGTCAAAATCTTAAGTCCTCCAAACAGGCGACCTTCTATAGGCGAACGTCACCTGGCGAAGCCAACTTCGCCTGGCAAGTGCTGGGTTCGCCTGGCAAGTGCTGGGTTCGCCTGACAAACGTCAAACCTACCTAACAAAAGCTGGATTCACCCGACCAAGGCTGAGCCCGCCTTGCAAAGGCTGGGCTCACCTAATAAAGGTTGAATTCGCCTGAAAAAAGCTGAATTCACCTGACTAAGGCTGAATCCGCCTGACAAAGGCTAAGTTCGCCTGAAAAAGGCCTAATTCGCCTAAATTGGAGAAAATTACCAGAAAAGGCAAAAATCCGCTGAAGAAGACGAGCAAACAGTGCTCATTTTCTCAGTGCCACCTCATTCATCAATGCAGGGTCATCAAACGGCCTACTGAACTTACCGAAGTATGTCCCGGAGGTGCCAGTGGCCGCGTCGACGATGATGCCACCAGAAGAATGGTCTGAACCATTTCCCCTCGTAACGTATCTCTTGGTTTTCGACGCTATATCAGAGAGTCGAAGATGAAAGTCGAGTTCTTTCTCTCTGGAAGATTCGAGCAAGCAGAAATTCCTAAGCATAGTAGTCTCCCAAGGAAGGAGACGAAGCCTATTTAAAGACAAAACACTTACGGTTGTGAGGCGTTGCCACGATCGAGATCGACGGCTCAGATTGCTCTTGACAGTTCGAGTTCGATAGTTATAGAGGAACCGTCAAAACATGGTACGGATCGGGTGGATCAAATCCGAAGCCCAAACCGAGAGACAGTTTCTGGCTGATCTAACGGCCAAATTCCAAGGACGACTTTTTGAAAGCAACGGCCACGATTCGTCACCAAAACGAAGCCTGAAAACGACGTCACCTTGTCAAATCGCATTTAATGTGACCTGACACACCCACGCTACCCCAGCTGGCAAGCACAAAGCTCTTCCCGCAAACACGTGGCTCGCCCTCCACTGCTTCGGATTTCGCCTGTGAGGACGAACCTCGCCTACACAACTCAGT
>NC_033801.1:120762780-120887733 GCF_001876935.1 Asparagus officinalis
GCCTGCTGGTCAAGCTCGCCCAAATGAAGCGGACTCGCCTGCACAGTCTCGCCTACAAAGTTCGTCTGTCACTTGATTTAGGTCTGAAAACATTGAAGGGGGTCTTGTAGGCTATAAAAATTACCTTGACAATAGGAAGATATAGAAATCCGCCTGTATGAGTACGCCCGCACCCGGAGGAGCTGGACAAGCTCGCTTTAATCGCCGAGCCCGCCATCAGGAACTCGATTCCACCTACATGCTTGACTCTCGTCAGCACGAGTCAAGCCCACTCAAGAGTTGAGTTCGCTAGCACGAACAAGACTCGTCCGCATTCTTGACCCACCAGCATGGGTCAAGTCCACGCAAACGCCAAATTCGCCTGCACGACCAGACGATCAAAAACTCGCTTTAATAATTGACTCGTCTGCACAAGTCAAGTCCATTCGAGCGCTGAGTTCGCTTGCACATCCAAGCAATCAGCCAGGCGATCAACAAATTCGTCAAACTCGCCAGAGTACTAGACGGCTATGATGTCACGTACATGGATGGGCCTTCCCATTTCCCGCGACATGAAGAGGAGGAGTACACTACTCCGAGCCCATCAAGTAGCCGCTCACAGTACAAGTGAGAGGCATGACATCTTTCAACAGTGCATAGTCACATACCATGATTCAAGGGAGTTGACATGCTGTCTCTTCCCTATTTAAGAGACACTCCTGGCTACATGAAAGAAGTTCGCTCTTCGACTGACTAGCTCACTTCTCAGTTGATTGGCGATCCGCTCTTTGCATAGTCCCTGCACTGTAGCACCTTCTTCTAGCTTTCGGCCTTGATCGCCATCAAGCTTAAAGACTTGAACTCGATCAACACGAGCTTCTACTGCGTACTTAAACTCACCAGCAACTTCGATCGGATCGTTCAAGGGAAGCAAACTCGGTGCGAGAGCCAAGGGAAGCGTCCTATCGCTACCAAAGACCCCACGTTAAACAAGGAGGGCATTCCCCTCTGCTTCTATTGTGATTTTGATTCATTAGTTTGTAATAAGCTATTCTTATCAATACAAACGAAATCCTTGTTTCGGGAACCAAATTTTACACGTACAAACCTTAACAACCAACCCGTAATATTAACAAGTAACTCGTAATCTTAACAACCAACGTGTAATATAACAAGCAACCCATAAACCTTAACAACAAACGCGTAACCTTAACAACCAACCCGTAACCTTAACAAACAACCTGTATAAGCTTAACAACCAATCCGTAACCTTAACAACAAACGCGTAACCTTAACAAGCAACCCGTATAACATTAACAACCAACATGTAACCTTAACAACTAATGTAGGACATTCTAATGGGAGTAATTTTAACAATCAACCCGTATATTTTTATTTGGGTTAATTTAAAAATTTTTTTGGTGGTAATAGTTTTAGCGTTGGTAAGTAACAAAGTGACAAAGTGCACGAAAATGAATAGGCGGAAGGGTTGAAAATCTCAACTCAAACACTTAAAAGAACATGAAGTTAACTAATAAATACACCCAGATCAGAAACATGTGTATCCATTTACGCCACCTAAACTCATCTAGCTCATATCTTTAACAGCATAATTACACCACGTAAACATATGGTCGTTTTTAACAAATTCAACCCACTTAATTTTTTGTCACGCTAGACCTAATTACTCATTTATGTTTCCTTCCAAGAAAACCTGATTTAAACCTAGCAGTCACTCAACACGTGCAGGAAAGCGAACTCCGTCTCCAGCTCCTCCATCGTCGGAGTTTCGCTTGGCCCTCGAGCGGACGATCTCTCTGTACTCCTCGAACCGCGCCAGGTTTTCTCTGTGTTGTGGATCTTGAGGATGCTATGGATGGCCGCAGCGACGGTGGCAGAGAAGGCGAGGATGGCAGGAGGAGGGTGGTGGCGGCGGGTGGAGAGGTGGGGGAGGGAGGAGGGAGAGCAGAAGGATTGTAGGCTTAGAGAGAGTGAGAATGGATATTATAGTCTTTACTTGTGTAAAATTATTGGGCTTTGTGTTTTTGGGGCTCAGAGAACAAAAAGTTTATTTTTGGGGGCAAAACTCCCGCTGAAGAAGTTTTAGAGGTGGAAGATACATTTTCTTTCGTTTTTGGGGCTAGAAACATTTTATGTCAAATTATTGGACAAGTCTTAAGAGTTGGGTTCACATGTGGCTAGCTAGGGGGCCGACACGAGCCAACACTTGCCTTGTACACATTCAATTCTGCACCCTACAAGCCGTGCCCACTGAAACTCTCCCAGAAAATCATTAATGCCAACGTTCAGCAGCCAACTAATTCCTCTAGCAATTAATTAAACCTCACAAACTTACGTAGATGTGCATATTTGCAGTTATCCACCCGCAAAGTAAGCACTACAAGAGTATTCAAAGTAATGTTTTTTATATATTTCATATTTAGAATATATATGTTTCTTCGTCCAAAAAAATTATTACCTAAAAGAGAAAGGAGATGAACAAAAGAAATACAATAGCAATAGTTAACAAGAAGAAATACAAGACAAAACAACCAAATTTAGATTTTCAGGGTTAGGGTGCCCCTCCACCACTCTGACTCATCTACACTAATATAGATCTCTATTGTTACACCAAAGAGAAGATCGATGATCATATAATTCGATGGCGAAGCGCATTTTCATTTGTACATTATTTATTCTGAAATACACTATCATTCTGTTTATTCCGAGTACAAAATCAATAAGGATATGCAGTGCGACATTTTGATGTGGAGAGTCTCAAAGTATTACAGTCAATAATGGAAATAAATTAAAGAGATAGTTGATGATAACAAGATATTGTTAATATACGTTACTTATTTTGACGTAAAGAAATTGTTCATTGATCTAGTCGGGTTGTGAATAAGTTCCAAATGCATTTAAACTTTTTAATAAATCAACAAAGTGCATGATATATATATTTTGATATTCTAATTTAAACAATTTTAACAGTAAGAATCTTATAATTTAAAAATAACGTTAAGAAGTTTTCTAACAAGTCATGAAACTTGAAGGGTTTTCTTGATGGTTACCAAAGAATTGATATAAAAGAAGCTTCTATCGTCATCTCACATAAACGACTAGAACAAACAGCAATATCCTTGCAATTTTCATGCACAACCTAAGCAAATTAAACCAATATGTGGGTTTAAATGTAAAAATATAAGCTTTAAAAACCAAAAGAAGCCTTTTTCCCTGCCAGGCTCTAACGACAACTACTCATCCCACAAGCAAATCCCTCACCTAAATGTTGGTGAGATGAGGACCGGCTGTATTCATCACAATATGTCGATCCTCTACAACTTTATAAGCCAAGTCTCGTTCTATCAAAAAGCAAAACCTCCCTCCCTTAATTTCTCTCCGTAGTATATACGATGGAGTCTCAACAGAATGATAATGAGAAAGGGTCGTCGAATAAATGCAATTTGGTCCTTAGAGTTTTGGCAATTGCAGCCACAGTGACTGCAGCCGTAGTGATGGGCATCGATGAGGAGACCAAGACCATTAGGCATCACCATAGCCCGACTGCCTGCGGCCGTTGCAGGTCGCGATCCCTGGCCTAAGTTAGGCTAACTCCGCTCTGCGTTTGTGTAAAGTATCCCAAAGTTTTTGTCTTAAGTGTTTTCCCTCCCCCGCATCTCCAACCATACCCTCCAAATTTCACCCTCCAAATTGGAATATTCTATTTGTAGGGTGAAATTTGGAGGGTTGCTCTAACCTACACTCTCCAAATATTTTTTTTTAATTTTTTTTATCAAAAAAATCATATAAATTAAATAATGTTGGATATAGTTTACGTTAATAATTTTATTGTTAATAATTTTATTGTTAATAATTTATTTGGAAAAAAATTAATAACATTATAAAGGTGTCGATGAGAGCTTTAAAATGAATCCAATATTAATACTGCAATACAACATATTAAAAAAGAAGAAATTCTGAAATAACAGTGAAAGCATACATCGATAGAACAAGAAAGCAAATATTAACCTCTAATACAACATACCATAGGTCTCAAACATAAAATATGATAAGAGATAATTAAAATTCTGGCAGATCATTATCGTTATAACTACCGGTTCCATCCCGATCTCTCGATGAACCCCCATATTCATTTCTTCCTACAGAACCAGCTTCTCCCGCAAATTGAGAAAATCCTCCTTGATTTCCAGTGGGAAATTCATATTCATTTTGTCGTCCTACAGCTCCTCTTATGGAGCTAGTTAAATAGATCCCCGTATTTAAAATTTTATGTCTCATACTTATTTATTTAATTTAAAAATTAATAATTTTATAATAATACTAAAATAAATTAATCTTAGTTTCATTTTAAATATCTCAACAAGCCCTTTCCAAATATATAATGATTTCAAATATTAGATTAATAATTGTTTAACTATATTTATTTGAAATTAAACATCTAATTTAAATTACTAAGAAGGATGGCAAAGTGGTAATTTTTAAAAAATTAAATAGTTAAAAATAACAAAATTGTAATTAATAAATCATGAATAGTGTTATGGAGAGACCCTCCATTTTTTTCTCCCCACCCTCCAAATTTAGAGGGTCAAATTTGCAGATCTCCAAATTTGGAGAGTGGTTGGATCGAGGTTCCACTCTCCAAATTTGGAGATTTTGGAGATATAGAGGCCAGTTGGAGATGGTCTAATAAGTCACTTTCAGAAGGTAAACTTAGCAGTTAGCTAGTGGGATTAATTTGAAACAACTCACGATATTTGAAAAACTTAATTAATAATTTCAATAACTCTGATGGACTATCAACTAATTTAAGAACAGGCAATTTGAGGGACTAATACAAAATATGAAAGATTTAAGGGACTAATATCGAGAAAATGTACGTATAGGAATGGAGCGGTTTGCATCATCTTAGATAGAAAAGATATATAGTTACCAATCTAACCTCCCGGCAACTTGAAAATGATATAGATTACCCCTTTCTACGGGGTGTTCTGATAGAATATGCACTCGTAGTAAACTAAAGATGAGCAAAGAGAGTCTGGTGAAGTATATAGATTGCAAATTAAGGAATATGATATAATGTTTCACGGTGGAAGTAACTTCAATAGCACAAGCAAGAAACTATATCGTTTTTTATTTCCATGAATGAAATGTAAATCCTGATTTAGTTTGTGCTTAGTTCTTGCACTTTTATTTTCTTAATTAAAAGGTGTGGGTCAAATTTTGTGGGCAGTAAACAAAGCTAGAAGAGAGGGATTTACTTTTAAAACTATCTACTAATACTGGATTGAGAACCCCAGTTTTACTTAAAACAGTGTGTTGTCAAGAAATCTCTTTATTTTCTCAGACTCTCTCGGTTCGGGGTCCAGGCCCAAAACATGACGGGCCTAACTGTAAAGCCGTAAAAGAGACAACAAAAGGCTTACAGGGTTAATCTTAGGCTCACTGTGATTAAATTACACCCATCAGAGGTCACAGCTTCTCACAATAAATAAACATTAATACACCGGTGCATATGATACGTGCATGATACAAAAAGCAAGAATAGTATTGTAATCAAATTGTCAAAGAAAACATATACACATGCTTTTGAGTATACTTTTGTCGAATTTTTTTTCATTTTTCCAAACGCATGTGGTCTATGATTTTTTTTTCCCCTGAGGGTGAGGATATTTCTTTTCATTTTATTAAGTTTGGGGGCATTTTTGTTGAGGTTTTTAAATGTGAGAGTATTTGCAATTATTTTTTCTGATGCAATGGTATTTTCAGTATTCTAAAGATATGGCGCACAACGACTAATAGTATAGATTATTATGTCTTAGTACGTGCAAAAATACATTTTTAACTTAGAACTTTTTAGAAACTATAACCTACTAATTAAATCCCATCTAATTTCTCTCATGTCCCTTCTTCCTCCACAGATACTTCGTCGTCGCTAACGCCATCGTATCCTTCTACTCTTTATTATCGCTCATATTATCAATATCAACCAAGAGCCAAAAGACCAGACTAGGCCTTCTGATCTCCATCGCCGACATAGCGGCGCTCGCCCTCCTCTTCTCTGGCTTCGGAGAGAGGGGAATATCGAATGTTGGGTGGAAAAAAGTGTGCAATGTGTACACCAAGTTTTGTGCTAAAGTCACGGTCTCCGTTGCTGTATCTTTTGTTGCTGGTGTTGCTTATGTTGTGCTTTTGCTGCTTGCACTTGTTGGTCTACATAAGAGAGGACATAAAGGATAGAGTGTGGTTGTGTGACTTTACTATTGTGTGACAATAATTGAGCCAAAAGTTTCTTTTTTATTGAATGAATGGGTTTGAAGATGATTAGCTTTTCAAATGTTGGTGTAATATGAGTATTGTTTTGTATTATGAAGAAGATAATGAGCTTTTGAGTAGCGGTAAGTATTATTATTTATTATTCATGATATTTAGGTACGAGCGTCTTCACCTAAAAGGGTAAATTTCACGACCCCATGTAGACGTTTTTACTTGAACCCCAATAAAGTTTGAAAACTTTTCACCCATCCCTCAAGTTAACGCCCAAACAA
Organism: Asparagus officinalis; assembly: GCF_001876935.1. Lineage (NCBI taxonomy): Eukaryota > Viridiplantae > Streptophyta > Magnoliopsida > Asparagales > Asparagaceae > Asparagus > Asparagus officinalis. The sequence goes on from NC_033801.1 coordinate 120,769,326, forward strand.
TTTGAAAATTTCACCAAGCCCCCAATAAGTTCTATCCGAAAACCCTCAAAGCTAACGTCAATTATTAGTTTTAACTTTTAATCACATGCTGTCAAAAGATGAAAATACCCATACTTTTTGAAAAATCCTGTATATTCTCTTTTATATTTTCATCCTAAAATTATTTTTCCTCTTCTTTCTGCTTGCGTTCACTCCAAGTTCCGAGCTCCTAATCTTGAAAGTTTGTTTTTGGTGATTTCTTCTATCAAAATTCTAAGTTTGCGCTATTTTATGTAACATCGTGGGGGTTAAGTGGAAATTTCTGAACTTATTTAAAATCAAGTGAAATTTTCAACTTTATTGGGCTTAGAAAAAATACCAATCTTTATTGGTTGTTTGTGAAATTTACACTAAAAAGTTTTAAATGAGCAGGGTTAAAGTGAATTTGGGAACTGAAAGCATTGACAGTTTTAATGTGGTTGTTGCTTAAAAGAAAAGATTATTAATCAGATTAATAATCACCCTCAAGATGTCAAGACAGTTTTATATGTTTAATTACTAACTATTTATTTGCTTATAACGATGTACGTAAGATGGATAGCTTTTTTGCTAACGCTTTAAAGATAACAAAATGCTAATTGCGTTATGAATCAGGTACTATTTTGGTATTAGAAATTTACAATAAACAAATATGAAAGGTTTCCCCATTTATTTTCATTTTTTAAATACTTGAACGAAGGAGTACCACTGTAGATTGCACATAATCACTCCTCCCAATCACATCTTTAGACTATTTATTTACAGATAACCTTCGCTCATTGTCTCTTATTGGACCAAATAATAAGACCATTAATCGGTAAAAAAAGATTAAATAATAAATATCTCATATCCGATTGAACATTGTTTTGACTTTTTTGGCTCTTTTGCCCTTGGTGAAATTTTCACAGATATTATACCATTGAATAAAAGTAGTAAGTCTCTTGATGTTAAAATAATAATAAAACAGTTCATCAATACTCTATCAGTCAGTGTCAAATTACATTTAAGTAGTAAGATATCAAATTGTGATATCAAAGGAGAAAAAAAAGTTATGAAACAAACCTCCAATTTTCTTTTTATCTTTGCCCAAATTGCGCTGTTTCTCTATATAACGTTGTTTTGCATTTTTTTTTTCTTTGGCTCTTTTGGCCTAGATGAAATTTTGACAACTATTACCGCTAAATAAAATTAAGTGGCTTTTGTCTTTTACCCCAAAGTTTTACTCCAACTTATTTTTAAACTCACTTACTTTTAGTACAATTCGTACACCCAAAGTACAACTCTCATTTATTTATAAACCCAAAGTATCAAATACACTATGTCTATATACAAAAAATAAAAAATAAATCTCGAAATTGCCCTTCTTCTTCTTCTTCCCTAATAATTACCTAGGCCTCGATTTCTCTATTTTTAATTAGCCTCTTCTTTCTAATTATCCTCTCTCTATAAAAAAAAACCCCTAAAATTTCTAAGGTTTTGATCTCTTGCAATGGCGTCCAATGCCAACTCGCACACTTCTCTTTGCAGATGCCCTCCATTGGGGGTGGGGGGTTGGGAGAGGGCGCGGGAACCCACTCCGGTCCTCTCGAAGCCGGCCAGTGGGAAGTAGTTCATTGCTTTGAGTTTGAGAACCTCAATGAATTTTGAGGCTGGTTATGTCTACAATTTTTTTTTTTTTTGTTTAGTAATAATAAAGTGACATTCTTGGTATTTAGTACAGTAGATTTCTTTTTGTTATTGAGATTTAAGCGATAATTTATGTGATTTGAGAAAACTTGAGTTTTGTGATGGGAAATTCATAGATTCTATATGTTAACATTCTGAAATTTTGGGTTTTTTGGTAATAGCTTGTCGAAGATGTCTCGTTGTTATAAATTGAGGGGTTTTTGTCAAGCTTGTGCTTCTAGGGCATGTGCATAACAATTTTGCTTATGTATATCTAAGTTTCGGTGACTAGGTTGATGCATAGAACGTGTTTGATGGAATGACAAAAGTGATATAGTTATTTGGACCACAATGATTAGCGGTTTTGCGATATTGCTGTTGGTTGAGGAGGCAATGGAGACGTTTGATGAAATATTCAAGAGAAGTTAGGTTTTGTACACCGCTTACGACCTTAGCCTATTGCTATGCCTTCCTATACCCTCTGGTTGTTCCTTGTCGTGCTCTATTGCCGCCAACATCCAACAAAATGCACAACTAACCCTCAATCAGAAACCTTTCGTTAATGCACATTAACTTTTTGACAAAATGCTTGAGAGAATCCCCCACTATTGGCATTCTATCAGATCTTCACATTGCTCTCACATTGCAGCCCAAATGGCAGATTGACTACAGCCTACAATATGATGTACCAAGTAGTATCCAATGTATTGTGTTGTATGAAATTTTCTATATTATGTATGTATAGATGATTTGTGTGTGCATTGTATCAAATGCACCAAGTAGTATCCAATGTATTGTGTTGTATCAAAATTTTTATTAGAAATTTATCAGTGCATCTAGTAGGAATGTATACAAATTATACACTATAATAAATGTACCGATTTCCTGCAGTAAAATATTAGTGGCTCAATTTATTTTTTGAATATCTAGAGATAATAAAGAGTTATATTTTAGCAATAAAAAGCTACACTTCTGCTATAAAAAGCTATACAACTATACAAGGAGCTATGTTTTACAAATAAGGTGTTATTTTGGCATAAAGTTCCATGCTTTACTCAGAAATTATATAAACGAGACCAAACATGTTGGTTATAAAGAATTGAAGAATCAACACACTATATGTATGGTCATTCATTTTCATTGATCAAAAAAATTACTAACTCGATGTATTTTTTGTATTTTTAAAGATAATAAAGAGCTATGCTTTAGCATTAAAGAGCTACACTTTTCGAATAAAGAGCTATAGCATTGCATAAAGAGCTACACTTTTATTATAAGATTTTATGCTTCAGTATAAATGACTATACTTTTCCTAGAAATTGTATAATCGAGAATGGTTTTGTCAGTTATATAAAGAATTGATCGAACAACACATCATTACACATTTACATTGTTTATAAAAAAAACCAACTCGATTTATTTTTACTCAAACAACACATTGTATACATCATCATATATTGTTAAAAAAATAATTAGATTTATTTTAAGTTTGAGAATCTTAAGAGACAATAAAGAACTATACTTTAGCATTAACGAGCTACACTTTAGGTATAAAGAGCTATATTATTATATAAAGAGCTACATGTTTATAATAAGGTGCTATCCTTCAGTATAAAGAGCTACACTTTTTCCATAAATTGTATAAATGAGAGTTGACCTGTCAATTATATAAAGAATTGATCAGACAACACATTATATACACCATCATACATTTACATTGTTCGAAAAAAACTGATTCGGTTTATTTTTAGTTTTAGAATTTTCAGAGGCAATAAAGAGCTATAGTTTAGCATTAAAGAGCTACACTTTAGGTATAAAGTGTTATACTATTGAATAAAGAGCTACAGTTTTAGCATAACAAGCTACACTTCAGCATAGCGAGCTATACTTTTCCTAGAAATTGTATAACCTAGAGGGGACATGTCAATTATAGAAAGAATTGATCAAACATAATATTGTATACATCATCATACATTTATGTTGCTCAGAAAATACTGATTGATTTTTTTAGTTTTAGAATTTCTAGAGATAATAAAGAGCTATACTTTAGTATTAAAGAGCTTCACTTCAGGCATAAAGAGCTTCACTTCAGGCATAAAGAGCTAAATTTTATAAATAAAATGACACGCTTTGGAAACAAGTGCTACACTTTGCACAGAAGTTGAAGGAGTAAGCAACAACAGCGAGGAGAATAGTAGGGAAAAGGATTAAGAGCTTAGTGTTGAGGAAGACAGCCTGCAGGTTGGCTATGAAATACTTGAGGAGTCCGCATCAAACCTTGGATACGAGGGTGAAATCCGACTTCTTTCTCAGTGACAACAATAACATGTTGTGGGCGGTGCGCTTGTGGTGCTTGTGGCACTCGTGGCTATCCTAATCCTTGCCAGTGACGCACTTGATCAGGCTCACACTCACGTTGATGTTGTTTTTCCTTCCTCTTCAAATTGAGAATTGCCTCTTAGGGTTATGAAGATCGGCTCTATTTGGAAAAGTGAAATGAAGTGGAGAGATGCGAGCTGGGGGGGAGTGAGAGAGCTGTTGTATTTAGGGATGAAGGGTAGTCTAGGAATTTTTAATTTATTGAGTGTTATAGTAATTTTAGTGATAAAAATAATCTCCAATCAATGGGGGACAAGTGTCTCACATAATGCGTAATCGATTCAGCGCTTCAAGATAACCAAAGGTCCAATTCGGTAGACTTGACATGCCAACATCTTGCGAGTACGACTCAAAAGGCGTTACGTGTCGACCCCTGGCTGAGTCGACTGCTTAATCATCCCACTCGATCGACTAATTGGCTAACATCTTGTGAAGGAGACTCAAAAGGTAATACGTATCAACCACCAAACAAGTATAAAGGCGACGAAATGCCTCGAGCCTCGAGCCCCCTCCTGTGCACTGGCGACCAATCACCTTACAATAAATATCATTAAATACATTATGAACGACATCATTCCTCTGCCCCCAATAGTTTTTATGATACATCTGTAGGCAATAAAAATTGCCTCTACACAAGAGAGCTCAAACCTCACCCATTAGAGCTCGCCTACATGCTCAAAGCAAGTAGGGCTTGTCTACATGCTCAAAGCAAGCAAGAGGTCAAGCCAAGCTCGCCAACATGCTTTGCTCACCTACAAGCCAAAGCTCGCCTGCAGTGCTTGGCTTGCCAGCACAAGCGAAGTTCGCCTACACTCAAGAGGTCAAGCTAAGCTCACCTGCAAGCCAAAGCTCCCTTGTTTGTTTGGCTCGCCTGCACATGCCAAACATCGCCAACCTCGCCTATTTGCTTGACTCACTAGCACGAGTCAAGCTCGCCTGTTTATCGAGCTCACCAGCACAAGTTTGACCTTGCTTGAACATCTTGCTTGCCCGCATGAGTCAAGTTCACCTGCAGTGAGTTTGCATGCACGAACCCAGTTTGCCAACGAATGCTAGCTCACATGTTTGAGGGGCCCGCTAGCCGACCCCGCCTGTTCGCCAAGCTCGCCTGCAAGCTTGCTTGAACGTTCAAGCAGCTTTCAAGCTCGCCTACATGCTTGCCAGTCTCGCCTAAAAAAGTGCAAGTGGTTGCTTGCTTGTGGGAGTAGGCCTACCCACTCCCCACATCCTGGGAAATGAGGCATGACTCCCATCACCCCTATATTGGTCACATCCCATAGCCATAGGAGGAGTATGCTACTCCTTACTCCTATTAGTGGTCATATCCCATAAATCAAGGGATGACTCATGTCATTCATTGCCTATTTATAGGACCTCTTTGTCAACATGAAAGAGGTCCAGAAGGTTCAGCATCTAGGAAGGTTGGGCAGTCTTGTTGCTGGCAATATTCTTCAAGAAAGCTTGGTATCTCCAAGGCTCTTCAAACAGAGGCTCTCTCATTGGCTTGCTTGGTAGAACTCTCCTAGATTTTTTTCTTGGATTGTTAAAGTAGACTCAATCTAAACTCTCGGATTTGAGACTCTTAGCTCTTTGCAAACTCTTACATGTTAGCCTTCTCCAAGTATTTGGTCTTTATACTCATCAAGCTCGGGTATTATCGAACTCAATCACACAAGAACTTATACTATGTACTGAAGCTCAACTATAACTTTAATTGGATCGTCCAAGGGAAGCAAACTCGACACAAGCATCGAGGGAGGTGTCCTATCTCTACCGAAGAACCCACGTTAAACAAGGTGAGCCTTCTCTCTGCTTTTGTTGTAAATCTTGGATTTTATTGATTTATAGCAAACATTCAATCAATACAAATATCACATTGAGACTCTAACTTTTACTCCCCAACAGAAGATGACGACCATAATGGGAGAGAATGTTTCTTCAACCAAAATGGTGGTGGCGCAATTCGACGAAGTTGCAGAGGGGACGACAGTTAAGTTCCTTGTGATCGAGTTCGACCAAGCTAAGTACAAGGAGTACTTATTTTCTTCATCCTCTACTGGTAAAGCTTCTCGTCGATACCGTGGAGTTGTGCACGTGGCCCAGCCCCAAGCGGCCAAAGAAACCATGCCCGAGAGCTCTACCTGAGCAACAACAAGGGTTTCTATCTCCCCCAAGCCAATCAGGGCCGAGCCAAAGGTTAAGAAAGTCATCTAAGTGGCTGCTTGTTGGTTTTCCAAGCAATCTACATAGTCCCTAATGGGAGAGGAGACAACTATTCGTATCGGCGCGGACCATGCTTTCGTCAACAACATGAGCACTCCTCTCTCTAAGAGAGCCTAATGGCGACGATGACAAGCTCTCGCCCGCCAAGAAACACAAGCCTTCTCTTCCTATGATGATCTGAATTATTATTCAGGCTTAAGAAGAGCCAAGAAGGAACGTAAAGCTCCTAGTTTTGGCGAACTACGTCAATCAGGTGAGCCCACCTACTCAGGCGGGCTTTGCTTTGATAGCAAAGTTCCTAAAACTGGCGAACTTACCGTTTTAGGCGAGCCTCACTCTAGCAGCAAAGTTTCTCATTTGGGCGAGCTTAGCAAGACATGCGAGCCCCCTAAATTAGGAGGGCTTCGCTCTTCAAGCCATTTTCCCAGATCAGGTGAGCTGCCTAAATTAGGTGAGCCTTATGATTCAAGCGAGCTGCACCCTCAAGCAGGCTAGCTTTGCATATCATGCGAGCTTCATCTCGCACACAGAAACCATCATACAGGCGAACCCCAGCAGGCCCGCCTAAAAACATGCCTTGGTAAAAAAGGCAAAGCCCGTACATTTCAAGCGAGCGTACTTCGCCTGAATGAACAAGTAGCTAGAGCTCGGCTGAAGCTCACAAGAACATGAGACCTCGCCCGTCAAGGCATGCTCACCTAATTTCAACACTTGGAGAATTTTCTAAGTATTCCCACAATTTTTCTATCGAACCTTCTTCGCATGATTGTGTGTTTGGTTCTTCTGACACCGGGGGTTGTCACCATCAACCCACGAGAGATCTCAGGGACCATCTGACTCACAAGCACACTATTCACGAGGCTAATCCTTAGTGGCACTGTGAGAGGCTCATCAAAGCAGTGCTTGCTGATTGCAAGTGTACTGAGGCACCGAAACCTTCGGTGTTCGAAAGGCTTTCTCAGTAACCTCTAGAGTCAAGACTTCCTCGCTAGAGATGCAATCACCAGAGGAGATAGGCTATAGATGATTTGGATCTCCCAGCTACTACAGTTAACATGGCGGAGAAAGGAAAGGCCAAGTATTCAGATTCGTTAAATCCAGAATTTTTCTCGGGATTCAAATACCTCCCTGTTGAGAGTGAGGGTGTCTACCTACACACCCATACTCAAATGGGAGTAGCCATCCCATTTGATTATGCCCTCTTGTCACCTATCTATGACAACGAGGATGAGGTGTGCTCAGCAATGGCAACGTCTCAGACCTCAAGCTCAGTTTATGGCAAGCACACAAAGATGCACATGCCATATGGCTCTAGTGACATTGTCAGAAAAGTCAAAGAGAAATAAGCAACCATCAACTCCCTAAAGGGAATAATGGAACAACTTCTGAAGAAGAAGAAGAGGAATTCACGAAATCAGCGAAGATCCTTGAAGAACAGGGAATGGGAGCCTACTCCCCCTAACACATCTGAAGAGGAAGATAATCACATATCGCATTCGGATTGTTCATCCAAGTCTTCAAAAAAAGTGTCACATACAAATTCCAAAGTCAACTCAACGCCCTGAAGCTCCAGAGGAACATGAAAGAGCTGGGGGTGGTTCAACTATATCCAGTTGAATGGGACACGATTGTCTACCCGACAAAATTCAAACCAATGAGTTTAGTACACTTCAATGGCAAGGGCTCCCCCTCATAGCACATCTAATACTTCCTATCCCAAACAGGATTTCTCATGGGGAATAATGTTATCCTAACCCGACTGTTCATCGATACCCTGAGAGGAGTGGTCTTAGAATGGTTTCGCAAGCTGAAACCAGGCTCCATCACAACATGGACTAACGTGGAGAAGCTCTTCTTGGCCTGTTTCTTCGATGACAATATGGAAGTGTCGATGGCCACCATGCTTGCTGACAAGCAGAAGAAGATGGAGTCGATCAACGAGTCAACGACTTTGTCAAGAGATTTAGGAATCGGTCACTATAATGCCGGGACCAAGTCTCTTCAGGCACCTTGATTAAGATGTGTCGTAACAACCTCTCAATTGATATTCTATCCAGGATCGGCACGGTGGAAACCCGAACCTGGAAAGAGCTTGTTCGCTAGGGCGAGCAAGTGAAAAACATGATCAAACGACTGGAAGCCGAAGAGCCTTAACCCAAGAGAGGAACTCTGGAACCAAACACCTCCCGGAACCCTCGATCAAAAGGGAAATAGATCATGGATGTTGATGCAAATCTAGTTCCCAAGACGGCGCAGCGCCAGAAGACCAAGTCTTTTGAGCAGCGCCCTCCAAGGCACTATGACTTCAAGGAGGGATTGGGTAGTGCCTACCTTCGACACTCTCCTTCAGAGCAACAAAATCAAGCTTTCAGAGATCATAAAGCCTGAAGATGTGAGCAAAACAGATGACTCAAACTACTGTAAATTTCACAGATTCGTCGGTCATCATACTTCCAAGTGCTATGTCCTTAAAGACAAGCTTCAAGCACTTTACGACGTGGGAGTCCTAAAAAGGGAGAAGGTGCAAAAGAATATGACTGCAAACATGGTCACTCTAAAATTCGGGATAGATCTTCCTGGAGTCCATGCACCAGCAGGGCTAGTACCCATCCCCAAAGCAGTATTGAAGATTACCAATGTCGATCCTCATAATCAACGAGAGAAAGGCTTGGTGCTACAGATCTTGCCATCAGGACAGGTGATGTGGGTTCATCCAGATCTCCTCGACGACGAGCATTGGACTTCTAAGAAGCCCAAAGGCAATCTTAAGCTCTGTAATGTCATTTCAGCAATTTTGGACGACGACAAAGCAAATATAGCGGTCCTCACCGACTCCAACAATGAGGTAGACACATTGATCACCCAAGCTAGAAAGGACTTTCCTAAGAACTACCCGTTGACAGCGGAAAGTCCGGTACGGAAACCAGTGGGACCATCACTAATGGTCCAACCGAACCCCGATCAGCTAATTTCGAGCGGCCAACCCTTTCGGTTCGACTTGCTCATATAGCTGAAGAATATTCCTACCAGGATCACCCTGTATAAACTCATGTGGTTATCCAAATCTACTCGGGAAGCTCTATGAGAAGCACTGACCGACTCAAAGGCCTTTGCCACGCATTTCTCACCCGTTCCGAAAGGAGATGCAAAAATAGGATGTCCACAATGCTGTCATACATCTAGACAACAGATTCCCTACATCACCTTCACTCCCGAGGATATGCTCATCAAAAGCATGTCTCATGACCGACCCCTGTAGTTCACAGGATATGTTAGTTCTTCTCGAGTGAACCGTATCCAAGTAGACCCAAGGTCTGCACTAAGCATTGTCCCCCTGAAGCTCATCAAACACATGGGGGTGCCTCAAAAGTGGCTATCCGGGACAACTACTACCATCTTTAGCTTCAATGCCACTGGGACCCGGCTACTTAGGAAGATTCGCCTCAAATGCCGTCTGGGTGACATGAAAACGGAGGTGACCTGCTACGTCATCGATGCAGAACCCTCCTACAACATGCTATTGGGTCGACCATGGATCCATAGTAACCGCATAGTCCCGTCCACACTGTATCAATGTCTAAAATATATGGATGACTACAATCAAGTAAAGACGGTGATTGTTGATAAACAACCCTTCAAAGGGGTTGAGAACTACTTCACAGACTCTTTGCTCTATCAAGACTCTGAATCGGGTCACAACAAAACCCCGGTCGAGGAACCTGATAGTGGCAGTGAGATTGACAGTGAGCCTGAGAGCAGCAAGGGTCTTGTCTTTAATGACATTGAGCCCATTGTAATCGGCTACGAAGGCTTTGTTGTAACCAACGCTGATTAAGTGGACAGACTTATCCTGAATGAGGATCTTGAAATTGCTTACTCGTCGTCTAGTTTAGAGTAGGATGAGTTTAGAAATCTTGTTTCAGGGTTGTCTAACAACTCTTCTCTACACTTGTCTGTGTATTCATCATTTGTCATAAACAAACAGATGATCAAATCATCGCAAGATGTCTTTGTCATACCTTCCCAAAATAATTCCCAACAAGAAATTATCTTTGGAAGGATAGACCAGCCTACATGTACAGTATGGGACAAATCGGAAAATGACGAGCCCACCACCCAATTCTCATGCTACGGTCAAATTACAAAGTGCATGATGGAGGACATGGGTTATGACTTCACCCACAAAGAAGGCTTGAATTATGGCAAGGGTCGAAAAACACTCATCCGACCTGCCTATGTTCCTAAGGGAAAGCCTGACAATTACTACAGCAAAACCTGATGAGATATCCGACGACACGCGTTCAGATGATTAATTGTCGACGTCCTCAACATGAGATTTAGACGTTAGTGTGGGAAACTTGTTCAAGAACCTCACAATCAACATGACCACAGTTGATCTAGCCGAAATCAAAGAGGATGAGCATATCCCACTTTACAATGAAGCATGGGATCGTCATGTCAGTGCCCAGTGGAGTGGTCACTTCGAACAACATGAGCCACCCACAGAGGACAATGTACTCTAAATAAATATGGAGGACAAGGATAACCCTAAACCTATATTTATTAACGATAGCTCACCTCCCCGGGAGAAGGAAGACCTCATATCCCTCATCTGGGAATACATCGACATCTTCGCATGGAATTATGAGGACATGCCCGGTCTTGATCCTCAGATCGTCATGCATTGCCTCAACATCAACTTGGATGCCAAACCTATCAAACAACAGCAAATATGGTTTCGTCCACAAATCATGAAAGCGATCGAAGCCGAAGTGAAGAAACTGATCGAATCAGGCTTCATCAGAGATGAACTACACCCCGATTGGGTGGCTAACATTGTTCCGGTCCTAAAAAAGAATGGGAAGATACGCATCTACATCGACTTTAGAGACCTCAATGTCGCTTGTCCCATGGACGAGTTCCCTCTACCCATCACGGATGTCATTATTGACAACACGTGTGGTTTCGAAAGGATGTCCTATATGGACGGGTTTTTAAGGTATAATCAAATCAAGATGCACCCCAAAGATAAGAATCACACTTCGTTCAGAACTTCGATAGGGGTATACTATTACACATTTATGCCCTTTGGACTTAGTTATGCCCTATCAGCATGCTATGAGCAAAATTTTTCGAGATTATCTACGAAAGACAGTCGAATGCTACCTATATGACTTAGTTATGAAGAGTCGTAGCATAGACGATCATCTTCAAGATCCGAGGATGATGTTCGAGCTGATGCAATTCCATCAACTAAAGATGAACCCCACGAAGTCATTATTGGGGATGTCGAGTGGCAAATTCCTCGGATTTGTCGTTACGACGAAGGGAATCCACATAGACCCCGACAAGGTGCAAGCTATTCAAGAGCTTCAACCACCCAGAAATCTCAAGGAATTGAGAGGACTACAAGGATGTTTGACTTACATCCAAAGATTCATCTCAAATCTCTGGAGTAAATGCCAACCCTTCAATAATATGATGAAGAAAGGTGTTTCCTTCGTATGGGATAAGCCTTGCCAACAAGCGTTCGATGAGATCAAGACTTATCTCTCGAATCCACCGGTCTTGGCAGCCCCAGTTTTGTGAAACCCCTTCCTGATTTATGTGCGAGTGTAGGCTGTCTAAAAATCACAATAGATAATTGATCCCCCATCAAACACCGATATTGTAAGTTACAATCTGACGACTTCCAGAAGGCTACAATTTGAGGACTTTCACGTAGAAGGTTACAATCTGACGACCTTCACAACAACTAATGAAAGCCCCGATTCAACAACCTTCACAATCAACATCGGGAGTTACAATCTGACGACTCTCATATTTTCAAAGAGCCAAGACAAAGATTACAAGAGGACGATTTGTGCAAAGCTCTAGCAAAAGAGACTACAAATTGACGGTCTCTTCATATTAGAATGCAAATATCTCTCAAACCGTGAGGAATTTGGCGAAACGGAGGAAGCGAACCAAAGCCTTCGGCTTGGTTCGGATGGCCCCGTCTCGTCGAGATAGCCGATTTTCATATATAATTCGTCTAATTCCGACTTACGGTTTGAAAGTTATGACCTGTTCTTCGCAGCAAATTATGTTCTGAGGTCCGTCTGCAAGACTGGACTTCATCAGAACATTGGACTTAGCCTGAAGCCCGCCAAGCCCGCCTAAGGTTCGCCTCTGCATTACAGAGTCAAAGCGCACATGCTCAACTCTGCGTTTTCAACATCAAAACGCAGAGTTAATCGCTAAAACAGCACAACTGTGCGTTTTCAGCCTTTAAACAGGCTCAACTCTGCGTTTTCAATCTAGAAACGCAGAGTTAATCTTTAAAACAGCACAACTGTGCGTTTTTAGCCTGAAACAGGCCAACTGTGCGTTTACAGGCCCAGCTGTGCGTTTTCAGCCTCAGCTGTGCGTTTTCAGCCTCAGCTGTGCGTTTTCAGCCTCAGCTGTGCGTTTTCAGCCTCAGCTGTGCGTTTTCAGCCTCAGCTGTGCGTTTTCAGCCTCAGCTGTGCGTTTTCAGCCTCAGCTGTGCGTTTTCAGCCTCAGCTGTGCGTTTTCAGCCTCAGCTGTGCGTTTTCAGCCTCAGCTGTGCGTTTTCAGCCTCAGCTGTGCGTTTTCAGCCTCAGCTGTGCGTTTTCAGCCTCAGCTGTGCGTTTTCAGCCTCACTGTGCGTTTTTCAGCTCCAGCTGTGCGTTTTCAGCCCCAGCTGTGCGTTTTTCAACCTCAACTGTGCGTTTCAGGTCCAGAAACGCACAGTTCGAGCCCAGAACGCTGTTTTCAGCGTTTAACTCGTTCAAGCACGATTTGAACGGTTCCAGAACCGTTTTCTCCCCAAGATTTTAGGGGATCACTACCCTATCATGGAGAGATTTATGGGGAGCAGTTAGACCCCATTAAACCCTCATTAAGGAGATATTTAAGGGGGCGGTTATACCCTTAACCCCCTATAAATACCTCAAAACTCAACTGAGTTCGGATCCTTTTTTTTGGAGGGGGGGAGCTGACTTTTTGGGGATCCTTGATCGAGCATCTTGCCGCGTTCTGCAGCAACAAGGAGTTTTGGAGACCAGCAACAGGAGCTTCTTCCTTGGCTTATTAACCGAACTTTCGGTTCAAATCAACTCTTTTTCAAGAGTTCAAACTCGTTCAGAGTTATCAACTCGATCAGAGTTCAAAACTTGCTCTGCAAGTTCTTCTAAAACTCGTTCAGAGTTATCAACTCGTCAAGAGTTATTTCAAAACTTGCCACGCAAGTTCTCCACAGCGTCAAATCGTGAGGAGAAGACATCGTTCCAGTGAATCAAGACGTTCGGATCGTCAACGAGAAGCAAACTCGACGCGAGCATTCGAGGGAGGCATCTCATCGCCACCGTGAAGAACCCAGAATTAAACAAAGGGGAGAATCAAATTCATTCTCCTCTCTTTTGTAATCGGAATCCAAATTGTAATTGATTTTGAGAGGAATACAAGTCAAATTTTTCTTTCATTATTTCTTTTACTACAAATTTCCAACAAACAAAAGATAATCTTTTGTTTGGTGGAAATTTGATGTAAAAAGACAATGAAAGAAAAATTTGACTTGTATTCCTCTCAAAATCAATTACAATTTGGATTCCGATTACAAAAGAGAGGAGAATGAATTCGATTCTCCCCTTTGTTTAATTCTGGGTTCTTCACGGTGGCGATGAGATGCCTCCCTCGAATGCTCGCGTCGAGTTTGCTTCTCGTTGACGATCCGAACGTCTTGATTCACTGGAACGATGTCTTCTCCTCACGATTTGACGCTGTGGAGAACTTGCGTAGCAAGTTTTGAAATAACTCTTGACGAGTTGATAACTCTGAACGAATTTTAGAAGAACTCGTAGAGTAGGTTTTGAACTCTGATCGAGTTGATAACTCTGAACGAGTTTGAACTCTTGAAAAAGAGTTGATTTGAACCGAAAGTTCGGTTAATAAGCCAAGGAAGAAGCTCCTGTTGCTGGTCTCCAAAACTCCTTGTTGCTGCAGAACGCGGCAAGATGCTCGATCAAGGATCCCCAAAAAGTCAGCTCCCCCCCTCCAAAAAAAGAGGATCCGAACTCAGTTGAGTTTTGAGGTATTTATAGGGGGTTAAGGGTATAACCGCCCCCTTAAATATCTCCTTAATGAGGGTTTAATGGGGTCTAACTGCTCCCCATAAATCTCTCCATGATAGGGTAGTGATCCCCTAAAATCTTGGGGAGAAAACGGTTCTGGAACCGTTCAAATCGTGCTTGAACGAGTTAAACGCTGAAAACAGCGTTCTGGGCTCGAACTGTGCGTTTCTGGACCTGAAACGCACAGTTGAGGTTGAAAAACGCACAGCTGGGGCTGAAAACGCACAGCTGGAGCTGAAAAACGCACAGCTGGGCTGAAAACGCACAGTTGAGGCTGAAAACGCACAGCTGAGGCTGAAAACGCACAGCTGGGCCTGTAAACGCACAGTTGGCCTGTTTCAGGCTAAAAACGCACAGTTGAGCCCATAAACGCACAGTTGACCTGTAAACACACAGTTGGCCTGTTTCAGGCTAAAAACGCACAGTTGAGCCCATAAACGCACAGTTGTGCTGTTTTAAAGATTAACTCTGCGTTTCTAGATTGAAAACGCAGAGTTGAGCCTGTTTAAAGGCTGAAAACGCACAGTTGTGCTGTTTTAAAGATTAACTCTGCGTTTCTAGATTGAAAACGCAGAGTTGAGCCTGTTTAAAGGCTGAAAACGCACAGTTGTGCTGTTTTAGCGATTAACTCTGCGTTTTGATGTTGAAAACGCAGAGTTGAGCATGTGCGCTTTGACTCTGTAATGCAGAGGCGAACCTTAGGCGGGCTTGGCGGGCTTCAGGCTAAGTCCAATGTTCTGATGAAGTCCAGTCTTGCAGACGGACCTCAGAACATAATTTGCTGCGAAGAACAGGTCATAACTTTCAAACCGTAAGTCGGAATTAGACGAATTATATATGAAAATCGGCTATCTCGACGAGACGGGGCCATCCGAACCAAGCCAAAGGCTTCGGTTCGCTTTCTCCGTTTTGCCAAATTCCTCACGGTTTGAGAGATATCTGCATTCTAATATGAAGAGACCGTCAATTTGTAGTCTCTTTTGCTAGAGCTTTGCACAGATCGTCCTCTTGTAATCTTCGTCTTGGCTCCTTGAAAATATGAGAGTCGTCAGGTTGTAACTCCCGATGTTGATTGTGAATGCTGTTGAATTGGGGCCTTCATTAGTTGTTGTGAAGGTCGTCAGATTGTAACCTTCTACGTGAAAGTCCTCAAATTGTAGCCTTCTGGAAGTCGTCAGATTATAACTTCCATCATCGGTGTTTGATGAGGGATTAACTATCTATTGTGATTTTTAGACAGCCTACAGAACCCCCTCCAAAGTTTTCGAAAGTTCGCGGTTGACTGGGACGAATTTTCGGAATACTTTGGATCTCAACTCTGATCTTGGAGCTGTTGATTCCTTGTCACAAAGGAGTTGTTCTCTGCACTCGCTTCGAAAGCAGCTTGGTTGAACGGATTTTCCATGCAGGACCTGTGTGAAGGTATGTGCCATAATCCTGCTTCTGGAATGTGGGGGTGGACCCTGCATTTTGAACTTGAGATGCGGGTTTCACCGTTGCATGTTGAATTTGGAACACAGGTGTGACCTCGGCGTTTGGTTTTTTGCATCGCGGGTCAACATTTTGACTTAAGACATGGAAGTGGCTTCCGTGCATTTTTGACTAAGTCTTTGAGACTTGTCTTTGGCGCATCTGTTTTAAGTCTCGACTCACATCTATTAAGCCGATGGGCCTGCAAATGTGCGTAGGATTTTTGGCAAACCCTCAGCCATCAACGGATTTGATAAGCCTTTACCGACTACCGTTTGAGTCGGGCTAGCATGTGAATTATCTAGGTCCGTTCCACATGTAACGTTGTGCTAAGAGAATGAACTCTCTTAGTCTTGATGCTATGATTTTGAATACATAGACTTTGTCATTTTGACGGGAAAAGACTAACCGGCAACGCGTGTTAGGCGTAGACTTATCTCTTATTAGGGATCGAGATAAAGTCCCCCATGCGTGTGAGGCATGGATTTTGATGTCCTTTTCACGGTAAAAGACTAACCGGCAACGCGTGTTAGGCGTAGACTTATCTCTATTTAGGGATCAAGATAAAGTCCCCCATGCGTGTGAGGCATGGATTTTGATGTCCTTTTCACGGTAAAAGACTAACCGGCAACGTGTGTTAGACATTGACTTATCCCTACTTAGGATTCAGGATAAAATTCCCCATGCGTGTAAGGCATGGATTTTGGCGTTATTAATAACGACCTGCTACGATATTGAATACGTAGGCTTTGCTATTATTGCGGGAATAGGCTACCCGGCAGCATGTGTTAGATGCAGACTTATCTCTAATTAGGGATCGAGATAAAGTCCCCCATGCGTGAAGGCATGGATTTTTGGTGTCATTTCTTCCTGTGTAGCTTGAAACACCGAAAGAATTAACAAGTTCATTGGGGGGTTGACTGTTAGAGGTGTTATGTTAACATAACAGTATTTTACGGACCTATCGCTCTATTGAAGAGAGTCGATAAGTTGATTTGGTCGTCAGAGGTGTGGTGTTAACTTGACGAGTTTGTGGACCTATCGCTCCATTGAAGAGAGTCGATAAGCGGATTTTGTCAGAGGTGTAGTGTTAACGTGACAAGAAAGATATTGCTATGGAAGCAATTTTGAGAACTTATCGCTCAATTGGAGAGAGTCGATAAGTTGATTTGGTCGTCAGAGGTGTGGTGTTAACTTGACGAGTTTGTGGACCTATCGCTCTATTGAAGAGAGTCGATAAGTGGATTTTGTCAGAGGTGTAGTGTTAACGTGACAAGAAAGATATTGCTATGGAAGCAATTTTGAGAACTTATCGCTCTATTGGAAAGAGTCGATAAGTTGATTTTGTCAGAGGTGTAGTGTTAACGTGACAGGATTTGTGTTGCAATTGGAGCAACTTTGGGGACTTATCATCCTATTGACGAGGATTGATAAGTGGGTTTTGTCAGAGGTGTATTGTTAACGTGACAAGAATTTGGAGTGATGCAAACTGAATGCATACTCTGTGGGGATGATGATCGTCAGAAGTGTAATGTTAACTCGACGATGTGAAAGATTCGTTACTCTTAATCCAGTGGATTCCAAGTAACCAACCCCCAGTCTTGATGAAGACTTAGCAGGGGAATAAAAAAGAGGTAGACAAGGCACATAGCCTAGTGGGGCACTATCCATAAAGTCGGAATAGAGAACACCACACCTCTGACGACCAAATCAACTTATCGACTCTCTTCAATAGAGCGATAGGTCCACAAACTCGTCAAGTTAACACCACACCTCTGACGACCAAATCAACTTATCGACTCTCTCCAATTGAGCGATAAGTTCTCAAAATTGCTTCCATAGCAATATCTTTCTTGTCACGTTAACACTACACCTCTGACAAAATCCGCTTATCGACTCTCTTCAATGGAGCGATAGGTCCACAAACTCGTCAAGTTAACACCACACCTCTGACGACCAAATCAACTTATCGACTCTCTTCAATAGAGCGATAGGTCCACAAACTCGTCAAGTTAACACCACACCTCTGACGACCAAATCAACTTATCGACTCTCTCCAATTGAGCGATAAGTTCTCAAAATTGCTTCCATAGCAATATCTTTCTTGTCACGTTAACACTACACCTCTGACAAAATCCGCTTATCGACTCTCTTCAATGGAGCGATAGGTCCACAAACTCGTCAAGTTAACACCACACCTCTGACGACCAAATCAACTTATCGACTCTCTTCAATAGAGCGATAGGTCCACAAACTCGTCAAGTTAACACCACACCTCTGACGACCAAATCAACTTATCGACTCTCTCCAATTGAGCGATAAGTTCTCAAAATTGCTTCCATAGCAATATCTTTCTTGTCACGTTAACACTACACCTCTGACAAAATCCGCTTATCGACTCTCTTCAATGGAGCGATAGGTCCACAAACTCGTCAAGTTAACACCACACCTCTGACGACCAAATCAACTTATCGACTCTCTTCAATAGAGCGATAGGTCCACAAACTCGTCAAGTTAACACCACACCTCTGACGACCAAATCAACTTATCGACTCTCTCCAATTGAGCGATAAGTTCTCAAAATTGCTTCCATAGCAATATCTTTCTTGTCACGTTAACACTACACCTCTGACAAAATCCGCTTATCGACTCTCTTCAATGGAGCGATAGGTCCACAAACTCGTCAAGTTAACACCACACCTCTGACGACCAAATCAACTTATCGACTCTCTTCAATAGAGCGATAGGTCCACAAACTCGTCAAGTTAACACCACACCTCTGACGACCAAATCAACTTATCGACTCTCTCCAATTGAGCGATAAGTTCTCAAAATTGCTTCCATAGCAATATCTTTCTTGTCACGTTAACACTACACCTCTGACAAAATCCGCTTATCGACTCTCTTCAATGGAGCGATAGGTCCACAAACTCGTCAAGTTAACACCACACCTCTGACGACCAAATCAACTTATCGACTCTCTTCAATAGAGCGATAGGTCCACAAACTCGTCAAGTTAACACCACACCTCTGACGACCAAATCAACTTATCGACTCTCTCCAATTGAGCGATAAGTTCTCAAAATTGCTTCCATAGCAATATCTTTCTTGTCACGTTAACACTACACCTCTGACAAAATCCGCTTATCGACTCTCTTCAATGGAGCGATAGGTCCACAAACTCGTCAAGTTAACACCACACCTCTGACGACCAAATCAACTTATCGACTCTCTTCAATAGAGCGATAGGTCCACAAACTCGTCAAGTTAACACCACACCTCTGACGACCAAATCAACTTATCGACTCTCTCCAATTGAGCGATAAGTTCTCAAAATTGCTTCCATAGCAATATCTTTCTTGTCACGTTAACACTACACCTCTGACAAAATCCGCTTATCGACTCTCTTCAATGGAGCGATAGGTCCACAAACTCGTCAAGTTAACACCACACCTCTGACGACCAAATCAACTTATCGACTCTCTTCAATAGAGCGATAGGTCCACAAACTCGTCAAGTTAACACCACACCTCTGACGACCAAATCAACTTATCGACTCTCTCCAATTGAGCGATAAGTTCTCAAAATTGCTTCCATAGCAATATCTTTCTTGTCACGTTAACACTACACCTCTGACAAAATCCGCTTATCGACTCTCTTCAATGGAGCGATAGGTCCACAAACTCGTCAAGTTAACACCACACCTCTGACGACCAAATCAACTTATCGACTCTCTTCAATAGAGCGATAGGTCCACAAACTCGTCAAGTTAACACCACACCTCTGACGACCAAATCAACTTATCGACTCTCTCCAATTGAGCGATAAGTTCTCAAAATTGCTTCCATAGCAATATCTTTCTTGTCACGTTAACACTACACCTCTGACAAAATCCGCTTATCGACTCTCTTCAATGGAGCGATAGGTCCACAAACTCGTCAAGTTAACACCACACCTCTGACGACCAAATCAACTTATCGACTCTCTTCAATAGAGCGATAGGTCCACAAACTCGTCAAGTTAACACCACACCTCTGACGACCAAATCAACTTATCGACTCTCTCCAATTGAGCGATAAGTTCTCAAAATTGCTTCCATAGCAATATCTTTCTTGTCACGTTAACACTACACCTCTGACAAAATCCGCTTATCGACTCTCTTCAATGGAGCGATAGGTCCACAAACTCGTCAAGTTAACACCACACCTCTGACGACCAAATCAACTTATCGACTCTCTTCAATAGAGCGATAGGTCCACAAACTCGTCAAGTTAACACCACACCTCTGACGACCAAATCAACTTATCGACTCTCTCCAATTGAGCGATAAGTTCTCAAAATTGCTTCCATAGCAATATCTTTCTTGTCACGTTAACACTACACCTCTGACAAAATCCGCTTATCGACTCTCTTCAATGGAGCGATAGGTCCACAAACTCGTCAAGTTAACACCACACCTCTGACGACCAAATCAACTTATCGACTCTCTTCAATAGAGCGATAGGTCCACAAACTCGTCAAGTTAACACCACACCTCTGACGACCAAATCAACTTATCGACTCTCTCCAATTGAGCGATAAGTTCTCAAAATTGCTTCCATAGCAATATCTTTCTTGTCACGTTAACACTACACCTCTGACAAAATCCGCTTATCGACTCTCTTCAATGGAGCGATAGGTCCACAAACTCGTCAAGTTAACACCACACCTCTGACGACCAAATCAACTTATCGACTCTCTTCAATAGAGCGATAGGTCCACAAACTCGTCAAGTTAACACCACACCTCTGACGACCAAATCAACTTATCGACTCTCTCCAATTGAGCGATAAGTTCTCAAAATTGCTTCCATAGCAATATCTTTCTTGTCACGTTAACACTACACCTCTGACAAAATCCGCTTATCGACTCTCTTCAATGGAGCGATAGGTCCACAAACTCGTCAAGTTAACACCACACCTCTGACGACCAAATCAACTTATCGACTCTCTTCAATAGAGCGATAGGTCCACAAACTCGTCAAGTTAACACCACACCTCTGACGACCAAATCAACTTATCGACTCTCTCCAATTGAGCGATAAGTTCTCAAAATTGCTTCCATAGCAATATCTTTCTTGTCACGTTAACACTACACCTCTGACAAAATCCGCTTATCGACTCTCTTCAATGGAGCGATAGGTCCACAAACTCGTCAAGTTAACACCACACCTCTGACGACCAAATCAACTTATCGACTCTCTTCAATAGAGCGATAGGTCCACAAACTCGTCAAGTTAACACCACACCTCTGACGACCAAATCAACTTATCGACTCTCTCCAATTGAGCGATAAGTTCTCAAAATTGCTTCCATAGCAATATCTTTCTTGTCACGTTAACACTACACCTCTGACAAAATCCGCTTATCGACTCTCTTCAATGGAGCGATAGGTCCACAAACTCGTCAAGTTAACACCACACCTCTGACGACCAAATCAACTTATCGACTCTCTTCAATAGAGCGATAGGTCCACAAACTCGTCAAGTTAACACCACACCTCTGACGACCAAATCAACTTATCGACTCTCTCCAATTGAGCGATAAGTTCTCAAAATTGCTTCCATAGCAATATCTTTCTTGTCACGTTAACACTACACCTCTGACAAAATCCGCTTATCGACTCTCTTCAATGGAGCGATAGGTCCACAAACTCGTCAAGTTAACACCACACCTCTGACGACCAAATCAACTTATCGACTCTCTTCAATAGAGCGATAGGTCCACAAACTCGTCAAGTTAACACCACACCTCTGACGACCAAATCAACTTATCGACTCTCTCCAATTGAGCGATAAGTTCTCAAAATTGCTTCCATAGCAATATCTTTCTTGTCACGTTAACACTACACCTCTGACAAAATCCGCTTATCGACTCTCTTCAATGGAGCGATAGGTCCACAAACTCGTCAAGTTAACACCACACCTCTGACGACCAAATCAACTTATCGACTCTCTTCAATAGAGCGATAGGTCCACAAACTCGTCAAGTTAACACCACACCTCTGACGACCAAATCAACTTATCGACTCTCTCCAATTGAGCGATAAGTTCTCAAAATTGCTTCCATAGCAATATCTTTCTTGTCACGTTAACACTACACCTCTGACAAAATCCGCTTATCGACTCTCTTCAATGGAGCGATAGGTCCACAAACTCGTCAAGTTAACACCACACCTCTGACGACCAAATCAACTTATCGACTCTCTTCAATAGAGCGATAGGTCCACAAACTCGTCAAGTTAACACCACACCTCTGACGACCAAATCAACTTATCGACTCTCTCCAATTGAGCGATAAGTTCTCAAAATTGCTTCCATAGCAATATCTTTCTTGTCACGTTAACACTACACCTCTGACAAAAATCAACTTATCGACTCTTTCCAATAGAGCGATAAGTTCTCAAAATTGCTTCCATAGCAATATCTTTCTTGTCACGTTAACACTACACCTCTGACAAAATCCGCTTATCGACTCTCTTCAATGGAGCGATAGGTCCACAAACCCGTCAAGTTAACACCACACCTCTGACGACCAAATCAACTTATCGACTCTCTTCAATAGAGCGATAGGTCTATAAAATACTGTTAGGTTAACATCACACCTCTAACAGTCAACCCCCCTAATGAACTTGTTAATCCTTTTTTCCAACAAGAATAGCAAGTTTTCATTATAAAATCCCTAGCGGATTAAAGATTTTCTAGAATTATCCTAGTGATAATAAAGAAAATTTTTGAATTTCACTTTAGGTGAAAATTCATGCCAAGTTAATACTATACCTCTGGCACTTCCAACTTTCTTTCGGTGTTTCAAGCCACACAGGAAGAAACGACACCAAAAATCCATGCCTTCACGCATGGGGGACTTTATCTCGATCCCTAATTAGAGATAAGTCTACGCCTAACACGCGTTGCCGGTTAATCTTTCGCCGTGAAAAAGACACCAGGATTCATGCCTGGGGGAATCTATCTCGACCCCTAAACAGAGATAAGCCTGCATCTAACACATGCCGCCGGGTGGTTCGTTCCCGCGAAAATGACCAAGTCTACGGTGTTTCAAGCTACACAGGAAGAAATGACACCAAAAATCCATGCCTTCACGCATGGGGGACTTTATCTCGATCCCTAATTAGAGATAAGTCTGCATCTAAAACATGCTGCTGGGTAGCCTATTCCCGTAATAATAGCAAAGCCTACGTATTCAATATCGTAGCAGGTCGTTATTAATAACGCCAAAATCCATGCCTTACACGCATGGGGAATTTTATCCTGAATCCTAAGTAGGGATAAGTCAATGTCTAACACACGTTGCCGGTTAGTCTTTTACCGTGAAAAGGACATCAAAATCCATGCCTCACACGCATGGGGGACTTTATCTCGATCCCTAAATAGAGATAAGTCTACGCCTAACACGCGTTGTCGGTTAGTCTTTTCCCGTCAAAATGACAAAGTCTATGTATTCAAAATCATAGCATCAAGACTAAGAGAGTTCATTCTCTTAGCACAACGTTACATGTGGAACGGACCTAGATGATTCACATGCTAGCCCGACTCAAACGGTAGTCGGTAAAGGCTTATCAAATCCGTTGATGGCTGAGGGTTTGCCAAAAATTCTACGTATGTTTGCAGGGCCATCAGCTTAATGGATGTGAGTCGAGACTTAAAACAGATGCGCAAAAGACAAGTCTCAAAGACTTAGTCAAAAATGCACGGAAGCCACTTCCATGTCTTAAGTCAAAACATTGAGATCAGACCCGCGATGCAAAAACCGAACGCCGAGGGTCCACCCGTATTCCAAATTCAACATGCAAGGGTGAAACCCGCATCTCAAGTTCAAAATGCAGGGTCCACCCCCACATTCTAGAAGCAGGATTATGGCGCATACCTTCACACAGGTCCTGCATGGAAAATCCGTTCAACCAAGCTGCTTTCGAAGCGAGTGCAGAGAACAACTCCTTTGTGACAAGAAATCAACAGCTCCAAGATCAGAGTTGAGATCCAAAGTATTCCAAAAATTCGTCCCAGTCAACCGCGAACTTTCGAAAACTTTGGAGGGGGTTCTGTAGGCTGTCTAAAAATCACAATAGATAATATCCCCCATCTCAAACACCAATGATGGAAGTTACAATCTGACGACTTCCAGAAGGCTACAATTTGAGGACTTTCACGTAGAAGGTTACAATCTGACGACCTTCACAACAACTAATGAAAGCCCCGATTCAACAACCTTCACAATCAACATCGGGAGTTACAATCTAACGACTCTCATATTTTCAAAGAGCCAAGACAAAGATTACAAGAGGACGATTTGTGCAAAGCTCTAGCAAAAGAGACTACAAATTGACGGTCTCTTCATATTAGAATGCAAATATCTCTCAAACCGTGAGGAATTTGGTGAAACGGAGGAAGCGAACCGAAGCCTTTGGCTAGGTTCGGATGGCCCTGTCTCGTCGAGATAGCTGATTTTCATATATAATTCGTCCAATTCCGACTTACGGTTTGAAAGTTATGACCTGTTCTTCGTAGCAAGTTATGTTCTGAGGTCCGTCTGCAAGACTGGACTTCGTCAGAACATTGGACTTAGCCTGAAGCTCGGCAAGCCCGCCTAAGGTTCGCCTCTGCATTACAGAGTCAAAGCGCACAGGCTTAACTCTGCGTTTTCAACATCAAAACGCAGAGTTAATCTCTAAAACAGCACCAACTGTGCGTTTTCAGCCTAGAACAGGCTTAACTCTGCGTTTTCAATATCAAAACGCAGAGTTAATCTCTAAAACAGCACGAACTGTGCGTTTTTAGCTTAAAACAGGCTCAACTCTGCGTTTTCAACATC
This sequence comes from Asparagus officinalis, assembly GCF_001876935.1. Lineage (NCBI taxonomy): Eukaryota > Viridiplantae > Streptophyta > Magnoliopsida > Asparagales > Asparagaceae > Asparagus > Asparagus officinalis. The sequence goes on from NC_033801.1 coordinate 120,794,080, forward strand.
ACAGGCTCAACTGTGCGTTTTCAGCCTGAAACAGGCCAACTGTGTGTTTTCAGGCCAACTGTGCGTTTTCAGGCCAACTGTGCGTTTTCAGGCCAACTGTGCGTTTTCAGGCCAACTGTGCGTTTACAGGCTCAACCGTGCGTTTTCAGCCTGAAACAGGCCAACTGTGCGTTTTCAGGCCAACTGTGCGTTTACAGGCTCAACCGTGCGTTTTCAGCCTGAAACAAGCCAACTGTGCGTTTTCAGGCCAACTGTGCTTTTTCAACCTCAACCGTGCGTTTTCAGCCTGAAACAGGCCAACTGTGCGTTTTCAGGCCAACTGTGCGTTTTCAGGCCAACTGTAGCCTGAAACAGGCCAACTGTGCGTTTTCAGCCTGAAACAGGCGAACTGTGCATTTTTCAGCCTGAAACAGGCCAACTGTGCGTTTACAGGCTCAACTGTGCGTTTTCAGCCTGAAACAGGCCAACTGTGCGTTTTCAGCCTGAAACAGGCGAACTGTGCATTTTTCAGCCTGAAACAGGCCAACTGTGCGTTTTCAGCCTGAAACAGGCGAACTGTGCGTTTTTCAGCCTGAAACAGGCCGACTGTGCGTTTTTAGCCTAAAACAGGCTCAACTGTGCGTTTTCAGCCTGAAACAGGCCAACTGTGCGTTTTAACTGAGTTCAGGGGCTCTTTTTTGGCTGACTTTTTGGGGATCCTTGATCGGGCATCTTTGAGCTTTCTGCAGCAACAGAGAGCTTTGGAGATCAGCGACTTGAAGGAGCTCTTGAATCATTTTGGAAGGCTTTGATTGAAGCCTTTGAAATCATTCGGCCTTGGCTTATTAACCGACTTTCGGTTAAATCAACTCTTCCATAGAGTTTCAAACTCATTCAGAGTTATCAACTCATTCAGAGTTATCAACTCGATCAGAGTTTAAAACTTGCTCTGCAAGTTCTTCTAAAACTCACTCTGAGTTATTAACTCGTCAAGAGTTATTTTTAAGACTTGCCACGCAAGTTCTCCACAGCGTCAAATCGTGAGGAGAAGACTACGTTCCAGTGAATCAAGACGTGCGGATCGTCAACGAGAAGCAAACTCGACGCGAGCATTCGAGGGAGGCATCTCATCGCCACCGTGAAGAACCCAGAATTAAACAAAGGGGAGAATCAAATTCATTCTCCTCTCTTTTGTAATCGGAATCCAAATTGTAATTGATTTTGAGAGGAATACAAGTCAAATTTTCTTTCATTATTTCTTTTACTGCAAATTTCCAACAAACAAAAGATGGCGACTCATCTAGTTCTTCTTAGACTTCCATGAGACGACAGCTCCACCCATAGTGAAGACAAAACTGTTTGCGTCGAAAATTGATGTATTCATTGCGGTATTCATTACAACTTCAATCGTTACAATGAAAACAAAAAAAGATTGTCTTTTTATAAGACTTTTACACAATGAAAACAAAAGTTTACAACTCTCGTCAAAACAAACGCAGAGATCGTTTATCGGTCTTCTGCTTGCGTGGGATCTCTCTCTAAAGGAGAAGACTCGACTTCGGCACAACGCCAAAAAAGCCGATCCTCCAATCAACGCGAACTCCGCGTTTGTGAGCCTCAACATGAGCTCTGCATATGCCAAGCTAAACGCAACCCTCAGGTGTGCGTTTTCCAGATGGAACGCAGCCTTCAGAGGACTCGACTTCGGCACAACGCCAAAAAAGCCGATCCTCCAATCAACGCGAACTCCGCGTTTGTGAGCCTCAACATGAGCTCTGCATATGCCAAGCTAAACGCAACCCTCAGGTGTGCGTTTTCCAGATTTTATTCAGCAGTACCGTGTGGTCATGGTGTGAGCGGAGCTTTCTTCGTGATTTTCTTTCAAACTCAGACCTTGTTTTACTCAGGAATTTTGCTTTCTTTTATCTTTCATGCCTTCGTGGATAGGCTTCAGATTATGGCACATTCTTTAAGTATTCCGTTATCAGTCTCTACTCCTCTAGGAGAGGTGTCCCTATTAGAGAGTATCTGTAGGAGATGTGTCATCAGTCTAGATGAGTTCGAGTTTCTCATAGATCTGATCGTGTTGCGGATGTTGGATTTCGACGTCATTTTTGGTATAGATTAGCTATCATCATATCATATTAATATCGACTGTTTTACTAAAACAGTCAACTTGTGAGCATCCGTTGGGTTTGTATAGATAGTAGCAACCTCATAGGGTAACTAGAATGTGGAGTCATTTCTGGCATACGTCAAGGAGGTGATGCTTAGGAATCAGAGTGTTGATTTGTGCGAGACTAAAGTTGTCTCAGTTTATCAGGATGTCTTTCAGGACATACGTAGGTTACCTTCGGTGAGAGAGGTTAAGTCCTGCATCGAGTTGCAGCAAAGCACAATACCGATATCCTAAGCACCCTATCGTACGACACCTGTTGAGATGAGGAAGCTACGGATTTAGACAAATGAGTTATTATTTTAGAGTTATCGTACGACACCTGTTAAGATATCATGAAGAGGGACAATATCTTATGATTTTGTATATATTTTTGTGAGTTGAATAAATTCATTATCCAGATTAGATAGGATTTATGACTTGTTCGATCAACTATGGGGAGTGCGGTATTTCTCAAAGATTGATCTTCGTTCTGATTATCATCAGTTGTGGGTCCGGGAGATGGATATTCCTAAGACCGCTCAACTTATCGACTCTCTTCAATAGAGCGATAGGTCCACAAACTCGTCAAGTTAACACCACACCTCTGACGACCAAATCAACTTATCGACTCTCTCCAATTGAGCGATAAGTTCTCAAAATTGCTTCCATAGCAATATCTTTCTTGTCACGTTAACACTACACCTCTGACAAAATCCGCTTATCGACTCTCTTCAATGGAGCGATAGGTCCACAAACTCGTCAAGTTAACACCACACCTCTGACGACCAAATCAACTTATCGACTCTCTTCAATAGAGCGATAGGTCCACAAACTCGTCAAGTTAACACCACACCTCTGACGACCAAATCAACTTATCGACTCTCTCCAATTGAGCGATAAGTTCTCAAAATTGCTTCCATAGCAATATCTTTCTTGTCACGTTAACACTACACCTCTGACAAAATCCGCTTATCGACTCTCTTCAATGGAGCGATAGGTCCACAAACTCGTCAAGTTAACACCACACCTCTGACGACCAAATCAACTTATCGACTCTCTCCAATTGAGCGATAAGTTCTCAAAATTGCTTCCATAGCAATATCTTTCTTGTCACGTTAACACTACACCTCTGACAAAATCCGCTTATCGACTCTCTTCAATGGAGCGATAGGTCCACAAACTCGTCAAGTTAACACCACACCTCTGACGACCAAATCAACTTATCGACTCTCTCCAATTGAGCGATAAGTTCTCAAAATTGCTTCCATAGCAATATCTTTCTTGTCACGTTAACACTACACCTCTGACAAAATCCGCTTATCGACTCTCTTCAATGGAGCGATAGGTCCACAAACTCGTCAAGTTAACACCACACCTCTGACGACCAAATCAACTTATCGACTCTTTCCAATAGAGCGATAAGTTCTCAAAATTGCTTCCATAGCAATATCTTTCTTGTCACGTTAACACTACACCTCTGACAAAATCAACTTATCGACTCTCTCCAATAGAGCGATAAGTTCTCAAAATTGCTTCCATAGCAATATCTTTCTTGTCACGTTAACACTACACCTCTGACAAAAATCCACTTATCGACTCTCTCCAATAGAGCGATAAGTTCTCAAAATTGCTTCCATAGCAATATCTTTCTTGTCACGTTAACACTACACCTCTGACAAAATCCGCTTATCGACTCTCTTCAATGGAGCGATAGGTCCACAAACTCGTCAAGTTAACACCACACCTCTGACGACCAAATCAACTTATCGACTCTCTTCAATAGAGCGATAGGTCCATAAAATACTGTTATGTTAACATAACACCTCTAACAGTCAACCCCCCAATGAACTTGTTAATTCTTTCGGTGTTTCAAGCTACACAGGAAGAAATGACACCAAAAATCCATGCCTTCACGCATGGGGGACTTTATCTCGATCCCTAATTAGAGATAAGTCTGCATCTAACACATGCTGCCGGGTAGCCTATTCCCGTAATAATAGCAAAGCCTACGTATTCAATATCGTAGCAGGTCGTTATTAATAACGCCAAAATCCATGCCTTACACGCATGGGGGACTTTATCTCGATCCCTAATTAGAGATAAGTCTGCATCTAACACATGCTGCCGGGTAGCCTATTCCCGTAATAATAGCAAAGCCTACGTATTCAATATCGTAGCAGGTCGTTATTAATAACGCCAAAATCCATGCCTTACACGCATGGGGAATTTTATCCTGAATCCTAAGTAAGGATAAGTCAATGTCTAACACATGTTGCCGGGTAGCCTATTCCCGTAATAATAGCAAAGCCTACGTATTCAACATCGTAGCAGGTCGTTATTAATAACGCCAAAATCCATGCCTTACACGCATGGGGAATTTTATCCTGAATCCTAAGTAAGGATAATTCAATGTCTAACACATGTTGCCGGGTAGCCTATTCCCGTAATAATAGCAAAGCCTACGTATTCAATATCGTAGCAGGTCGTTATTAATAACGCCAAAATCCATGCCTTACACGCATGGGGAATTTTATCCTGAATCCTAAGTAAGGATAAGTCAATGTCTAACACATGTTGCCGGGTAGCCTATTCCCGTAATAATAGCAAAGCCTACGTATTCAATATCGTAGCAGGTCGTTATTAATAACGCCAAAATCCATGCCTTACACGCATGGGGAATTTTATCCTGAATCCTAAGTAAGGATAAGTCAATGTCTAACACATGTTGCCGGGTAGCCTATTCCCGTAATAATAGCAAAAGCCTACGTATTCAATATCGTAGCACCAAAATCCATGCCTTACACGCATGGGGAATTTTATCCTGAATCCTAAGTAGGGATAAGTCAATGTCTAACACACGTTGCCGGTTAGTCTTTTACCGTGAAAAGGACATCAAAATCCATGCCTCACACGCATGGGGGACTTTATCTCGATCCCTAATTAGAGATAAGTCTGCATCTAACACATGCTGCCGGGTAGCCTATTCCCGTAATAATAGCAAAGCCTACGTATTCAATATCGTAGTAGGTCGTTATTAATAACGCCAAAATCCATGCCTTACACGCATGGGGAATTTTATCCTGAATCCTAAGTAAGGATAAGTCAATGTCTAACACATGTTGCCGGGTAGCCTATTCCCGTAATAATAGCAAAGCCTACGTATTCAATATCGTAGCAGGTCGTTATTAATAACGCCAAAATCCATGCCTTACACGCATGGGGAATTTTATCCTGAATCCTAAGTAAGGATAAGTCAATGTCTAACACATGTTGCCGGGTAGCCTATTCCCGTAATAATAGCAAAGCCTACGTATTCAATATCGTAGCAGGTCGTTATTAATAACGCCAAAATCCATGCCTTACACGCATGGGGAATTTTATCCTGAATCCTAAGTAAGGATAAGTCAATGTCTAACACATGTTGCCGGGTAGCCTATTCCCGTAATAATAGCAAAAGCCTACGTATTCAATATCGTAGCACCAAAATCCATGCCTTACACGCATGGGGAATTTTATCCTGAATCCTAAGTAGGGATAAGTCAATGTCTAACACACGTTGCCGGTTAGTCTTTTACCGTGAAAAGGACATCAAAATCCATGCCTCACACGCATGGGGGACTTTATCTCGATCCCTAATTAGAGATAAGTCTGCATCTAACACATGCTGTCGGGTAGCCTATTCTCGTAATAATAGCAAAGCCTACGTATTCAATATCGTAGCAGGTCGTTATTAATAACGCCAAAATCCATGCCTTACACGCATGGGGAATTTTATCCTGAATCCTAAGTAGGGATAAGTCAATGTCTAACACACGTTGCCGGTTAGTCTTTTACCGTGAAAAGGACATCAAAATCCATGCCTCACACGCATTGTGGACTTTATCTCGATCCCTAATTAGAGATAAGCCTACGCCTAACACGCGTTGTCGGTTAGTCTTTTCCCGTCAAAATGAAAAAGACTATGTATTCAAAATCATAGCATCAAGACTAAGAGAGTTCATTCTCTTAGCACAACGTTACATGTGGAACGGACTTAGACAATCCGCATGCTAGCCCGACTCAGACGGTAGTCGGTAAAGGCTTATCAAATCCGTTGATGGCTGAGGGTTTGCCAAAAATTCTACGTATGTTTGCAGGGCCATCAGCTTAATGGATGTGAGTCGAGACTTAAAACAGATGCGCCAAAGACAAGTCTCAAAGACTTAGTCAAAAATGCACGGAAGCCACTTCCATGTCTTAAGTCAAAACGTTGAGATCAGACCCGCGATGCAAAAACCGAACGCCGAGGGTCCACCCCCACATTCCAGAAGCAGGATTATGGCGCATACCTTCACACAGGTCCTGCGTAGAAAATCCCTTCAACCAAGCTGCCTTCGAAGCGAGTGCAGAGAACAACTCCTTTGTGACAAGAAATCAACAGCTCCAAAATCGGAGTTGAGATCCAAAGTATTCCGAAAATTCGTCCCAGTCAACCGCGAACTTTCGAAAACTTTGGAGGGGGTTCTGTAGGCTGTCTAAAAATCACAATAGATAGTTGATCCCCCATCAAACACCGATGATGGAAGTTACAATCTGACGACTTCCAGAAGGCTACAATTTGAGGACTTTCACGTAGAAGGTTACAATCTGACGACATTCACGACAACTGATGAAAGCTCTAATTCAACAGCATTCACAATCAACATCGGGAGTTACAATCTGACGACTCTCATATTTTCAAAGAGCCAAGACAAAGATTACAAGAGGACGATTTGTGCAAAGCTCTAGCAAAAGAGACTACAAATTGACGGTCTCTTCATATTAGAATGCAAATATCTCTCTAACCGTGAGGAATTTGGCGAAACGGAGGAAGCGAACCAAAGCCTTAGGCTAGGTTCGGATGGCCCCGTCTCGTCGAGATAGCCGATTTTCATATATAATTCGTCCAATTCCGACTTACGGTTTGAAAGTTATGACTTGTTCTTCGTAGCAAGTTATGTTCTGAGGTCCGTCTGCAAGACTGGACTTCGTCAGAACATTGGACTTAGCCAGCCTGAAACAGGCCAACTGTGCGTTTACGGGCCCAGCTGTGCGTTTTCAGCCTCAACTGTGCGTTTTCAGCTCCAGCTGTGCGTTTTCAGCCTTAACTGTGCGTTTACGGGCCCAGCTGTGCGTTTTCAGCCTCAACTGTGCGTTTTCAGCTCCAGCTGTGCGTTTTCAGCCTTAACTGTGCGTTTACGGGCCCAGCTGTGCGTTTTCAGCCTCAACTGTGCGTTTTCAGCCCAGCTGTGCGTTTTTCAGCTCTAGCTGTGCGTTTTCAGCCCCAGCTGTGCGTTTTCAGCCTCAACTGTGCGTTTTCAGCCCAGCTGTGCGTTTTTCAGCTCTAGCTGTGCGTTTTCAGCCCCAGCTGTGCGTTTTCAGCCTCAACTGTGCGTTTTCAGCCCAGCTGTGCGTTTTTCAGCTCTAGCTGTGCGTTTTCAGCCCCAGCTGTGCGTTTTCAGCCTCAACTGTGCGTTTCAGGTCCAGAAACGCACAGTTCGGGCCCAGAACGCTGTTTTCAGCGTTTGACTCGTTCAAGCACGATTTGAACGGTTCCAGAACCGTTTTCTCCCCAAGATTTTAGGGGATCACTACCCTATCATGGAGAGATTTATGGGGGGCAGTTACACCCCATTAAACCCTCATTAAGGAGAGATTTAAGGGGGCGGTTACACCCCTAAATCCCCTATAAATAGGGGGAAACTCAACTGAGTTCAGGGGCTCTTTTTTGGCTGACATTTTGGGGATCCTTGATCGGGCATCTTTGAGCTTTCTGCAGCAACAGAGAGCTTTGGAGATCAGCGACTTGAAGGAGCTCTTGAATCATTTTGGAAGGCTTTGATTGAAGCCTTTGAAATCATTCGGCCTTGGCTTATTAACCGACTTTCGGTTAAATCAACTCTTCCATAGAGTTTCAAACTCGTTCAGAGTTATCAACTCATTCAGAGTTATCAACTCGATCAGAGTTCAAAACTTGCTCTGCAAGTTCTTCTAAAACTCACTCTGAGTTATTAACTCGTCAAGAGTTATTTTTAAGACTTGCCACGCAAGTGCTCCACAGCGTCAAATCGTGAGGAGAAAACTACGTTCCAGTGAATCAAGACGTGCGGATCGTCAACGAGAAGCAAACTCGACGCGAGCATTCGAGGGAGGCATCTCATCGCCACCGTGAAGAACCCAGAATTAAACAAAGGGGAGAATCAAATTCATTCTCCTCTCTTTTGTAATCGGAATCCAAATTGTAATTGATTTTGAGAGGAATACAAGTCAAATTTTCTTTCATTGTCTTTTTACTGCAATTTTCCAACAAACAGCGAGCAATGGAGCATTCTCTTGGCATCCTCTTAATATAGAATGACGATGCCGACCATGAACAAGACATCTATTACCAATGTAGAACCTTGCAGGGAGCTGAACGACGATACCTCATGGTCAAAAAGGAGTGTTTGGCCTTGCTGTTTTCCATCCAGAAAATACAACACTATCTGGTTGGTCAAACCATACACGTCATCTCTCGAATGAATCCTATCAGAGTCGTCATGACCCAGCTTGGATCCTTAAATTAGCTGCCGACAAGATGGGCACTCCTGTTGTCTCAATACGACATACACTTTATGCCACCGAAATCCGTCAAAGTACAAGTAATTTACGATCTCATGGCCAGTCATCCGCTTGTGTCAAAGATTGGCCTATTCGAAGCAATGCCGGATGAAACCCACGAGGTTAATGCAACCTCGCAGGAAGAAGTTTGGCGATTGTACTTCGACAGAGCATCTCACGTAGGCACAAGCGGGTCTATCATCGCTGGAGTGAGGGTGGTCTTGGTTTCTCCGTGAAACCACATATTACCTCGAGGTTTCTCCTTAACTGAGCTATGTACTAACAACGTGGCTGAGTAAAACATACTACTCATTGGACTAGGCTTCGCCAAGGAGTTGGGGGTGAATCATCTCGAAGCTTACGGTGACTCTCAGCTCATTGTTAGACAGATGACAGGGGGATACGAGGTCAGAAATGATGACTTAATCTCATGTTATGAAGCCGTTATCAAACTAGTCGAATCATTCGAAAGCTTCCGCATTGAGCACATGATTCATTCTAAGAACATGCACGCAGATGCCCTAGCATCATTAGCATCTAACCTAGCTCAACCACTAGGAACCAGTCAGCGCGTCACCGTCGCAAGCTGGCAACTCTTTCGACTGGAGCATATTCTGTAAGCGAGTGCAACTCACCAGGCTACGGGTCAGCTCGAGCTGAGAGATTGGTATTTTCCAATAATCGACTACGTCTTATATGACATACTACCCGAAGACGTAAAGGATCAAGATTCTGTTCGCAGACACGCTCCAAGATTCTACTATGATTCGACAACAAAGGTGTTGTATCGTAAGACCTACAACGGTATGTTGCTTCGATGTCTCTCCATGACAGAAACACAGGAAGCCCTACGGGAAGCCCATGACGGTACCTGCGACGCTCACCAATCCGGACCTAAGCTCTAGGATTACTTGTGAAGGATGGGCTATTATTAGCCCAGGATGATCCACGACGTTGTCACTTATGCCAAGCGTTGTCATGCATGTCAAATCCATATTAACTACATTCACAACCCACAGAAGACATGCATCCGACAGCAACTTCGTGGTCATTTGATACATGGGGGATGGATGTCATCGGACCGATATCTCCACCATCAGCCAAAGGTCATCGCTTCATCCTTGCGATAACCGACTAGTTCTCTAAGTGGACCGAAGCCGTTCTCTTAAGAGAAGTCAAAGTCGGTGATGTAATCAAGTTCATCAAATATCACGTTGTCTAACGATATAGTGTCCCAAGACGTATCATTCATGATAACGGATCATAATTTGTTAGTCATGCATTCACTTGATTCTGTGACAAGTTCAGAATACATAACCTGACATCCATGGCTTATAATCCATCAGCAAATAGACTAGTCAAGGCTTTCAACAAGACGATCATCAAGATCATGACCAAGCTGACATCTAACAGCAAGCACGACTAGAATGAAAAGCTTCGTGAAAGCTTATGGGTGTGTCGTACCACGGTTCGTATACCAACCAGTACCACAACTTACTCTCTGGTATACGGTTGCGAAGTCGTGCTACTGCTAGAGATTCAGATTCTGTCCCTATGCGTCGCACTCGTAACAGGGATGACGACTGAAGAAAGTCATCGATGACGTCTTGTGGAATTGGAGGCATTAGATAAGAAGCGGCTCGAAGCTCAATAATACAATAAGTTCTATCAAGGCCGAATCTCCAAGGCTTTCGACAAGAAAGTCAAGCACAGATCTTTCAAGGAAGGAGAGTTGGTCCTTGTTGTTCGACGACCTATGATACTTAACTCCAAAAAGAAAGGAAAATTCTAACCTAAATGGGAAGGGTCATTCGTGATAGAGACAGTCTATTCTAATAGAGCTTAACGCCTCATCTAACCGAATGGCGATAAGATCATGATGCCTATCAACGACAAATTCCCAAAGAAGTACTACCCATAATCTTCCTTCAATCCTTCATTTACTCTGACAAATATATGAGTATAAACTGCTTCTTCATATACTCCGACAAGTATACGAGTATAAACTACTTCTTCATTTACTCCGACAAGTATACGAGTATAAACTTCTTCTTCATTTACTCTGACAAGTGCACGAATATAAAATGCTACTTCATTTCCTCCAACTAGCGTGGCTAAACTGCTCCTTCTCTCCCACTAGTGCATGAGGGTAAACTACTCCTTACCTCCGACTGATATACGAGGTTAAACTGTGCCCTACACTTCCACTTTGACCAAACCTTCCTACAGTTAGGACTAAAGCCGAAATCCTCACTCGATTCATTCCATGAACAAGAGGTCTACCAAATGGAATGATCAGACCTTTAAACAGTTAGGATCGTCTCAAACCCCCACTTAGTAAAACCTCCAGATAGTTAGAGCTAAAGCCAAATTTCCCCTACTGATCCTCTTCAACAGGATGACGAGCCCACTCCGACTATCACGTTAACAATCATATCTGACAAAAATAACTTATCGTCTGTCTTTAATAGAGCGATGGATCCCCAAAATAGTGTTCAAATCACAAGTACCCAAATTCTGTCAAGTTAACACTACACATCTGATAATCAACTTACCAATCCTCTTCAATAGGATGATAAGTCCTCAAAGTCGCTCCGATCATGACAATCTAATTTTCTTATCAATCCTCTTTAATACGATGGTAAGTCCTCAAAGTCACTCCGATCATAACAATCTAATTTCCTTACCAATCCTCTTCAATAAGATGATAAGTCCTCAAAGTCGCTCTGATCATGGCAATCCAATTTTCTTACTAATCCTCTTCAATAGGATGGTAAGTCCTCAAAGTCGCTTCGGTCGCGACAATCCAATTTTCTTACCAATCTTATTCAATAGGATGGTAAGTTCTCAAAATCGCTTCTATCATGACAATCCCATCATGTTAACATTAAACCTCTGACAAAATCCCCCACCAATCCTCTCTGATAGGATGGTGGGTCCATAAAACTATCACATTAACGATAACCTATGATAGCCAACTTCGTCATTCCTGCAAATGACATTGTCCGATCAGTCGTCACACTTATACGTCCCTGAACGATCTGATCCATTCTGTACGTTCGAATATTCTTAGAACAATTGATGGGTAGTAGCCTACCATGCGATGTGCTACTATATCAATCAATCGTCACACTTCTATGTCCATGAACGATTTGATTATCCCAACACTATCATTCCCGCAAATGGCGTTATTTGTCGATAACATCCTACCAAGCGATATGCCTTATCGATTCACGAATAGCGACCTACCAAGCGATGAGTCATTATTCGGACCCTCTCCCGATCGCTCACGCAAGTAATCGGCCATTTCGGGCTAAGTTGTTACACTTAACGACACAACCCAACTTAATTACGACTTAACGGCTATGATTAACCTAACCCAATGCCTTGAACGGCTAAGGGTAGGAAAGAAATTTTAGCATTAAGTCTAAAAGAAACTTTTTGATAGCTCGTCATACTGAGGGGAATAGTATGGCTAGCCCGATTCAAACAGTAACTAGGGCTAAGCACGGTTCGGTTCGGCTCAGTTTTTATCAAATTTTAAACAACCGAACCGAACTGCCCACTATTCAAAACTGAACCGAACCATTGCATGTCGGTTCGGTGCGGTTCGGTTCGGTTTGTTCAGTTGTAACTTCATCAGACTTTCAATAGTCTAGCAGGAAACTATATGCAAAACTTGAATATGTTCCAAACAATAGATTAACCAGTGGCAATTCATATTCATGATAAATTGAAAAGGACTTGAAATTGAAAAGAGAAGTCAATGAGGGACTTACTTATAAACTAGCCCCATCGAACAACTATGACGGCAGTAAGATACTATCCACAGTCAGACTACAGACCAGAGTATCATCAAGAACCGTCTCCGCAATGCGAGAACTCCTCATTCCAGTCTTCAAGCTCACATCATCGCCATGAGAACTCACAGTCAGATCAAACTTGCCAGCTCCACTGGTGGCGATGGGATGATCGGTTCCCTTTAACGACGCCTTCGAAGAATAACTCGGCAGCGCATGGTACTGCAGCAATGTCACAAGCTCAGTGCTACTGAGCTTGTTCAGATTCGAAACCCCCTTAGCCTTGAAAGCCTCATCGCTAGGCGCAAACAGTGTCAGCCCCTTGTCCTCAACAGCCTCGAACATCTTCAGACCTCCCGAGCTCTCGACGAGACCAGCAAAAGTATTGCACCCGGCTTTGTCAAGAAGAGTGGTGATGTTGGTGGTGGCAGTGGAGGGAGCGTCAAGAAGACCGGGGAAAGTAATGGGATCGGAGATCTCAAGAATAGAGATGTTGTAGGGGATTTGCTTGACGGACTTGGTGTAGTCGGCGACGAGCTTGGAGCCGAGGGCGGAGCCATGGCAGATCTGGAGGCGGCTGCAGCCATGGCCGACTTAGACAGATTCGGCGCAGGGATGGCCAGATTTGGACGAGGGAGAGATGTATTGATGCGGCATAAACATGCACCAAAAATTATTGCAAGGACAAGGATGGTCGGAGCCAAGGTTGGAGGCGGCGGCGACTGGATCTGAGGTTGGAGAAGAGGAGAGTTAGGTTTAGGGCTGGTGGAGTTTGGGATTTTATAGTAAGTGAAGAACACGGGTCGGGTAATAGAAAATGGGTATGGGTTATGGGCGATCGGTTTGGGTGGTTCGGGTTGAAAGATTTTCAACCCAACCCAAACCGATTTAGAACTAAAACCGAACCGAACTGCTAATTTTCGGTCGGTTCGGTCGGTTTTTTTGGTTTGGACCGAACCGTGTACACCCCTAACGGTAACCATTAAAGGCAAATCAAACCCGTTGGTAGCTGGGGATTTGATAAAAATCTTAAGTGTCGGTCAACAAGAGAGGAGAGTGCACAAGTTATTTGAGATGTGATGATCGGATAACAAATTCAAAACTTCATTCATAAGCTGATTTTGAGATAATACATTCAAACAAAGTTATGACAATACATTCAAACAAAGTCATGACAATACATTCAAATAAAGAAAATAAAGACGTCTCAAAATCAACCCTGTCGAGCTTAATCTAGCAAACTGAAGGATGCAAGCTCAGCCTTAACAGCAGCCAGCCTCTTCGCCCGGTCGGCATGGAGCTGCTCCTCAGCTTCCTTCTGGAGCTCGGCCTCAGCAAGAGCATCAGCATCAGTAGCAGCCGTGTCTTCTCAATGCAGCGCATGGAGAGCTTCCATCACTTCTCTATAAGCACCATGAACTCTGGTGCTCTCGAGCTTAAAGTCCTTCAGGATCGCCTCTCCCTGTGCGGTCCCGACCCCGCTACGCTCAACAATGTTGTTGTAAGCATCCATCTTGGTCTACAAATGACATTTTCGCTCACAGAAGTTTGTGACAATAACCTCCTGCTCCGATATCCTCTTCTCTCAAGCTTTACACTCACGAAAAACTTTGATCCGAGCTTCGATTATGAGTGGTGCTACCTCATCATGTAGGTCGATGAACACCAATCCCTCCAAGCGATGCATGGCTTCCTCCAGGCGAATGACCTTTTCCTCACAACGCCTAGCCAGCCCAATACCACCTATGCACTGGATGTCATTCAGGCTATCAGCTATGAAGGGGTAGAAGTAAAAGAAGGTGCCCACCCAATGCTAACTGTTTGCGGTAAAAGTTGATGTTTTCATTGCTACCGAATCTATTATAACTTTAGTCGTTACAATAAACTCGAATGAAATAAAAAGTTGACCTTTTTATAAGATCTCCTTACATAATAAAAATAAAAAAAGTTTATAACTTTATCAAACAAACGCAGAGATCATTTATCGGTCTTCTTCTTGCGTGGGTGTCTTTGCCTGTGTTGGGGTTTATCCGTGGACCACCGTCGATCAGATCTGATTACTAAAAAATTAGGCAGAGCTTCGTTGATTCGCGAAGGAATCAAGAAACCGTACCGCTTATCTCGGCAACGGCGAGATAATTGCTCTTCTTAAGATTATCGCGACGGAATAATCTTAAGGAACAAACCCGGGGAGCTGCAGATCTGAAGAATCTCTCTCTCTTGTGTTAAAGAACTCGATCCGATCTCTCCTCCTCCTCTCTGAAATCCGTGCACCTTCAGTCTTCAATCCGGCAGGGCTTCGCCTAATCTCCAAAATTCTAGATCCGAAAAAATAAGGCTCCAGTGCTTGTATTTATAGGCACGGGACGAAATCAGGTTGGAGACACCCTTGGGTGTCTCAACCAGGGCCGAGACACCCTTGGGTGTCTCGCTCGTGCCGAGACACCTCGGGTGTCCCAGTTCAGCCTGAGACGCTCCGTTATGCCTGTTCGTTTATTTTCGCCGTAACTTCTTCATCCGAACTCGGATTTGAACGATTCAAAGTGTGTTGGAAATCCGATGAGGAGTTCTATAAGCTCAATGATTAGATCATCTGTGGAATAAATGAGACACGAAGGGTATTTCGCCCTTTTGTAAGCGACGCGGGGCTCCCGCTCAGTTCGTATTCTCGTTATTCTGAAACTCCGTTGCTTCACGTAGTTCGTCGATTCACTTCAAGTGTTCGTCGACGTTAATCGAGCTTTTGTAAACTGGATAGTGACGTTCATCGTGTTTTCTTAGCACTGAGCCGTTCGTGGAGACCTATAGGCAATTTTCGATGCCTACAGATACCCCCTTCAAAGCGTTCCAGACTCGTTTCTTTTGTAAAAAAGGCTGGAATACTTTGGATGTGATTGGTCCAACCTTCAGTCGGTGTGAAGGACCTATAGTTAGCTTCGATTCTTGACTCCTTCGATTTTCAGTCTATTCAATGCTTTGACGAATAGCTGAAGTCCTTCCGGCGCTGCGTTTATCGTCTGGCCGTCGTCAAAGTCTCAAATCTAAAACTGATGAGTTGAGTTTGGCTCGTGTCATCGAGTTAACCTTGAACTGACTACCTCCGTCATGATATATTGACTCGCGTTGACTTTTTGATCGTAACGCGTTGACTACCGTTGACCTAGGGTTACGCGTTGACCGGCGTTGACCTTAGGGTTTTGAACATCGTGCTTTGACTTTTTGACCGCAACGCGTTGACTAGTGTTGACCTAGGGTTACGCGTTGACCGGCATTGATCTTAGGGTTTTGAACATCGTACGTTGACTTTTTGATCGCAACGCGTTGACTGACGTTGACCTAGGGTTTTAAACGTCGTACGTTGACTTTTTGACCGCAACACGTTGACTGGCGTTGACCTAGGGTTACGCATTGATCGGCATTGACCTTAGGGTTTTGAACGTCATACGTTGACTTTTTGATCGCAACGCGTTGACTGGCGTTGACCTAGGGTTACGCGTTGACCGGCGTTGACCTTAGGGTTTTGAACGTTGTATGTTGACTTTTTGATCGCAACACGTTGACTGGCATTGACCTAGGGTTACGTGTTAACCGGTGTTGACCCTAGGGTTTTGGACGTCGTACGTTGACTTTTTAATCGCAACGCGTTGACTGATGTTGACCTAGGGTTACGCGTTGACCGGCGTTAACCATAGGGTTTAAATTGTCATACGTTGATACAGTTTATACTCGTACGTTTATTGGAGTATACACAGTTTAAGCTCTTAAGGTATTGGAGCATGGTGGTCCCAAGTGTCGAGGCTGTAGGATCAACTGTTAAAGCTAATTCATCTGCATGTGTGGATCTTATCTTAATATTGTTGGATAATCAAGTCACGAGACCAACTAACGGAGCTGATGCGTCAATGACTCACATTTATAGAATTTTTGGTAAATCCTTAGCCATCAACGGGTTTGATGGGCCTTTACCGACTACCGTTTGAGTCGGGCTAGCATGCAGATTGTTTAAGTCCATTCCGTATGTGACGTTAAGCTAAAAGAGTTAACCCTTTTAGTGCTACGATATTGAATACGTAGACTTCGTCTTTCTCCTGTGAAAAGACTAAACAGCGATGTGCATCAGATGTTGACTTAGGATTTTTGGCAAATCCTCAGCCCTCAACAGATTTGACGTGCTCTTACTGATTACCGTTTGAATCGGGCTTACATGCGGATTGTTTTAAGCCCGTTCCGCATATGACGTTGTGCGAAAGGAATGAACTCCCTTAGACTTGATGCTACGACTTCGAATACGTAGACTTCGCCATTATTACAGGAATAGGCTACCCGACAACGTGTGTTAGGCGCTAACTTATCCTTACTTAGGATTCAGGATAAAAGTCCCCAGACTCGGATTCTGGTGTCTTCTTCAATCGGTAAAAGACTAAACCGACGACGCATGTTAGGTGTTGGCTTATCCCTGCTTAGGCTTTGGGATAAAATTACCCATGCGTGTGAGGTATGGATTATGGTGTTATTAATAACAACATGCCACAATGTTGAATATGTGATCTTCTGTCCTTTTTACGGTCAAAGACTAACCGGCAACGCGTGTTAGGCGTTGACTTATCCCTACTTAGGCTTCAGGATAAAATTCCCCAGACTGGAATTCTGGTGTCTTCTTCAATCGGTGAAAGACTAAACCGGCAAAGCGTGTTAGGCGTTGACTTATCCCTACTTAGGATTCGAGATAAAATTCCCCATACCTGTGAAGCACGGATTTTGGGAGTTGAAAAAAGTGGTGTCTTCTCTTGGGGCAAAGACGAACCCGAAATGGAAGAGAAAGAATTTTATATTCTATCTCCTGACACTGAAGAAGAAGAATTTTATATTCTATCTTCAGCTAGAAAAGAGACTCGAGGTGGGATTTCCACCCCCAGAATCCGGAAAGGTGAAACTAAGAGTGGGATCTCCACTCCGAGAATCAAAAAGATTCAGATAACCCTAACTGTCGGAAGGTTTGATTACCAAACTAAAGATGAATTTCTCGTTTATCGAGAGTGAATTGTGGTTTTGGTCCTAACTGTAGGAAGGTTTGACCAAGCGGGAGTTTGAGATGACCCTAACTGTAGGAAGGTTTGATCACTCGATTTGAAAATAGACCTCTCGTTCATTGGAGAAATCGAGAGAGAATTTTGGTTTTGGCCCTAACTCTAGGAAGGTTTGACCGAGTGGGATGTTTGAGACGATCCTAACTGTAAGAAGGTTTGATCGCTCGATTTGTGGATCTCTCGTTCATTGGAGGAATCGAGAGGAGATTTTGGTTGTGGTCCTAACTGTAAGAAGGTTTGACCAGGTAAACACTGGGAGTGGGAGTACAAATCATAGTAGGAGTGATGACTCATACAAATCACTCAGTAGGGGTTCTTAGTGTCAAGTGATAAGGACTTAACACGAAGGGGTTTGACAATTCGTCAAAGATTGACAGATCAAAATTCCAAGTATTATGTCCGGAATTTAATAATGGGAATGTTGAATGCAGAAACACATAGAAGTTTGAGTGGTTTCAACCAAAAGGAATTTTAGTGGTCCCACCGTCAATTAGTCTGATCGGTGGGGGATTTTGTGGTGGAAGACTGTGAGTTTTCAAACACCAATGGGAATTTCGTGAGGAAAGATTGATCCAACGAAGTGATCGAATCTCACTGTGAGTTTTCAAACACCAATGGGAATTTCGTGAGGAAAGATTGATCCAACGAAGTGATCGAATCTCGTCTCAGCAAAAGAGTGTTCGAAAATCACAGCGGGGGTTTAGTGTTTATCACTTTGTTTGTAATGATCGGGTTATCCCTAAGAAAATTACATATAGTATTCTTCCGGGAACTTCCCGTTACATGAATCATCCACCCCCAGCTTCTTCACGAAACTGGGTTTATCATTGCATTCGGTTACATGATCGGGTTATCCTTAAGAATATTACATATAAAAATTCTCCAGGAACTTCCCGTCAACGGTAGGAAACAGTTTAGACTCATATACCAATTGGAGTATCAGGAAGCAGTTTAACCTCTTATACCGGTTGGAGGATTGAGAAGCAGTTTATATTCTTATACTTGTCGGAGTCTAGGAAGGAGCAGTTTATACTCTTATACTTATCGGAGTGTTGTCGTTCTCATTTGGCTTATCCTAGCGCTATGACGCCGGCTTCAACCAAGGTTTGGATGATATTCTTTAAAGTAAAGCAAGTCTTGGTGGGATGGAGGATCCTCCTATGGTACGCGCAGTACTTCAGATCCATAGTATTGTCAGCTTCCTCCTGATTTGTGATGGGTGGCAGTTTAATCTTGTTGTTTTCAAGAAGGGTCTCGAAGATGGTTGGAACGTCTTCATCCTTGAATGAGTACTCTTTTTGGAGCCTCGAATCTGAAGTCTTCTGCTATCTTCAGGGTTGCTGTTGCGACGTCTGATTAACATCAACAACCATTGTAGGTGCCTTCCCTTCCTCATGGGAAATGAGACTCGGATTCAGAGGGTTAGCCATCGGTTGGCTTCTTTCGACCTTCCTCCTTCTGAGAAAGCGTTCGGCCTGCTCTCCACGCACCTTCAACTCTTTCCAGGTATTGAGCGGCTCGACTCCCATAACGTCCAAGATATTAATGGACAAGTTGTTATGACAGGTCTGCAAGATGAATTCCTCCATGACGGGATCCTTGCAGTTCATTGCCTGATTGCGGAAGCGTTTGATGAAGGTATCCACCGACTCTCCGTCTTTTTGTTTCTCATCGAAGAGTGTCCTGATCGACACTTCGGCATCATCATCGAAGAAATGAGCGAGGAACATGCTCTCCAGGTCCTCCTAGCTTTTGATGCTTCCGGGCTTGAGACGGCGGTACCAATCGAAGGCAGGCCCGCGAAGGGTGCCAACGAATGACCGCACCATCAAGGGCTCGTTGCTAGAAATCATGCCCAAGTGAGACTTAAAGTAGATTAGATGCTGAGTGGTGAGCCCTTCCCGTCGAACGGCGTGAAGTTGATCAGGTTGAACTTCGCCGGATACGGGATCGAATCCCACTCCCGTCGAACGGCGTGAAGTTGATCAGGTTGAACTTCGCCGGATACGGGATCGAATCCCACTCTTTCGAGTAAGGACATGGAATGCCGGTCTTCTTTACCTCTTGAGCAGACATTAAAGCATTAATTTTGCTCTCGAGGTCCTTCATCTTTTCGTCCTCATCTATATCTTGTTTTGGACAATTTTCGAGAGGAATAATGCGGCCACCCCCAGTGTTATCATCATTGGTGGGTCCACCCCCATCGTTATTATTTTTAGTGGGACCACCCCCAGTGTTGTGTTCATCCACATCTGAATCGCTACCTGCTTGGTTAGCAGTGCTGCGACGGATGGACTCACCTAGATGATTCGATAAAGCTCGAATTTGTTGGTCGTGCATTTGTCTCATCTCCTGCATAGCCATTTCCACTTCGATCTTGAATGCTTCTTTCTGCTTAGCTAAAGCATCCTCAACCATTTTGGCTACTTCCTTGGTGTTGATCATAAACACCTCACGAGATTGTCCGGGACTGGATACGGTAGCCTCTGAAGCGACTGCCGAGCAAGCGTCTGACGCTTCATCGTCCGAGGATAGTCCTCTGGTCATCCTCAAATAATCTCTACGTCTAGTAGTCCCTGCACGTAGCCGAGTTAAACGATGTGATATGAGGGGGTCTGAATCAGAAGGTCGGGTAGATTTCCTCTTATCAGTCACGTTGGCGATGACTACGGATTGTTCAGAACCGACGGCTTCTAATTAAAGCCGAGACATTAGTTGGACTATCCCCGAATTGACTCTCTTTCCTGAGGAGAAATCGGGGTTAGAAGTAATCGGAGACTTCCCCTTATCGACCATATTGATGGTGAATGCTGGGAGTTCGTCTTCTCGATTGGCTGATTGCCTCTTGCTAAAATGCCTTGATTTGGGTTTCAATGCTTCTACGGAGATACTCTCGAATATCGAGACCCTCCGTGGAGCGGTCTTGGGGTAGCTACACGCTGATAATACTGTCCTGATAATTTTGGTACACGGACAGTGAGAGTCCGTTTCTCGGGTACTTCTCTTTCGAGATTTATTCGTACCCCCAGCTCGATAGTACAACTCATCAATGTTACGGTCAGAGCAACCTATCGGCTATTTACATAAATTCTCAGGTATAACGTATTCTTCTATCTGACGCATTTTCATCTGAGTAAACATCGCCTTGTTGGCGCCGACGGGAGTCACATGCTTGGAATCACACCTTTGTGAGGGTGAAACCTTAACGTGCTCCTGGTTTTCTGCACGCACCCCCAAGCGGACTGTTGTAGAAATTAATTTGTTTGGAGGTCGCGTACGACCCCCAGTCCGGATGTTTGTTCGAAGCTCCTTCAATGGTCCCAAGCGTTCCTTAATAGGTGCTTTGCCTCGATCCTCGGGTAGAGAGCCAATGCGATCCTTCAATGGGATTCTAGATTTGGAGAGACCCACGCTATCATAGGGCTTCACCAGAAGTGCGGGAGCAGGATCTGGAGTTGACGAAGGCCGGAGAGCAACGTCGCCTGCTTTTGCCCTAGGTGCTGATTTAGCTTTTGGCATCCAAACTTGTTTGGATCTCGGCGATCTCTTAACTGCCTCGTCCTTTTGCATTTCCTGTGCTTTTCACGCAAGGATCCGGGCATGCGCAAGCAAGGCGCGGTGCTTCTGGATTCTCTCCTCGAGAGTAGAGTGGGTTCGTTTGACACGAACCCATTCGTTAATCGGAGGTTGGGAGGAGGATCCCGATGCTGGTCGTGGCGATAGATTAGCCACTTGGCGCTTTTTGAATTCCAAATCTGCTTGGTAATGGAGTCCATCCACCTGATCCAAAGCCTTGGCGAATTGGCACGTGAGGCGTTGGCGTTTCCTTTGACGTGCTCTCTTTGATAGAGTTGGCGCGCCTTCAGCAGTCGGCTCCTTGATCGCGAAGGAGTTCAGATCTGCAGATCTGGTCTCATCGGATGCTGGCGGGTCGTTGCAAATCGCAACTGTAGCATCGATTACGGGGATATCAACTTCTCGGGTCTTCAGATCTGGAGACCGACGGATCTTCTGGGAGCTGCAAGGAGAGGCAGATCTGGAGGAGGAGGAGGAGACATACTCCTCGAACTTCTGCTGGTCGAACTCGTATTCGACCTCTTCGAGCACCGGGATCTTGATCGTCGGCTGCGGCACGACAGCTTCGGCAGCGAAGCTGTTGGCTCCCACTGTGGTCGCCAGTTTATTTGCGGTGAAAGTTGATGTTTTCATTACTACCAAATCTATTACAACTTTAGTCGTTATAATAAACTCGAATGAAATAAAAAGTTGATCTTTTTATAAGATCTCCTTACACAATAAAAATAAAAAAAAGTTTACAACTTTATCAAACAAACGCAGAGATCGTTTATCGGTCTTCTGCTTGCATGGGTGTCTTTGCTTGTGCCGGGGTTTATCCGTGGACCACCGTCAATCAGATCTGATTACTGAAAAATCGGGCAGATCTTCGTTGATTCGCAAAGGAATCAAGAAACCATAGCGCTTATCTCGGCAACGGCGAGATAATTGCTCTTCTTAAGATTATCGCGACGGGATAATCTTAAGGAACGAACCCGGGGAGCTGGAGATCTGAAGAATCTCTCTCTCTTACGTTGAAAAACTCGATCCGATCTCTCCTCCTCCTCTCTGAAATCCGTGCACCTTCAATCTTCAATCCGGCAGGGCTTCGCCTAATTTCCAAAATTCCAGATCCGAAAAAATAAGGCTCCGGGGCTTGTATTTATAGGCACAGGACGAAATCAGGTTGGAGACACCCTTGGGTGTCTCAACCAGGGCCGAGACACCCTTGGGTGTCTCAGCCTTAGCCAAGACACCTTAGGGTGTCTCGCTCGTGCCGAGACACCTCGGGTGTCCCAGTTCAGCCTGAGACGCTCCGTTATGCCTGTTCGTTTGTTTTCGCCGTAACTTCTTCATCCGAACTCAGATTTGAACGATTCAAAGTGCGTTGAAAAGCCAATGAGGAGTTATATAATATCCAATGATTAGATCATCTGTGGAATAAATGATACACGAAGGGTATTTTGCCCTTTTGTAAGTGACGCGGGGCTCCCGCTCAGTTCGTATTCTCGTTATTCTGAAACTCTGTTGCTTCACGTAGTTCGTCGATTCACTTCAAGTGTTCGTCGATGTTAATTGAGCTTTTGTAAACTAGATAGTGACGTTCATCATGTTTTCTTAGCACTGAGCCGTTCGTGGAGACCTATAGGCAATTTTCGATGCCTACACTAACGATAGAGATTGCTTGTTTCATAGCATTTTCTAACCATTGGATGAGGCCCTACACGGATCTCAGGGTCCAGAGAAGCAGATTCTTAACCTGAGACTATCACAGCAATAGGCTATACCTGGGGGAGAGACCTATCATCATCAACGGGTGGCCTCCATCAAGAACCCTCTATGTTGGATGGGTCAGAAAAGCCAGACTTACACTTGGGTTGTGGGGAATATGTCCGAGCGGACGTCGGAGTGGGAAACTCCTCCTCGTCATCAGATATCAGAATGGGCTTAGGCTCTAATCTCGCTAGCCTCCTCTTTTAGGCAATCTCCTCATATCGGTCCACTTCCTCTCTCAAGAGAGGTCTCTTCCCAGAGGATCTTATATTGTGAGGCCTAACAACCAGGGTCTCCTCTCGAGCTACGAAATATGACGAGAGGAAATTAGAAACTTTGACTCAAAAGTTGAAGAATTCTCTAAGTCATTGAAAGGCGGCCTACAATGTCCAGGCGAGGTTCATTTTAACAGGCGATCTAACCAAGCTCACCTGACAGCTGAGCTCGCCTGACAAGGTAGGATCTCGCCTGATAGCTAAGCTCGCCAGAATAGTCGAACCTCACCTGAGTAGGCGAAGTTCACCAGAAGATGAACAGGAGTCTATTCATCTCCTCCATTTTTTATCACGTAGTCCTTAACTTACCATAGTGAGGTCAAGTCATGCTGGAGGTGGTTGTAGTAGCAACGGCTGAAGAAGAGGTTGTTCTCCTCCTCTTAGAAGCAATCTTCTTGGGGGCCATTTTGAGTTTGAGGAAGAATGAGGATGGGGCTCTGGTTTTCTATGAGAACTCGAGCGGAAGTTTTTCAATAGCATAGTAACCTCCCAACGAGGGAGATGAGTGCTTCATATAGGCGAATCTCAATGGCTGAGATTCACCAACTCAGTCGAAGTGAGCGGCTCATATCGCCTGTAGACGGTTCAATTCGACAGTTTGAATCGAACGACCATGAGTCAGGCGGGACGTTCATAATTCTACGTGAACGGCCGAGATCTGGCGGTTCGAGCATGATCTCTCATCGAATTGACGGTTGAGATCAAGAACGCCACTAAATCTATAGCTCAGATCGAGCGCGTGAATACAATGCGTCGCCTTAGCTGGCAAGTGCAAGAGTTCACCTACAGACACGTGGCTCGCCCACCACCGACTTGGACCTTACCTGCTAGCAAGAACTCGCTTGCATATTTGGAGCTTGCCCGCACATTTGGAGCTCACCTGTCAATAGCTTGAGCTCACCTAAAAACTCGAGCTCGCCTACACATCGTCAAGCTCGCTTGAAGAGCTCAACTCAACCAAGGGGCTCAAATTGGCCCAAACCAATGAGCAGTGATCCTCTTCATTCAAAGTGTTCCAGACCACATACAACCTGATTTAAGTCTGAAAACTTTGAAGTGGGTTTTGTAGGCAATAAAAATTTCCTTTACACAAGAGAGGTCAAACCTCGCCCATTCGAGCTCGCCTGCATGCTCAAAGCAAGCAGGGCTCACCTGTGTGCTCAAAGCAAGCAAGAGGCCAAGCCAAGCTCGCCAACACTCTTTGCTCACCTGCAAGCCAAAGCTCGCCTGCAGTGCTTAGCTTGCCAGCACAAGAAAAATTCGTCTGCACTCAATAGGCCAAGTCAAGCTCGCCAGCAAGCCAAAGCTCCCTTGTTTGTTTGGCTCGCATGCACGTGCCAAACCTCGCCAACCTCGTCTGTTTACTTGACTCGCTAGCACGAGTCAAGCTCGCCTGATTATCGAGCTCACCAACACGGGTTCGGCCTCGCTTGAACATCTTGCTCGCCCGCACAAGTGAAGTTCGCCTGCAGTGAGTTTGCCTACATGAACCTAGCTTGCCAAAGAATGCCAATTCACACGCTCGAGGGGCCCGCCAACCGACCCCGCCTATTCGCCAAGTTTGCCTGCAAGCTTGCTTGAACATTCAAGCAGCTTTCAAGCTCGCCTACAAGCCTGTCAGTCTCGCCTGAACAATGCAAGTGGTTTCTTGCTTGTAGGAGTCGGCCTACCCACTTCCCACATACTTGGTAATGAGGCATGGCTCTCCTCACCCCTATAGTGGTCACATCCCATAGCTATAGGGGGAGTATGCTACTCCTTACTTCTATTAGTGGTCATATCCTACAAATCAAGCGATGACCCATGTCATCCATTGCCTATTTATAGGACCTCTTTGCCAACATGAAAGAGGTCCAGAAGGTTCAGCATCTAGGAAGGTTGGGCAGTCTTGTTTGGTAGAACTCTCCTAGATTTTTTCTTGGATTGTTGAAGTAGACTCAATCTGAACTCTCAGATTTGAGACTCTTAGCTCTTTGCAAACTCTTGCATATTAGCCTTCTCTAAGAATTCGGTCTTTATACTCATCAAGCTCGGGTATTATCAAACTCAATCACACAAGAACTTATACTATGTACTGAAGCTCAACCGCAACTTTGATCAGATCGTCTAAGGGAAGCAAACTCGACATAGGCATCAAGGGAGGCGTCCTATCACTACCGAAGAACTCACGTTAAACAAGGAGAGCCTTCTCTCTGCTTCTGTTATAAATCTTGGATTTTATTGATTTGTAACAAACATTCAATCAATACAAATCTCGCATCGAGACTCCAACTTTTACTCCCCAACAACATCGGACCATATTAGCACCGCACACCCCCAATTACTTCACATTAAATATCAAGGTGACCTCTCCTCCACTCATCGACCGATACCTGTAAAACAGAGGCTAACATCGCCGTCATCCTATACTTAGTCGAAGTTACCATTCTACCCTTCTACCACCACTATAAATAGGGCAAATATTTTTAATAATAGGATCTTTTTCTTCACTCACTGTGCTTAAGAAATTTTATAGTTTAGTTACTTCTCCACTCAAGCTTATTACTGACTTGATCGTCGGATGAACAACCGAGAAACCCAACCCCGTCCCCTTACGATTTTCTACTTTCAGAACCAGACATTTGGAGGGTTAGAGGACCTCTGTCAACTTAATCACTTCTTTCACTAACTATTTGATATTAGCTATCAACATTGAGGAAATACAATATAAACAATGAGTGTATTATACATGTTGGGCTTTAAAATTAGTGGGATGAGATACTTTGGGTATATGAATATTTATATAAGTGAGAGGGTTTTTTAATAAGTTAGGGATAACACTTTGGGTTAAAAGAGAAAATCCCCTAAAATTAATAAGTCTATTGAGGGTAAAATGGTTAAGAAAAGTTCATCAATATTTTATCTGTCAATATCAAATTACACATATAAGTGAATTATCAAATAGTGATACCAAAGGAGGTCTATGTAACCCTAAAATCATTTCTCCCTTTCATACTTGTTATGGTGTTCACTCACCCAAGATACAGGCATTTATAAAATGATACAATAAGAATCCTAGCAAAATAACCTCAAACCCACTTGAGTGGGCCAAGCCCAACAAAGGCCTTGACCCCGCCGACTCATCAAGTCGATCTTCTTTCATGCCGACACGAATGGCAGGATCAGTCAACCCTATCGCCGAGAACGACCCACTTAGGGCACTCAACCACTCACTGGGCAATTCTCGAAGATGACTTGAGGGATATTCCCTGCTGTTGACTAAGTTGAGAACTCGGCCCAGGCCTCAAGCCTCTCCCCCAGAGCATATTTCAACACTTCAGTTCATATCGAACAAACATTATCCAGATTTTAGCCTAATGATCTCCATGACTTGTCAGCTGCCCACGTGCCTCTATGACTTATCAATCACTTCCCAGGAAATGCGGAGACATCCTCTCCCATGCCGAAGTGGCTTCCCCTCCAGTCGCTAGCCGATACCTGTAAAGCGAGGGATGATTCAGTATGCCCACGTGCATTCCGCCACACTATCAATCACTTCCCAGAAAATACGAAGACACCATCTCCCATGCCGAAGTGACTTCCCCTCTAATCACCAGCAGACACCTATAGAGCGATGGATGATTCAGTATGCCCATGTGCCTTCTGCCACGCTATCAATCACTTCCTGGAAAATGTGAAGACACTCTCTCCTATGGTGAAGTGACTTTCCCTCCAGTCTCCAGCCGACACATGTAGAGAAAAGGATGACTCACCTTCCAGCTCACACTTTGTCATCACCATTTTTATGGCCAAAGTGACCAATCTGTCATTGACGTCCTCTTTATATACAGATGCTATTCACCATAGCCAGAGGAGGGGAAGGGCCATCTAAAAAATGTTCGCAATCTAAAACCCTAAAAAGCATACATGGCACAAAAACAAGAACAGACAGTTCTTGGTCTAGACAGAGGAGCTCACGTAGATCCTTTAGGCAGAGACATTGTCATTTTAAGAACCATATTGGTTCCTGACCTTCCCCTTCCCCACTCGAGTTTCACTAACTTGACCGTCGGAGGAACCACGAGGGAACCGGTCCCCATCCTCTCACGGGTTATTCTGTCTGTACAGCATGGACATCAATCCCTCGTTCAAGAACTAGGCATAAAGTCAAAAAAGGAAATGGACCCTCCATCACTCTCCCCTACCATGTCCCGATGAGGACTCAAGGGGGACCGATCCAGTTCCAGATTAGAACCAATCCCAGTTTGGATCTAATTAGCTGTGTGATATCAAGCATTAATAGTTTGGCACCCACCATGGGGCCCCCTTTTCTTTTTCGAGAAGACATATCAAGTTCTGAACAAGGGTCCGATTCTACCCATCCTGAAGAACAACATCAAAGTTGCATCATCCAAGCTAAATAAAGTCAAGAGTTGTATCATTTAAGCTAAAGAGGGTTAGATTTGGCTAAGAGGAACTAACATAGTTAGTCCTCAAAGGCCTCGGCGACTTATCTGGGGAGTGTCTGCCAAGAACACTATCTGCTAGATGGTAGAATGACCTTCAGACCCTCTCTGTTCTATCAGCCCATCTGAGGACCTCAACCCGTACTCCAAAAAAGCGGAGGTGAGGTCCAGAGAGTGGGACGGATCTACCTAGCCAAGGTGCCAATGTAAAGTAACCTAGAAACCCTCCAGAAGAAGACACACCATAAGGGTGGTTGTCTTTCTTGAAAAGCAACCATGGCTTCTAATCGCCATCACAGAATAACTCTGGCCAAAACATTAGATCTGATCAGGCAAAATATCACTTAAGCTCCAACTGGTGATGGCTCATATGAGCATAGGAGCAGTGATTAAGTCTGTGATAGGCACCTTAGACCATGAGGACTTTTTTGAAGGAAACTCTTATACATCAGGGATAAAATTGCGGGAAAAGCTTAGGGCCTATCAGCTAATTGTCTTCTCAAGAAGAATGACCTTGGCCCTTCAATTGATGCATGCACCACTAAAGTTGTCTAAGCTCTGGTGGTCAAAGCATGCGACCCTCATGATCTCCATGAAGGAGAGTTCTTCATTCACAGCATGGTCCAGCCCTCAGTGCTCCCGAAGCTCATTCAAGGAAACTGCTATGGTTTGTCATTTTCAGGGAGTATAATACTAGCTGGTGGATTCTCTTTCCAAAAGAATTTCTACCATAAAAGGTACCATGTAGCTTCTAGTCATGCCCCCAACCCTCGCGAACCCGACTTAGAAAACGCTATTCAACATGATTTGTGGCATCCGGGCAGTTCCTTTTGCTAAAAGTCAGCATGCCAACCATCCGCCTTCAAGGCCTTACTAAAGATTCAGTCTCAAAAGGAACCTTGGCTGATGAGATGGCAAATAGATTTTCAACTCATCTTCATCTATCATTGAGCAGCCCGCTATATATAAAAAGAAAGGAGAGAAGCAAGCAAGAAAAATCCAACTAAACAAGCTATATACTGTTAGCCTCATCCGTTACAAAACTACCTTTGAAACAGAGACAAAACAAGATCATAAATGGTTCAACCCCCTTTTTTGAGCACCAGATGCCTACAATGGATATCTTCATGATCATGTAAATTTCAGAACTGGTGAAATCTTATTAAATATGAATTAACTCATATCTCGTAGGGATCAAGGCTTCACTATGCCTGAAGACCTAAGCACTCCTAACAAGCCCGTGGTACCTTATCAGGAATAAACCTAAGGCACAACCCTTTGGCCGACTCCCACAGTCGTCTCTCGGCCTTAGGGGAAGGAAAGACCTAGTCGACTCTCTCGAGCCTAAGCATTCAACTTCTGAGTCGGATTTCCAAGCCCTTGGTACCTTATCAGGAATGAACCCAAGGCACAACCCTTTCGCTGACTCCTACAATCGTCTCTCGACCTTAGGGGAAGGAAAGACCTAGTCGACTCTCTCGAGCCTAGGCGTTTGACTTTCGAGTCAGATTTTTATGCCCTTGGTATATTATCATGAATAAACCCAAGGCACAACCCTTTGGCCGACTCCCACAGTCGTCTCTTGACCTTAGGGGAAGGAAATACCTAGTCGACTCTCTTGAGCCTAGGCGTTCGACTTTCGAGTTGGATTTCCAAGCCCTTGGTACCTTATCAAGAATAAACTCAAAGCACAACCATTTGGCCGACTCCCACGGTCGACTCTCGGCCTTAGGGGAAGAAAAGACCTAGTCGACTCTCTCGAGCCTAGGCGTTCGACTTCCGAGTTGGATTTTTAAGACTTTGGTAACTTATCAGGAATAAACCCAAGGCACAACCCTTTGGTTGATTCCCACAGTCGTCTCCCAGCCTTAGGGGAAGGAAAGAGCTAGTCGACTCTCTCGAGCCTAGGCGTTCGACTTCCGAGTCGGAATTTTAAGCCCTTGGTACCTTATCAGAAATAAACCCAAGGCACAACCATTTGGCCGAATCTCACAGTCGTCTCTCGGCCTTAGGGGAAGGAATGACCTAGTCGACTCTCTCGAGCCTAGGCGTTCGAATTTCGAGTCGGATTTTCAAGCCATTGGTACCTTATCAGGAATAAACTCAAGGCACAACCCTTTGGCTGACTCCTACAGTCGTCTCTCGGCCATACAGGGACTATGAAGACCTAGACACCTACGTAATACCTAGGCACCCAACCTCAGAGTTGTCATTCTACCAAAAAAGATATTCAAAAGCCTAATGTATGAATATTAAGTGTATGGCCAATACTTAATTGATCTAAAAACTTAAACAGTCATCTGTCAAGTTCTGGTCAATTAAAACGCTCACTCAAACTAAGGCATCAGGTGAACTAGTTGTCATAAGTCCCTAGTACAGGTTGACACATTATAACTCACTTCAGCCAACATTTCAAACAAGAACAAAGCTACAAAGCTAAAAGAATATAAACAATGAAGGCAAGCTCAAGAATGGAGACAAAAGTTAATTTTCATTCAATAGAAATAAACTTCATTATAAACTTCTCTACAACAAAAAAGAGATATGCATGTCTTCAAAGCTCTCGACCAGATTTGGGAGTTGGACTTGGCGGTCTCCGGGTGGTAGCACTTGCAGAAGATTCCCCAGGAGCCCCAGCAATAGGCTCAACCTCATCATCACTCGCTGATAAATCTAACCCGCCTCCACTTTTCTTGACATCTTTCAACAAATCAAGACAACAGGAGACGCAGGGAGGTTAGAAGTGATCTAGAGTAGGATGAGAGTTGCGAAGCACTAGAGAAGCAAAGTAGTCGACCCCGGCCTTACATGCTAAGGCCACCTCGGCTTTCCTATAGGACCATGACGCCAGTCGTCGACCACCTTCTATTTATGCTGCTCCGAATCCAGATGAACGAGTTTGTTCTCCAGTTTTTGGACAAGGACCGTGAATGCCCGAAGCTTTGATTACACCTCTTCAAAGTCCCTTCTCGTTTTCTCGAGAGATAGGTGACTTGATCGAGCCTTTGTCTCAGCTGTCATCCTGCGATGCTTCTCGGACTTGACCTCCGCATGTAGATGAATCATCTCTCTTTGAAGGTCCTCGATGTTCCCCACCTGCTTGAAGAACTGGATTTGTAAGCTCTTGAGGATCTCTTCCTTCTCATCCAAACTCCGGCACCAAGCACCTTCTTTGTGAGCTAACTCGGCCTCCAAGACAGTGATCCTATTCTCTACTTCTTTCTTGGTTGACTTCTCTTTAGCCAGTCTTACTTGGCATTCTTAGGAACGCTCAACTCGATTGAATAGGGTGTGCTCTAGCAAATTCCCCCAAGCCAAACAAGCCTGGAGAGCTTGGTGTATGCCAACACTTGGCATATCCTCCAAAATCCTCCCGTCAGCACCATTCTCCATCTGGTCTAATAGAGTTTCAGCTCTCCCCTCGACGTCATCATCCACCCTAATCGGCTCCTTGTCAGGACGACGAGACACCTTAGGAATAGTACTGGGGCCGACAACATCCTCCCCTACTGCCAAGGTGGTTGTCTCCCTGCCAGGAGAAGACTCGTCTATCCACCCCATATTTTCCAAGCGGTTAAGATGATTTACCAGCGGACCCATCCTAGTTGGTTGGGGCCCCCTAACCGATCCGATTGGACGTCGTCTCTCGACTATTGTCCTCCCCCTCAATTCAGAGACAATGTTAGCGGCTTGAGGTATCAAGATAGCCACCTCCTCGACACTGAAGGCCCCCCTCAGCTTTTTATGGTGCCTAGCAGTGGAACTCAACCCCTCGGCCTCTGCATTTCTCTTACGACTTTTCGCCAACAGAGGAACAGGGCTCGTCCTTGCTTGGAAGCCAGTGGAAGACAAGATCATGGATATGCCCGTCGTTTGGAGAGACACATCATCAAATAGAGCATCGCTCTCTCGTAGCCTGGCATAAGAACGGACCTTTTCCAGATCCATCATCTCGAAATCACTAAGGGTGACTAGTCTCAAAGCATCTTCATTCACCTCCGGCCATCCTGAGCAGGCAAAGACGTTGTCGCCACTATAGACCCACACGAATCGCCTCCTCCAGTCCTCATCCAACTCCAAAGAATCTGAGACAAGTTGGAACTCACCACGATAGTGAAAAGAGTAATGTTGGTCCTTCTCATCCGACCCCACGCTGATCAAATGCCCAAGTAATCTCAAGCTTGGTTGGACTCCAACACGGTGGCAAATGATGATGAAAGCCACCAGAATCCCCACTGCGTTCGGATAGAACTGTGAAGGGGAGACTCTTAGAGCAGCGTGAACCTCCTTAATAAAAGGGTGCAAGGGTAGCCGTAAGACATGCTCTAAGTGGGCCAGGTACAGCAGCACTCGACCCTCGTCAAGGCAATATACTGGCTTGCTCATCTCTGGTGTCGCCAATGTGAGAGTCCAAGGGATATTGTATTGATCATACAACTCCACCAGATTATCCATATGAACCTTCGAGCGGATAAGGAGGAGAATAGTGAGTATCTCCTCATTACGGCCAGAATTTGAACTTGAGAGGCCATGGAAGACTTTTTCTTAAAAAAAGCTTGGAGGAATATCAGGAATTTGTCAAAGCGAAGGTTTGTAAGAGAATTATCTTAACATACAGAGGCTGTTTATAAGCTTTCAAGGAAGAGTATAGAAGAATTTCAAAGGACGCGGTGAATTTTGAGGCGACCAAGCTCGATCCACTTCGGAACCTGAAGCGATTCACTTGAAACACAAAGCGCCACCCTCATTTAATGCCCGATGTCCCAATATTCGAAAAGTGAAAGATCGTCCATTATGTCCATGACACTTCATCTCCCAAAAAGACGGTTCAGATCTTTGATAACGTTAGCCCTAAGAAGCAGAGTCAACAATGGATGCCTGATAAAGACTTCACATTTTTTCATCCCCAGCAGACTTGTATTGATCAGAGCATATCTTATTTCTCTCGGAGCCGACTAAAAGTCGACTCCAAGTGAAAGGGGTCAACTGTTATGGTGTTCACTCACCTAAGATACGGGTATTTGTAAAATGATATAATAAGAGTCCTAGCAAAATAACATCAAACTCACTTGAATGGGCCAAGCCCAACAGAGGCATCGACCCTACCGACTCATCAAGTCGACCTTCTTTCATGCCGACACGAAAGGCGGGATCAGTCGACCCTATCGCCGAGGATGACCCACTTAGGGCACTCGACCACTCACTGGGCAATTCTCAGAGACGACGTGAGGGATATTCCCTGCTGTCGGCTAAGTTAAGAACTCAGCCCAGGCCTCAAGCCTCTCCCTCAGGACATATGTCAACATTTCAGTCCATATCGGATAAACCTTATCCAGATTTTAGTCTAATGATCTCCGTGACTTGTCAGCTACTTACGTGCCTCCATGACTTAGCAATCACTTCTCGGGAAATGCGGAGATATCTCTTCCATGCCGAAGTGACTTCCCCTCCAATTGCCAGTTGACACCTGTAGAGCGAGGAATGATTCAGTATGCCCACGTGCCTTCTGCTACGCTATTAATCACTTTCTAGAAAATACAGAGACACCCTCTCCCATGATGAAGTGACTTCCCCTCCAGTCTCCAGCCGACACATGTAGAGCAAAGGATGACTCACCTTCCAGCTCACACTTTGTCACCGCTATTTTCATGGCCAAAGTGACCAATCTGCCATTAACGTCCTCTTTATACACAGATGCTATTCACCATAGCCAGGGGAGGGGAAGGGCCATCTAAAAAATGGTTTGCAATCTGAAACCCCAAAAAGCATACATGGGCACAAAAACAAGAACAGACAGTTCTTGGTCTAGACAGAGGAGCTCACATAGATCCTCTGGGCAGAGACATTGTCATTTCAAGAACCATATTGGTTCCTGACCTTCCTCTTCCCTACTCGAGTTTTACTAACTTGACCGTCGAAGGAACCACAGGGGAACCGGTCTCCGCCCTCTCACGGGTTATTCTTGTCTATGCAGCAGGGGCATCAATCCCCCGTTCAAGAATTAGGCATGAAGTCGAAGAAGGAAGCGGCCCCTCCATCACTCTCCCCTACCACGTCCTGATGAGGACTCATGAGGGACCGATCCAGTTCCGAATCAGAACCAATCCCAGTTTGGATCCAATTGGCTGTATGATATCAAACATCAACAATACTTGTCTTGTTATATTGATGGAAACACTTCTTTTTACTAGCATTCACAAAAGTAGTCTTCTCCATTGTCTCCTCGTGGACCAAAGTCCTATCTAGAGATTCTAAACAACAAATGCCCACGTGAGTAGGTTACCACATTAGTGTCCTTTTCAAGCATTTTCCCTCTAAAAAGACAGTATTATGAGTGATAATATAGTATAGTTATATCTATATATATATATATATGCGAATAATATAGGTACTATATATATATATATATATATATATATATATATATATGGTAGTATAATTATGATAGCTGATAGGTGAGTAGTATATATATATATATATAATATTATATATATATATAGTATTAAGAGGTATTGACATAGGGGAGGAGTTTCTCGCGTATGATGCGATGTGGCAGGGAGTCCTCAGCCACGAGATCTGGTTTCAATGGGTCATGATCAATTCGTGAGGGCATTTTTGCAAAAAAAACGCTGCCCGTTTAGCATAGCGTGGACCAGCTCATCATGAGCTGTAGATTAACCCACCCCCGCAATCGTGAATATCTCTCTCCTCACCACATTCCCACCCCGCCGATTGAAGGCCAAACTCCTTCCCCGTCTCAGTGTGACGACGATGGCCGACTTCTGCCTCTCTTCCTCCTCCCGCTCCGCCTCCCGCTGTCGCGATGACACGGATTCCACCGTCCAATCCACACTACCCACCCCCCTCGTGATCTCTCTCTCCCCAAATTCCCACCACCAAACACCCTCCCTCCGCCTCCCGCTGTTGACGAAGACGCCGTGATTCTGCCTCTTACTCCTCCCGCCCCCTGCCTCTCGCTATCGTCGACGACGCCGACGCCGAGATAAGGTAATGTCTGAAAAAGTGATTAGAAACCCTAGATTTTGTTTCCAATATACTGTTCGTATAGATGAGTATCTGTTCATCAGATTGGGAATATTGTGTATACCCAGCGATCTGATGGAAATATGAGATTCTGATCGAGATATTGAATCGATTGGTAGGGCGCGATTTTGGATCCAGGCAATTTAGTCTACAATTTGAATTCTTAATGGAATTGATGGATTCTGCTACCATAAATTTGCCCAATTCTTTAAATCTTGATATTTCTTCATCATCCTTGAGAAAATTCAATAATATATTGTTAATTTGACGAGGTAAGATTCTTACCAGCAGTACTCATCTTCCAATTGTGAACTAGAAAATAGATTTCCACATTTTTGATGAAGATATCAGTTTTCTTCTTACCAGCAGTACTGTGCATATGTTTTCTCCGCATCATTTTTGTATTGTAATTGAATTGGATGAGTTGGTCCTGAGAAAACATACTATCAGTAAGCTATAGTAAGCTATGGACTGATTACTTGCTTTTGGTTCATTGGGCACTGAAACTTTGGTTTCATTTGTTGTGCAGGCGGGCATTGTGAAGAAGGAGAACATCAAAATCCATGGTAGCTGAGAAGCCTCTCATCGAAGGACTGATTAGTGCTTGAAGACTACGTTTTATCTACTTAGCTTTTTATATAGTTGCTTTCCTATTTCATGCTTGAATTTGTACCTTGTGGGGTTGTATTGGAGCATATATGGCTCGTGTCTTTAAACTTGTCTGGCACTCTATTATAAATGAAAACTCGTATTTCATTCTGAGTTGTGATTTGCATTTGAGTACGATTGTGCAGCTGGGTAATCAACAGCTACCAGAAAGTAGCAGCTAAATTTATCAAGAGTTCAATGCATGTTTTCCTGGAGTAAGGTTATATTCTTGTTATAAGAGCATTAGCATACTGATTATATTGATGAATGATGATTATATTGATGAATGCATCATGACTTTTCTATTTTTATTGACCTATACATACTGGTCAGGTTTCACAGTTTTCCAATGCCCCAGTATCACAGTTTTTACTGATTATAAGAGCATTAGCATACTGTTTTTACTGAAATTTATGTCCAGTATCACAGTTTTCCAATGCCCCAGTATCAAATTATCAATGAAATAGCAGAAGTTGAGACCATAGAGTAATAAAAACTCTAAAATGATGCCTAGGCATAACGAGGATAATAGGTCATAATTTGAACATACCATGTTCACTACTCAAGTTCTTAAGAATTTGATGCCAGGAGGCTCAGGACTATTGGATCATTTCAATCACTCGCATGTTTAATTCTTTCACTCTTCATGGTTCTTTAAATACACGTAACAACAAAACACTCGTGTAAACATAAATAAAGTTGCACACATGTTCATAAATAATTGTGAACTGAAGATTTGTTGATATGGGTTTCAACAATGATTGAGTTTTATGGTGTCCACTAATTCTACTGAGCACAAATGAGCTATTGGTGGTTATTGAGCTTTTAGTAGGAGAAGCATTTATAATTGGGAGGATAAGCTTGTATAACTTGGGTCATTTTGTAAACTACCATGACATTACCAAAGCCAGTCATTTTTTTCTTGTGAATATATTGGGCTCACAAATCAATGAAGAGCTGCAGTTGTGGATGCACTGAGGAAAATCACCCGGATATTCAAACAGATGCAAGAAATGCAAGAAATAATCAGTCCTTCGACCAATATATAAAAAGCAACAAAGGTTAATGAACAAAAGCAGTCCTTCAAACAACATAATCAGTAACAAATACCAGTAACAATTACAACATAATCAGTCCTTCAAACAATATATAAATAGCAACTATATCAATGTCGCACTGCTCAGTCCTTCGAACACTACATAATCAGTAACAAATACAACTACATAGATATTCATATCAGTAACAAATACAACTATATAATCAGTCCTTCGAACACTACATAATCAGTCCTCGTCAGCCAACTATCTACGCTCTCATCTATATTAAAATTCTCCTTCAAAATCTTCCAACGTTCCTCACATTTGTGAATAGTGCTAGCTCGATACCACTTATCAAAATATGTAGAAATCTCATCTTCATATTGTGCTTTCATTGGAAGTTACTACTTAGCAATATGTCTGCCAATATGCCAAGAACAAAAACAGTGTCGGGTATTAGGAAAAACTTGTTTGACAGCTCCTCCTATTTGTGCATCTTGATCGGTGATAATTGCTTTTGGTGCAACCCGCATGCATTTTAGCCATTGGGTGAACAACCAAATAAAGGTATCCTCTTGCTCATCTGCAAGTAACGCATAACCAAAGAGAATGGACTGCCGATGATGATTTACACCTGTGAATGGAGCAAACGGTAGGCTCAAATGATTGGTTTTATATGTGACGTCGAACACCACTACATCTCCAAAACTTAAGTAAGAAGATATTGATCTCCCATCAGCCCAAAACACGCTCCTCATAGTCCCCGCCTAATCCAGCTCTATGGAAAAGTAAAATTCTGGATCAATTTCCTTCCTATCTTGAACATTCTTTATGATGGATATGCATTCATTGCCAATGTTGTTCTTCCTCCTAGTTCTGATGTGATCAATACATTATTGTGCAGTAATATATTCTTCATCAATACTCTTAGACACAACATTATACACTCGAGCAATAGTAGAAGGAGCCATTCCTTCTTCACTCAAATTGTCAATAATTCTCTTGCAAGTCTTCGAGCGATGGCTTTGCCTGTGGGAATAATGATTAAACACTTTATCAGGGCTCGATAATAGATGGGTTGGGTGCTCTGCCTCAAACTTCGTGACAATCCATGTCTTGGAGGAAGTCAACTTAATCTTCATTCTTGCGGGACAATCCACTCTAGTATCTGGATGACGATTGACAAGTTTCCCACACTCTCTCTTATCTGATAACCTTTTTCTCCCTGTCTTGTTGCAAACAAAAACTTGAGAAATAATTTCTCTTGTCTTTCTTGACTTATCGGCAGATTTCTTGCGGATTCCAAAATCCATTTTTTTGCATAAGAATTGTAATAGTTGTATGCCTCCTCCAATGTAGCAAAATTTGTTCCCTCGTATGGCGCCTCTCCTATGAAAGTCATCTCATTTGATCCTACAAGAGTTGTATGCAATTCACCATCATCCATAATATTATGCCTTACAACATTTTCACTTAGTCCAATGGATAGCACATCATCTGTTTCAACATTCATTGTCATCTCGTAGCCCTGAAACAATTATCAATGTGTTACAGACTGCAACAACCCAATAAAATGAGATTTTGCACTTGACCCAGAAAAGCATTAGCATAATAACGCAATTAGCATAATAACGTAAGAAAGCATTAGCATAATAACGCAATTAGCATAATAACCCAGAAAAGCATTAGCATAATAACGCAGTTAGCATAAAAATTCAAGTCCACCCCAATTCACAGCAGTAAAGCATTAGCATAATAACGCAAGAAAGGGGCCAACCAATGGAATTGAAATCTGAACAGACCCAGACGGAATTGAAATCTGAATAGATTATGTCGCATTGAGACCAGAAATCACTCCAAAAATACCAAAATTGAGACTGTACCAAAAATACCTGCATCGGCGTCGGTCGCGAGAGAGGAAGAAGTGATGGGCCTTCGACGGGGGAGATCGGTGTCGGCGTCGACATAGGGAGGAGGGAGGGTGTCGTCGTCTTGACAGCGGGAGGCGGGAGGCGGGAGGAGGAGGGTGGGTCGTCGTCGTCGAGTCGAGAGGGGGGGGGGGGTGGGTTTGGCGGAGAAATTATTGGCGTCGTCATCGAGAGCGGCGGAGGAGGAGGGTGGGTCATTCGTCGGTCGAGAGGCGTGGGATTGGCGTCGTGGTCGAGAACGCGGGATGAGGAGGGTGGGTAGGGTGGCGTGCGGCAGGTGGAATTCACGGTGTCGTCGACAGACAAGCCGGGAGGCGGGGAGCGGAGGAGGAAGAGGTAGAAGTGGCCGTCGTCGTCGAGACGTGGGGGAGGATCTGGTTTCAATGGCGATGGGAATTTGGGGAGAGATAAAAAAAAGAGAAAGTAGAGAGAGAGAGATTAATTTCAGAAATTGGGGTGGGTTAATCAAGCTCATTGATGAGCTGGTCCACGCTGATTGCTAAACCAGTTTTTTTCAAAATGCCTTAGAATTTATTATACCATTGGAAACCAAGATCTTGTGGGACTGAGATCTAGTCAGGCATCACAGCCATGAGGAAACTCCCTCCATGTCAATGATGCTCATATATTATATATATATATATAGTATATATATAATATAATATATATAAATACTAATATAGTATATAATATATATTATATATATATAGTATCGGCTCACTAGCAGTTCGTGTCTAGTGATCCCCACCTGGCTGTGGACCCACCTGTCGTGAGATGAGCTACTGGTACTATGTGTACCTTGCAGAAAAAAAGAGGGGACCAAGAGGAATCGAACCAGGGCCGCTGGCAGACTCCAAAGGAGTTAAAACTGAGCTGGGGTGACCAGGTTTCCCTTGCCAGCAAAAAAAATACTCTCTCTCTCTCTCTCTCATATGGGGCCTCAACTCAAATTACGCTTCAAATGACACAACAAAAAATCTCTCTCTTATATGGGGCCTCAACTCAAATTACGCTTCAAAGGACACAACAAAAAATCCCTCACTAGTGCTCTTGATATAACAAAATCACAAAGTGTCACAAGCAATAGACACAACTTGAGATCATCATCATTATCATCAAATCTATCAAGCTCAAAGATAGAACTAACAAGATGCATCCTCAGAGCAATTGCCATGGCATTAACATTAACTGCGACAATTGTTATGAGCACAGGTATACTACCAGAGTATCCATCACTGATCCTACCTCCATGAAGACTACAAATTTCGTGAAAACATTCCGAACGAGATACTCCTCTCCCCTAGTGTAAGTTATCATCTTCTTCTATTAAGATTTAGTCCCATATTAATAACTTGAATACGTTTTACTCAACTAGGGCAGTATGTGGTATCATATATAATTCTATGGTAAGTTTGGATGTATTTGATTTGAGTAGTAACGGAATAGCAGTTTTGGGCTTGGATGTTTGATCCAATTGAAACTATGTATAGTATTTGGTGTGAGTTCAGACATATTTGATTCAAGCAGAAGAAGAAAGAGGATCTCAGAGTGAGAAAACAAGATAGAAATGACATGGATAAACACGCACACACAAATAAATTTACGGTTACAAGTACATGGTTTTTGCTATAATGAAGCAACAAGATTTATAAATGTAAATGAATTTAGATTGAGACAGTTAACAAGTATACAATTACTTTTAATAAGTATATACTGTAAAATCCAGATTGACTCCTGCAGTATATGTCTATTACAATTACCAAATATACTCAATGAGAGCTTATCCATTGATGACGTCCAAGAAGAAAAAGAAATATACTGATTACTAATTTTCCTTTCTGAAAAATTGCAGATACTTCATAATAACAAACGTGCTCATATTCGTTTACTCAGCTTCCTCGCTTGCAGTAACCTTTCTTATCAAAGACATCTCAAAGAACCTCGAGTTGGCCCTCACCATCTCCGACAATCCCTTTTTGATTCTTCTCTTCTCTACCAATGGAGCAGCGATCACAACCACCATAATGATCGAACATGGAAATGTACACTTGGGGTGGATAAAGATATGTGATGCAGTCAGCAGTTTTTGTTCGCATATTGTCGCTGCGGTAGTGTTATCAATATCAGCATCAGTTGCCCATTTGGGGACACTTTTGTTGCAGATAATTGTCTTGCGCATTAAATACTAGTTTTTTGTCATAAAGATAGTGATTTTGGTTTTGTATGTGAGCTTCAGCAGACCTCCCCACTTGCTTACAGGATATTCCTAGCTTCATGAAACATAATATGTCCAAATGGTAACAGGTTAGGCTTGTGTAAAATAGTTTATGGGTAACATATATATCAGTTTTACAAGTTTGACAGATGTAGAATACTAACCTTTCGAGAAAAATCTAATTGAGGACCAAATCTTTTGGTTTCTTCCAAACATTCGCCTGTTGTGTGACCAAATTCATTTCAAATGATATGACCTAAACCAGGAACTTGTATTAGGGGGAAAAAAAGGGGGACTAGAATACACATTTTAGTCTGATCGTTTTTTGTAATCTCCATCACAATAGAAATATAATTCTGAAATAGTATACAAATATTTATATTTGTATTTTCTTGCTGATTTGCTGGTCGGCAACAATTACAACAAACCTAAGCCAGGAGTTACACAATAGTCTGAAGAGCATCGGCCATCTATAGAATACAAAGCTGTACATACAATATTAAGAACTCTCTGAATGTACGAGAAGCATGTCTAGCTAATGAAGGAGGAGGGGGGATATTACTAACAGCTAGTATCAAAAGCACCTTTCTTTCTTTTCTTTTTCTTTTTTTTTAATACAAAATCTTTTATGAGATAATGAGGAAATTTATCATCGCCATTTTTTCCGTAAATTTTCGTATGAACATTAGCTTTTGATTACCAAATTAAAGAATGTTCAGTAGACTCCAGAACAAAGGCTCAAAGCAAAATACCTATGGTCCTATACATCTATACAGGTGTAGTGTAGACTCCAACAAATGAAACCAAAGCTCGCAAAAAATTTGGCTATATACTAGCTCCAGTTGCCTTGGCAACAAAACTCAGGTTGAACACAAACCCTACAGCACACGATAACCTATTACTCCGAGTTTACAAAATTTTGTGACGTTAAAACTTCAACATCAGGTCGCTGATTTCTAAATATGATTTCCAAATACTAGAGCATTTCTAGCTTGCCATAACGAATGCACGCAAGCAGATAAGGCAGCTCTTTTGATTTTGCTATTTCTACAATACTTCAAACATCACTCTTGCCTTTCTAGTATGAACCTCTAGCTACTGTTTAGTCAACTGAGACTCTTTTGAATCATGCCACCCCCATCTTTCTCCTACATATTGCTTCTAGAATTGTTTTAATTCTAAGCCATCATCAAGTAGGTAGTCTTCAGGAGATTCCTTCCTAAGCAACTTGAAGCCATTAAAAGGAAAAGCTTCATCAGTAAATTAAATCCTCAGATATACATGGAAACAGACAACAAATCCAGTAGCAAACGGACCACACGCAAGAAAAATCACTAATAACACCTATACTACAATCCAGCAGCAGCAGGCTCCTCACTGGCTAACTGGATATAACTATTCCTAAAAAATAATATATCTTATGGTAACAAGTTAGGCTAGTGTAGAATAGTTTCCAGCTTCTAACCTTTCGAGTAAAGTCCATGAATTCTTTGGCTTCTTTCAAGTATAAGCTGGTGTTGCGGCAAAACTCATTTTGGGCAACGGGACCTGTATTAGAAAAGATTGTCAACAGTAGTGAAAAACGAACATGCAACAGGCACCAAAAGTAGAGGAAAAGAAATAAAGCCAGTTGTTGTCACACTCCTGGCCCATGAGACCATCAGTGCGGTGTAAGCCGTGAACCCCCTCAATGCAGCGCGTTGTTTAGCTCAAACTACTGCCAAAATTGACTAGCCGATGCTACACTTGAGCCTTAAACATCACTATATAAACACTCAAATTATCTTCTAAGTATTCAATGCGGGACTAAATCTTGGGACAGCACAATCACCTCACCTTATATGGGCGACATCCTCGTCGCGAGATAACAAGTAGCACATCCCAATATCACCACTAGGCAATGTGTACTCTAGAGGTGACTCTCACTACACTAACACGGTGTAGCACTTAATCCAAAACTCATGTGTATTAGCCCTAAGTACATTGATTTTATATGATTCAGCCCCTATTTGCACTTCCCAATAGAAAAAATACAAAAAAAATTCCATCAATACCCTTCTTCTTCTTTTGTGCCTATTTTTTCTCCCCCCTTCAATGCCTAGTCTTCCTCTTCTCTCCCTTTACTCCTTTTCCCCTCTGACCCCCCGGGTCTCCCTCTCCCGCCTCCCCCTCCACCACCACCGAGCACCTTCCGACCCCATCGTCTTAGGCAAGCGTTGAGAAGACTTAGATGAGAGGAGGAGAAGTGGTCAGCAAGATAGACAAAGAGGAATATGGAGAAGGACTGAAGAAGTAGGACAAAAAGTAGGAGAGATCGAGATCATCGAGCCACAGAGAGGTCCATTGTGAGGAGGTAAAGGGAGATAGAGCCACAGAGAGGTCGAGCTTCAACCAGAGAACTTGGCGCATATTGAATTCAATGGTTAAAAAATAGATTAGTCTCATTTAGAAAATCATGAAATTGTTTATATCTATACAAATCAAACAAAATTGAAGCAGAACTCAATTGAGATGATTGTCCATTG
Source organism: Asparagus officinalis (assembly GCF_001876935.1). Classification (NCBI taxonomy): domain Eukaryota; kingdom Viridiplantae; phylum Streptophyta; class Magnoliopsida; order Asparagales; family Asparagaceae; genus Asparagus; species Asparagus officinalis. The sequence continues at coordinate 120,837,167 of NC_033801.1, forward strand.
ACCACATTTTGTTATGTTTTAGGTCGTCGTATCCATTACATCTTAAATTTAACCAGTATCTGTTAACTATATTCTATACCTGTTAACTTTAGCCATTATCTGTTAATTATGACCAGTACCTCTTAACTTTAGCTATCACATATTAACTATATCTAGTACATATTAACTTTAGCCAGTAACTGTTAAATATATCCAGTACCTGTTAACTTTAGCCAGTATCTGTTAGTTGTATACAGTAAATGTTCAATATTTTTATATATGTTCATGTTAGCTCTAATATCTATTTGCTTATTAATTTAGCAAGTGATGAGAAAGTATTCAATATATGAATTATAAGTTACTTTTAACATGGACGGCTTACAGGTAACAGCTATATGTGATACTTAACTAGAATAGTTTATAGTTAACATGTACATGTAATAATTAACATATACTTGTGATAATTAACAAGAACCAGTTATAATTAACACGTACATGATACATTTAACATGCACTTGTCATACTTTCATGGAACTCGCATTCTGCATACACATATGAATTGTTTAATGTCTTTGATTTATCATGAGCCACAAAGTTTGAAGTTACATGAAATAATCATACAGCAATCAAGTTCGCTCAGAAATATTGAAAAAGAATATGATGATAGTGAACCTCACCTACAATGATCCCAAATGAAAATCATAGAATTGTTCATATCTATACAAATGAAACAAAATTAAAGTAGAACTCAATTGAATGACTATCCATTGACCTCATTTTGTATAGATTATAAGTTGCTTTTAACATGTATGGATTACAATTAATAGTTACATATGACACTTAACTAGAATAGTGTATAGTTAATATGCACCTGTAATAATTAACATATACATGTGATATTTAACAAGAACCAATTATAATTAACAGGTACAGAGTGCAAAGTTTCAATTCTGATTGTGACATATCTTGTCTTCTTTTGCTTAAAGATGAGTAAAATCTGCTTGTATAATCATTGTCACGCCCCGAAACTACAGCGGAAAATCATAAAATACGGGGTGCGCGACAGCAGCGACCAATGCCTAAGACAAATCTTATGCACGGGTCAAGCCTGGCACTTCATATCACATAGTTTATTTCAAAATATTCATAAACCTGCTGATGATAGAAGTCAGAGCAACTATATATATGATCGGTACTTACAGCCTACAAGCTCGCCGTTATAGAGCATTAAAACAAAAAAATTTGTGCTGAAGGTAACATCAACATGAAGAGGCTTTCCATATAACGCCTCTCAGTCAAAAGTTTAAACCAAAAGTCGGCTAGTATGAAGCTACGCCGGATCTGAAAAAAATTAAAAACAATGGGTGAGCTAGCGCTCAGTGAGAACATTCCCTACTAGAGTTCCTAGATAACTAACAAAATAGTAATAAGAATAATACTCAGAAATAATGAATTTCAAGTTTTGCATGAGAAATTCAAAGATGGCAGAATAAGATTCAAATATCATAATATTGTCGTCTTTAAGAAAGAATGCAACAATTATATTTTTTTTTCTCAATTGCAACTGAATAAACTCTGAAATTACTTGGAATCAAACCTTTTTTTTTGTTGAATCAAGGTAAACATTAAGAAGGAAAATAACTACTAATTTGTACAAAATCAGAGAATTATTGTTTTCTCAATTTCACAGTCAATTATCAGAATCTTGAATCAATGTAAACATTAATAAAGAAAAGAAATTACTAAATTGGGTACAAAACCAATTATCAGAATCTTGAATCAATGTAAACATTAATAAAGAAAAGAAATTACTAAATTGGGTACAAAACCAGATGACTATTATTTTCTCAATTTCGCAGTCAATTGTCAAAATCTTAAATCTAATGAGTCGTGTTCTTCGATTTCACGTTCAAATCTCAAAATCATAAATCTATTACTGTCAGGCGATGTGGACTTTAGTGGTAGCTTCTACGGGCTCTAGAGGTGGCTCTCACCGTGTTCATATGGTGTAGCACTTAGCCCTGTATAACACTTAGCTCTACATTTCCAGCTAGTAATTCATGAAACACAATAATCACCTCATATGTCACACTAAGGCTACGAATTTTAGCCCAGTAGCAAGGGAATGCGTAAACCGCATCAGATAACAGATATTTTCCGGGAATCGAATGCACCTAACACTGTCATAGGCTACTGGCCAAATACAGAGGGGTCAGAACAGATTTCAGAAGGGTGAATACAGAAGGGTCAAGGCCAATACAGAAGGGCCAAATAAATGTGCATTCACCATATGGCAGGCAGAACTAATCCATAGTGGACTATTTGAGGGTTTGAAAACATCAAGATCACATGTCAAATGAGAACTACTTTGCATATCAGAATTTGCAGATATTTCAAATGAAATTGACAAGATAAAGCTCCTCATTTCTGTTAAAACAGTTTACGGATGTTTATTTTTCTTTTATCAGATACTAAGTTACAAAAAATCTTTGAATCCGTTAAATTGTTAAAATACGTTCCAAATACCTCATCAAAACATTCAGATAAAACAATGTCTATGATTATTTGATAATTGCATGAGAACCAAATTCTTTTCTTTTTCACATTTTATATAAAAATCAAATTTGCTTTTCATATATTGTACGAGGCTAACATCGTATTATAGGATAGACCACAACAGAAATAGGTCAAATCTTTACATATATGAAAAGACATTATTTATTTACTATTTTTTTAATCACAAGATAAATCAAATATAAAACTCATGCAATTTCATATTATAAAATACTAGTGAGAAATGAACTCACCTCTGGTGGTCATAACTTTCTCAAACTATTATTTTCCTGAATATCAACCAGAACCTATAATGTAAGATATAGGACTAATTATTAATTCAGGACAAATATATATTATAGGTAAATCAATTCATAATCTAGAGTCTAGATATAATCAATAATAATTAAATTCTGCAGTACATATGAGTTTATTGCTATCTTTAACAATTTATCAAAATTTTATAACTCATATTCTAGCTTCTGGACTTCCTAATAATTTACGATAAGACAGGGGGTTATAGGGAATTTATCAAGTCTAAAAGTTATTGTTTGTTCCTCAGATTGGACTTGTTTACAACTGAACAAAAGACAGGGGTCTAATAAACATTTTTCCAGTCATTTTTCAACCATAACTCATTTATTAAGGTCTGTTAGAAATTCTCACATGGCTCAGGGACTTAAGGGAATTTTTTTCTTAGTCATATCTTTATTAAATGAGTTAGGTGGGCTTATGTGAAATTATTCTGTAAACCAAGGGTGTAATGACAATTTTCCCTCTCCCCTTATCTAAACCCCCTGACTCTATCCGTTCCTGATCTTCAAAAACCAAAATCCTCTCCCTCTTTTCCTCTCTTTTCCTCCTCTCTATTTTCCTCCCCCCTCTCTCTCTCTCTCTCTCTCTCTCTCTCTCTCTCTCTCTCTCTCTCTCTCTCTTTCTTCCTCTCCCTGTCTCGCCAAAGCCCCAAGATTGCGGAAAGGGATCACCGGCGAACAGAAGTGGCCGGCGGTCAGATCCCCGACGAGACTAGGGTTAGTATTCTCTCTTTCCATACAATCTTAATAGGCATTTCAAAAATTAAACTTGTTCATCATAATCACTATCCTATTAGAAACTAATTAGATAAAAGAAAATAGCAATTTAAATTACCTTAGATTTTTTTTTCTTTTTCCTTCACTATCTCCTTCCTGTTCTTCTTCTTCTTCTTTTCTTTTTTTTTACCCGAATTTCTCACCCTCTCTTCCTCCCTTAAATACAGTTGGGAGGCGGTGAGATTTTACCGACCCAGTAAGCGGTGGAGAAAATCTCCACCATAAAATTTTATAATATTTTATTTATTTATTTATTTGTATTTTTTTTTTTGGCTATTACACTCTCCACCTAATAAAAAGTTTCGTCCTCGAAACTTAACATACCTATATCTCGAAGAGCTCTGGATATCTCTCTCGCATAGAATCTTCAGTTTTCCCAAGTAGCTTCTCTTTCAGAGTGATGCTTCCACTGAACTTTCACATATTTGATTATTCGGTGTCTAAGTACTTGTTCTTTAAAATCCACAATACGTTCTGGTCTTTCCTCATAGGTCAAATCTGGCTTAAGCTCCACTGGAGACAACTCAACGATCTCAATTGGATCTCGGATGAACTTTCGAAGCATTGATATGTGAAATACATCGTGTACTCCAAACAGGGCTGGTGGTAATGCTAATCTGTACGTCACTGGACAAATACGCTCTAGAATTTCAAAAGGACCAATGAATCTCAGGCTTAACTTCCCTTGGATTCCAAATCTTTTCACTCCTCGGGTAGGCGAAACCTTTAAGAAAACATGATCGTCTACTTGAAATTCCAATTCTCTTCTTCTTTGATCAGCATAACTCTTCTGATGACTTTATGCAGTGCGAAGCCGTTCCTGAACTAATTGAACTTTATCAATTACTTGTTGTACCAATTCTAGTCCAAGAAGTTTCCTTTCTCCAACATCATCCCCATGAATAGGAGACCTACACTTCCTTCCATAAAGAAGTTCATATGGTGTCATCTGAATGCTAGCTTGGTACATGAATAGGAGACCTACACTTCCTTCCATAAAGAAGTTCATATGGTGTCATCTGAATGCTAGCTTGGTAGCTATTATTATATGCAAACTAAAGAAGTTCATATGGTGTCATCTGAATGCTAGCTTGGTAGCTATTATTATATGCAAACTCGGCCAAAGACAGATAATCTTCCCACGACCCTTTCATTTTCAGTACACAACATCTCAACATATCTTCTAGTGTCTGAATTGTCCGTTTTGATTGGCCATCTATCTGTGGATGGTAAGCTGAGCTAAAATTTAGTTTAGTCTGCAGAGCTCTATGCACACTTTTCCATTATTCTGATGTGAACCGAGGATCTCGATCAGAAATTATTGATATTGGTACACCATGCAATCTCACTATCTCATTAATGTACATTTTAGTCAGCTTTTCTAATGAAAATTTCATATTGATAGGTAAAAAATGTGCTGACTTTGTCAACCGGTCCATAATTACCCATATTGCATCATTCTTTCTCAAAGAATTTGGAAGACCAATGACAAAATCCATGGTGATCTTTTTTCATTTCCACATTGGTATGTTCAAGTTATGGACTAATCCAGCTGGTCTTTGGTGCTCAGCCTTTACTTGTTGGCAAGTGAAACACTTGCAACATATGTGGCAATTTCCTTCTTCATATTATTCCACCAATATATTTGCTTCAGGTCTTTATACATTTTGTTGATCCAGGATGCATAGCATACAAAGAGTGATGTGCTTCATTTAGAATCTTTTTCTTTATCTCTGGTATGTTAGGCACACAAACTCTCGTTCCAAACCTCAATGATCCATCTTTATGTATCTTAAATTCTCCTCGAGTGCCTTCTTTCACATCTTTCTTTATCTTCTACAGTTGAGGATCATTCTGCTGGTTTGCTTTAACTTCATCTAGCAAAAAAGGTTGTATTATCATATTTGCTAATTTAACTCCAATTGGTGGACTCTAATTTCAATTCCAGTACGATCCAAGTCATCCAATATTTCTCTTTGAGAAGTAATTAGGCAAGCTAAATTGCATGAATTCTTGCGGGTCAAGGCATCAGCAATAATATTTGCCTTACCAGGGTGATAATTGATGGTCATATCATAATCTTTCAGAAGCTCCAACCATCTTCTTTATCATAGATTCAACTCCTTCTGGGTAAATATATATTTCAAACTCTTGTGGTCAGTATATATTTCACAATGTACTCCATATAAATAATGTCTTCAAATCTTGAGAGCAAACACTACTGCTGCTAGCTCAAGATCATGAGTGGGATAGTTTTGCTCATAAGGCTTTAACTGTCTTGAAGCATATGCTATGACTTTTCCATTTTGCATAAGTACACATCCCAATCCTCTACTAGATGCATCACTATAAATAGCAAACTCTGTGTCTCTACTGGGTAATGTAAGTATTGGAGCAGACACTAATCTACTTTTTAGCTCTTGAAAGCTTTTCTCACATTCATCTGACCAAATGAATTTAACTCCTTTCTGAGTAAGACGTGTTAGAGGTGAAGCAATGCGAGAGAATCCTTCCACAAATTTTCTATAGTAACTAGCCATACCAAGAAAGCTACGTATCTCCGTCACCGTAGTCGGTCTATCCCCTTTAACAATAGCTTTTACCTTTCCAGGGTTCACAGAAATCCCTTCCTTAGAGATTACATGCCTAAGAAATGCTACCTCCTCCAACCAGAATTCACATTTCTTAAGTTTCGCATACAGTTGTTCTCTCTTTAATGTGTGCAACACCTGTCTCAAGTGTTCTTCATGTTCTTCTTTGCTTCTTGAGTATATCAGAATATCATCAATAAATACCACAACAAAATGATCCAAGAAAGGTTCAAATACCCTGTTCATAAGATCGATAAATGCCACAGGTGCATTTGTGAGCCCGAATGGTAAAACTAAAAATTCATAATGACCATAACGGGTTCGAAATGCAGTCTTTGGCACATCTTCTGGCTTGATTTTTAATTGATAGTAACCAGAACGGTGATCAATTTTGGAAAATACTTGAGCTCCTTGCAGTTGATCAAATAGATCATCAATTCTTGGTAATGGATACTTGTTTCGAATGGTTACCTTATTCAATTCACGGAAGTCAATACACAATCTCATACTTCCATCTTTCTTCTTCACAAATAACACCGGTGCACCCCAGGGTGACACACTCGGCCGCAATGAAGCCTTTATCTAAAAGTTCTTGCAGTTGTATCTTGAGTTCTCTCAATTCAGCAGGTGCCATTCGATAAGGAGCCTTAGAAAAATAGGACTCGTACCAGGTACTAGGTCAATTGAAAATTCAATTTCTCTATCTGGGGGCATTCCTGGAAGTTCATCTGGAAATATTTCTGGAAATTCTCGGACAATTGGTATTTCTTCCAAGCTTGGTTTTCCATCATCAATCATTTCAACTGATGCCAAATAACCCATACATCCACTTCTCAGTGCTTGATATGCTTTAAGGGCTAAGATGATTTTTAAGGGTTCTTGAATCTTTCCGCCCTCAAAACAAAATTCGGGTTAGCCAGGAAATCTAAACACTACTTTCTTTTCTCGACATAAAATAGAAGCATGATTTAAGGATAACCAATCCATCTCCAATATGATATCGAAATCATGCATTTCTAGCATCATCAATTCTACGGGGAGTTCCTTGTCGAGAATATAAATTTTACCCCTACAACCTTGATTTGTTACTAATATGCCACCTCCAGGTGTACTAACAAGAAATTCTTGTTGTAGGGTATCACAGGATAATTTGTTTCTCTTAACAAACTGTGCAGCAATAAAGAAATGTGATGCACCAGAATCAAATAGTACTCGAGCCTGAACCGACGCAAAAATTAGCGTACCTCTCACCACATCCTGGTTTGCTTCTGCTTCCTTCTCAGTCAAGGAATAAACTCGGGCCTTGGCTTAAGGATACCGGTTCCCACCACTGGACTGGCCAGTCTAAAAGGTATTCCGAGATGATTGTTGTAGGGGATAATTTGCTATTTTGTGATCTTTCTGACCACATCTCAAACAAACTCCAGTATTTCTCCAACAGTTTTTCGCTTCATGCCCCAGCTTATGACAAGCATCACATCTCAAAGTTTTCTAGTTAGGAAATTGCTCCTCTCTGCGTCCAAAATTTTGTTTTTTATTTCTCCAATTTTTATTTCTTCCACCACGATTATCTTGCCATAACCGCCTCTTAGGGTAGGAGTTGCTCGCCTCATTTTTTGGTTTTATATCAATTTTATTTTTCTCAATTAACAAGGTCTTCTTTAACACTTCTCCATATGTAGGGAGTTCAAATGCACTGACCGTCTTTCGCAGGTCCGGTCGAAGCCATTCCTTGAAGCGACGAGCTCTATCTTCCTCATTACCCAACAAGTGAATGGCAAACTTTGATAAATAAGTGAACTCTTCTTCATATTCAACTACCGTCTTGTCACATTGCTCCAATTTTCAAAATTCTTGTTCTTTTTGCTTGTGAACAGTTACATAAAAAATCTTTTTAAATTCCTCCCGTGATATCTTGTATGCATTCTCACCCAACGTCCTGACCTGCATCTGCCACCACCCATAAGCACGGTCCTTTAACATGTATACTGCATAATCAACCTTCTCCTCTTCATGGCATTTCATGTATGTGAAAACCTTCTCCATTTCTGTGATCCAATGCTCAGCAATCATAGGATCAGTTGTTCCCTCAAAACTGGGTGAAGATAGTTTATTGAATTCTCCCATGCCACTTCTTAATTTTGGGTGCTTCTCCTTTTGACCATTTGTCCGATTGTGATCAATTTGATCTTGCTGTCTGGTGACTACAGATGTCACCGCTTGAAACAGGTCCATCAATGCATTGCTATCTATTGAGTTTCCGGAGACGGACGTACGAGCAATTCTAGATCTCATCATATCACCTATCGTCTGATTTAGATCTCTATCTCCGTTAGGAGGGGTTTGCCCATTACCTGAAGTCATATCTTTCTATCATAAAATATTTATATGCATACATATATATACATATGTATACAGACATATATATCACATAATTGATCCATACACTAACACTCATCTACCGCATATATACTATGATAACATGTCCTATAAGGTTTGTAACGTCGAAACCTAAGCTCTGATACCACCTTACTGTCACGCCCCGAAACTACAGCGGAAAATCATAAAATACGGGGTGCGCGACAGTAGCGACCAATGTCTAAGATAAGTCTTATGCATGGGTCAAGCCTGGCACTTCATATCACATAGTTTATTTCAAAATATTCATAAACCTGCTGATGATAGAAGTCAGAGCAACTATATATATAATCGGTACTTACAGCCCACAAGCTCGCCGTTATAAGCATTAAAACAAAACAATTTGTGCTGAGGTAACATCAACATGAAGAGGCTTTCCATATAACGCCTCTCAGTCAAAAGTTCAAACCAAAAGTCGGCTAGTATGAAGCTACGCCGGATCTGAAAAAAATTAAAAACAACGGGTGAGCTAGCGCTCAGTAAGAACATTCTCCACTAGAGTTCCTAGATAACTAACAAAATAGTAATAAGAATAATACTCAGAAATAACAAATTTTAAGTTTTGCATGAGAAATTCAAAGATGACAGAATACGATTCAAATATCATAATATTGTCGTCTTTAAGAAATAATGCAACAATTATATTTTTTTTTCTCAATTGTAACTGAATAAACTGTGAAATTACTTGGAATCAAATCTTTTTTTTTTGTTGAATCAAGGTAAACATTAAGAAGAAAAAGAACTACTAATTTATACAAAATCAGAGAATTATTGTTTTCTCAATTTCACAGTCAATTATCAGAATCTTGAATCAATGTAAACATTAATAAAGAAAAGAAATTACTAAATTGGGTACAAAACCATATGACTATTATTTTCTCAATTTCGCAGTCAATTGTCAAAATCTTAAATCTAATGAGTCGTGTTCTTCGAATTCACGTTCAAATCTCAAAATCATAAATCTATTATTGCCAGGCGATGTGGACTTCAGTGGTAGCTTCTACAGGCTCTAGAGGTGGCTCCCACCACGTTTATATGGTGTAGCACTTAGCTCCGTATAACACTTAGCTCCACATTTCCAGCTAGTAATTCATGAAACACAATAATCACCTCATATGTCACACTAAGGCTACGAATTTTAGCCCGGTAGCAAGGGAATGCGTAAACCACATCAGATAACAGATAATTCCTGGGAATCGAATGCACCTAACACTGCCATAGGCTACTGACCAAATACAGAGGGGCCAAAACAGATTTCAGGAAGGGCCAATACAGAAGGGCCAAATAAAGGTGCATTTACCATATGGCAGGCAGAACTAATCCATAGTGGACTATTTGAGGGTTTGAAAACATCAAGATCACATGTCAAATGAGAACTACTTTGCATATCAGAATTTGCAGATATTTCAAATGAAATTGACAAGGTAAAGCTCCTCATTTCTGTTAAAACAGTTTACGGATGTTTATTTTTTCTTTTATCAGATACTAAGTCACAAAAAATCTTTGAATCCGTTAAACTGTTGAAATACGTTCCAAATACCTCATCAAAACATTCAGATAAAACAATGTCCACGATTATTTGATAATTGCATGAGAGCCAAATTCTTTTCTTTTTTACATTTTATATAAAAATCAAATTTGCTTTTCATATATTGTACAAGACTAACATCGTATTATAGGATAGACCACAACAGAAATAGGTCAAATCTTTACATATATGAAAAGACATTATTTATTTACTATTTTTTTAATCACAAGATAAATCAAATATAAAACTCATGCAATTTCATATTATAAAATACTAGTGAGAAATGAACTCTTCATATTATAAAATACTAGTGAGAAATGAACTCACCTCTGGTGGTCACGACTTTCTCAAACTATTATTTTCCTGAATATCAACCAGAACCTATAATGTAAGATATAGGACTAATTATTAATTCAGGACAAACATATATTATAGGTAAATCAATTCATAATCTAGAGTCTCGATATAATCAATAATAATTAAATTCTGCAGTACATATGAGTTTATTGCTATTTTTAGTAATTTATCAAAATTTTATAACTCATATACTAGCTTCTGGACTTCCTAATAATTTACGATAAGACAGGGGGTTATAGGGAATTTATCAAGTCTAAAAGTTATTGTTTGTTCCTCAGATTGGACTTGTTTACAACTGAACAAAAGACAGGGGCCTAATAAACATTTTTCCAGTCATTTTTCAACCAAAACTCATTTATTAAGGTCTGTTAGAAATTCTCACATGGCTCAGGGACTTAAGGGAATTTTTTTCTTAGTCATATCTTTATTAAATGAGTTAGGTGGGCTTATGTGAAATTATTCTGTAAACCAAGGGTGTAATGACAATTTTCCCTCTCCCCTTATCTAAACCTCCTGATTCCCGACTTCTTCATCTTCCTCCTCTGTTTTTTTTCGGTTTCCCTTTTTTTCCCTTTTCGGTTTTTTTCCTTCTGGTTTCCTTCTCATCTCCCCTCTCTCTCTCTCTTTCTTCCTCTCCCTGTCTCGCCAAAGCCCCAAGATTGCAGCAAGGGATCACCGGCGAACAGAAGTGGTCGGCGGTCAGATCCCCGACGAAACTAGGGTTAGTATTCTCTCTTTCCATACAATCTTAATAGGAATTTTAAAAATTAAACTTGTTCATCATAATCACTATCCTATTAAAAACTAATTAGATAAAAGAAAATAGCAATTTAAACTACCTTAGATTTTTTCTTTTTCCTTCACTGTCTCCTTCCTGTTCTTCTTCTTCTTCTTCTCTTCTTTTTTTTTACCCGAATTTCTCACCCTCTCTTCCTCCCTTAAATACAGTTGGGAGGCGGTAAGATTTTACCGACCCAGTAAGCGGTGGAGAAAATCTCCGCCATAAAATTTTATAATATTTTATTTATTTATTTATTTATTTATTTATTTATTTATTTATTTGTATTTTTTTCTGGCTATTACAATCATATTGTACGAGAACTAGTTAACATGTACTAGCTAAAGTTAATAAGTAGTGGATATAGTTAACAGGTACTGGGTATAGTTAACAAGTAAAGTGTAGTTAACATGTACTGGTTAAAGTTAATATGTACTGGATATAGTTAATAGATACTGACTAAAGTAAACATGTGCTTGACATAGTAATATGTACTGGCTAAAGTTAACATGTACTGGTTATAGTTAACAGATAATAACTGAAGCTAACAAGTATCGAATGTAGTTAACATGTACTAGTTACGACGACCCAAAACATAGCAAATGAGGTCAATGGACAATCATCTCAATTGTGTTCTACTTTAATTTTCTTTCATTTGTATAGATATAAACAATTTCATTATGATTTCATAATGAGATTACAAAGTTCTGATTTTGAATACACAATTGTCTTCACAAGCTCTTTCCCAAACATTTTAATCAAATCCATGCCTAAATCCTCAATCAAATCAATACACAAATTGAAAGCCTTCTCACTCTACTACTTCATGCTTCAAACTCAAACTCAAACCTAATCCAATAGCTTCTCGTCAAAGCCTCATCTTCCTCATTCTCCTCCCTCTTTTCCAACGAACCCATTCTCCCTCAACAGGCTTCACCTCCCTTATCGCCGGCACTACTAACAACAAGGGTGCTAAGGAAATGTCGATGTTAGGTTTTAGCAAGGGGAAGGAGGATAGGAAGGAGAAGAAGGAGCAACGTCGACACGGGTAATTAAGCTAGGGCAGGAGGACGTGTTTTTTTATGATGGAGAGAGCAGGAGGAGAGGAGAGGAGCAGATGAAAGAGAAGCATCCATGAATTGGGTTAGGAGAAAGAGAAGGAGAGGACGAGAGACTTTGATGATGGAGAGAGTAGGAGAAGAGGAGAGGAAGGAGAAACATCCATGAATTAGGTTAGGAGAAAGAGAAGAAGAGGAGGAGATGAGGTAGGAGTAGCAATGAAGTGGGTAAGGAGAGAAAGGAGAAGAGGAGGGAGGAGCAGATGAGATTTTTAGTAGGTAGAGAGGGTAAAATTGAAAACTAAGGTAAAATACAATATTTGGGGCTAATATACATTAGAAATAATGCGGGGGACTGGGGCACATCAAGTTTTTTTTTAGGCCTAGACAAAAAAAATTCTATTTACACGCACGCACGCACACACGCGCGCGCGCGCACACACACACATATATATATACATACATACTATACATATATGTATATATGTGTGTATATATATATACATACATACATATGATATATATATACACATATGTGTATATATACACACACACACACATATATGTATATATATAGATATATATACATATACATATACATATACATATACATATACATGCATAGAGAGATAGAGCAATTCTTATGTCAACTTAAGTGGATGGTCCACCAAAGTTTCTATCCACTCATGTTGCCTAGGGATCCTTGCATGATATGAAGAGTCTTTTTATATATATATAAATGAGTGGATAGAAACTTTTGTGGACAAAGGTTTGGTGTCCACTTAAGTTGACATAAGATATATATATAGAGCAACAATACACACACACAAACACACATGTATATATATGTATATATATACATACATATATGTATATGTATATGTATGTGTGTGTGTGTGTATGTATGTATAGAAATATGGGTATGCTTGGTACCAAGCACAAATTTTGTGCTTGGTAGTGATGTGGCATAATACCCTCACCTCATTCAAATGAGGGACCACATTCACATTAGTTGAGGAGTACATGAGGATATGCATAAGTATATGTACATGTATATGTATATACATACATATATGTATATTGTTTGCGGGAAAATATCTTTCTTCGCAATCTCTTTCTAACTGACTTAGAAAAAAGAAATTATAATCTTCTTGATCGGTTTCCCGATTTACAAAAGAGAGAAGGATGGATCCCCCTCTTTGTTTAAGGTTGGGTTCTTCTTGGTGTCGATGAGAGCTTGAGTCTGGTATCCCGTTGACGATCCGAGCACTTTGCTTCGTGAAACTTCGGTCTTCGCTTTTGATTCTGACGTCGGGAAGAACTTGCTAATCACGTTTTGAACTCTGGCCGAGTTGGGAACTCTTAGAAAGAGTTAATTTCAACAAAAGAAATATGATCCCTTAAGCCAAAAAGCCGATCTCTTGATCTTTAAAATTCAAAGTAAATAAAATTCAAGATCCTAATCCCCGTCAAGCTAAAATGTCAGCTATTTATAGAACTTTAGGGGTGTAACCGACCCCATAAATCTCTCTATAGTAGGGGCTTAATGGCCCTCATTATGTGAAAAATGGTTTTGAACCGTTCAAATAGTGGTTGAAACAGTCAAGAGCGAGATTCGCGTTCTGACGTGAGCCTCGCGTTCGGCTCTATGAAACGCGGGGGTGACCCTCGCGTTTGAAGTTTGGAATGCGAGGGTGGACCCTCGCGTTTCGCCTTGAAAATGTCATCAATTGTAATCTCTTCTTCAAATTTTGCAAAGATCGTCATCTTGTTATCCTTGCACTTGACTCTTGGAAATGTGAGAATCGTTAATTTGTAACTCTTCCTTAATTTTGCATTGAGAAACGCAGGGGTGATCCTCGCGTTTAATGTTTGGAATACGAGGGTGGACCCTCGCGTCTGAAGTTATAACGCAGGGGTGACCCTCGCGTTTTACTTTGGAGCACGGGTGGACCCTCGCGTCTTGCTTTTGAAACACGGGGGTGACCCTCGCGTTTAGCTTTTGGAACGCGGGGGTGGACTCTCTCGTTTTTGCCTTAGTCATAGTTATGACCCCCCCCTTAGCCTATTATTTGTCGTGGCTCTTCTAATTTCCTTCTTGTGTGCTATTTAGCATTTCAATAGGTCTTTTAGAAGCACAACGGACATTCCTAATCATTCTTCCGCTAAGCGATGATCTTTTTGAATCTTGTGTATTGACTGCTGCTTTAGCGGGCCTTCATACAGTTTGCTCTGGAGTCTGGGATTCACAAATTAGTATATGCATTACTTCTTGTGTATAGTAACTAGCATAAACTTTAGTTAGAGGCCCAACACTAGGTCAAAACTTTCTATGCTATAAGGAGTAGCTATTTCAGCAAACAGCTTTTAAGAAAGATAAAAGAGCAGGAGTTCTTAAGGTCGAAGCGACGATATTAGAATCCCTCAATGTTGTCTATATCGAGCAGCAATCATGATGACTAAACTGTAGTAATTTTTAGACAGACTACATGTGTGTGTGTGCGCGCACGCGTGTATGTATGTATATGTATATGTATATGTATATGTATATGTATATGTATATGAGAAAAATGGGTATGTTTGGTACCAAGCATAAAAAAATTATGCTTGGTAGTGAGGTGACATAATCTCCTTCACTCATTCAAATGGTTGCATATCCCCATGCACTCCTCAACCCATGTGAATGTGGTCCCCCATTTGAATGAGTGGAGGGGATTGTCTCACCTCACTACCAAGCACAAATTTTGTGCTTGGTACCAAGCATACCCTTATTTCTCTCTCTCTCTCTCTCTCTTATATATATATATATATATATATATATATATATATATATATATATATATAACTCTTGCCCTAGAATCTCGACTTCTTCGTCTCTTGAATCCTAGTGACTCCACAAAGTTCCATTGATTTTCCATGGCTGCTCAGGCTTCCATCGTTGGTCATAACAGAGAAAAGATTAATCTTCTCTAGCTAATCTACTCGAAGATGTGTGACTAAGAGCTTGAGATGTATTACGAGATCTACAACCTACCCAAGGACTTTACTCTGTTGGTGCCGAGTGAGGATGAGTCTATGTACCACCATGGTCAAAACAAGTCACTTCTATACATCACCCATCTATAGTATGGGCTCAGGCTACCACTTCATCCTTTTATTAGGGATGTGTGCATTGCTTTGGGCGTGTCCCCTTCGCAAAGTATAGTGACATTGTAAAGGTTATCAGCGGTAAACCGAAGCTGCAAGCATTAGTTGTGGATTTTTTGATCAAGACCTGGCCTATAGCCTTTTTATAATAAAAAGGCAGCATTTTAATTAAAAAAAAGAACCATAGTCCAAGCATGGTAAATACCTTCTTGCAGAACGGAAGTTTGAATCTGCATGCTACTTTGAGAAATCAGGAAGCAACTTAAGAAAACTTTGAAAATGTCCATCCTTTGGGTGCAAATCTACCAACATAGACAATGTAGATGCCTCAAGGGGAAACTTTAGCTCTTCCATCTTATGTAGAAACTCCTTGGCTTTTATTATATCACCTCTCTCGAGCAAACTCCGAACAACCACATTAAGCAAAATAGAATTTGGTGAGCAACCACATTTTCCCATTGACAGAAACAAATCATCAGCTTCGTTCAAGAAGCCCTTTTTTATAAGGCCTTGCATCATAATCGTATATGTCACAACATTCGGAACCAATTTCTTAGACAGCATATCACTGAAAAGATCCTTGGCCGCTTGAGTTCTACCCACTCTGAACATCCCACTGATCATGATGTTGAAGGCCTCAACATCGATGGTATACTTTTGGCTGACCATACGTTGAAATAAATCTATTGCTTCATCAATGCATTTGTTTTTACATAGCCCATTCAAGATTACACGGTATGTACTAATATCTCGAGCTACCTTGTCACGAATCATCTTATCATGCATTTTTCTTGCATCACTGACTCTTCCAGCTTGATATAATCCTGTAAGCATGGTGTGGTAGATGACATTCGTCTGCTTCAGTCCCTTTTTAGGCATCTCCTCGAAGATCTTTAAAGCCCTGTCAATCCTGTCAGATTTACAATAGGAGTTGATCAGAATTGAATACGTGAATGCGGTAGGTTTATAACCTTTTGCAAGCATGAGATTGAAAACCTTCAATGCTTCATCCATTTCACCTACTAGACAATATCCATCCATAAGAGTGCTGTATGTAATCGTGTTAGGCTCTACACCTCTCTGAACCATAACATTCAACAATCTACGAGCTTCCATAACCTTTCCTTCCTTACACAGAGCATCGATCACTGTATTGTATGTCACATCATTTTGATGGAATCCTCGATCACTCATTTCAGAAAGTAGTCTCAATGTATCATCCCATTTCCCTAGTCTGCAAAATCCACTCACCAAAATGTTATATGTGATTACATCCGGATTGACTCCTTTTTCAACCATTTCAAGGAGTATAATCTCCGCATCTTCCATTCTTCCAGCCTTACAAAGCCCATCCAACAATGTGCTGTATGAAACAATGTTGGGCTGCTCTCCTGCCCGTTGCATTTTTCTGAATAAGTGCATAGCCTCATCGATTCTATTTGTCTTCTTATAGCAATCAATCATGATATTGTAAGTGTAAACATTGAAAGCTAAACCATCCTTTTGTATGGAGTCTAGGATTCTTGATACCTCCTCGAAGCGGCCTTCTTTACAGTAGCCATTTAACAAAGTGTTGTACGAAAATGTATTAGGTTTTACACCTCTTTCAGCCATCATATTTAGCAGTTTGTGCGCTTCACAAGTATTTCCCTGCTTGCAAAGTGAATCCATCAGGGAGCTGAAGGTTATAACATCCGGAGAGAGACCCCGATCCACCATCTCTTTTAAGACTCTCATGGCTTCTTTCCATTGCCCTCGAATAGAATGACCTCCGATGATGCAATTGTAGGTGACAACATCAGGAGTGATTCCTGAAGAAATCATCTCCTCATAGATCTTAGCAGCATTATCCATCGCCCCTCGTTTGCAAAGGGCGGCGATGATTGTGCTGTAGGTGACAACATTGGGAGTGATTCCTGCAGAAATCATCGCCTCATAAATAATGGTAGCATTATCCATCGCCCCTTGTTTGCAAAAGGCGTCGATAATTGTGTTGTAGGTGACAACATTGGGAGTGATTCCTGATGAAATCATTTCCTCATAAACCTTGGTCGCATTATGCATCACCCCTTGTTTGCAATGTGCATCAATAATCGTATTGTAGGTGACCGCGTTAGGCTCCACTTCTCCTTCTATCTTCATCTTCTTAAGGAGCTCAATTGCTAAGCTCGTGTTTCCTAGACTACACAGCCCTTTGATGATGGTATTATGTGTAACCACATTGGGCTTGCATCCCCACTGCGGCATTCTATCGAGCAGCCGGGCTGCATCATCAACCTTGTTCTGCTTACAGAGACCATCGATGAGAGAGCTGAAAATTACGACATCGCCATACCAGCCTCGTTTCATCATGGAACCCAAGAAGCCGAAACCAAGATCGACACGGTTGATGCTGCTGCAACAGCCGAATCGCCATACCAGCCTCGTTTCATCATGGAACCCAAGAAGCCGAAACCAAGATCGACACGGCCGATGAGGACGCCGTAGGTGTATCCATCAGGAGAAATGCCTCCGACCCGGTTCATCTTATTGTGTAGAGAGATTACAAGAGCTGGGTTTTTCTGATGGCGGGTCTTCTTCATATTTCTGAGGATTGAATTGAGCAGGAGGTTGAATGAGTAAACCGGCGGTTTGGGATCGGCTTCGAGCAATTGATCGAACAGGACCAATGCCTCCTCGGTCTCGAGATGATTCTGCGGTTGGCATCGTTGCTTGACGAGGTCCTGCAATCTCCTTCTCGTGTTGTTGCTGCGAGGAGAAGGGGATGGGCCATGGCTGCTGCCACTGATTTTAGGGCTGGTGGATTTTGAGAGGAGTTCGGGTGCAAAGGAGGTCGCCTTCATTTTTCAGCTGAGGGGTTCCGAGTTAGTGGGGGTATATTATTATGACTACAATGGATGGAAGTTTAGATATCTGGCCAGAGAAATCACCCTTTTGACAAGCCAAGCATTCGCATCAGCTGATCGAATTTGATCTTTGGTCCGAAGCTGCAGACCCCATGTTGAGAATAGAATGCACAAAGGTTGAGCCCCCTGTTTGACATAAATGCTTTGTTCTAAAGAACAACAAAGAAAACCGAGTTTCATGCTTTATATATGCAAACAGACGGTAGGAGTACCGTGGCTAATTGGAATCCCAATGTTATATCAGCAGCGGACGAGAACAGAAGCAATATGAAATTTTGTATCCTTCAGTTCACACCCGCTGCGACTTGCACATACTCATGCAACAACTTAAGGTGCTCAATACACCCGTTGGCTCGCAGGTGACACAAATGTGCTGCCAACAGAAGTTCGGTCGTTTCAATGTGTCTTACTTACGAAATCCTTGAACGGGAGACTCGAACGCACATGGTAAGGAATTGAGTCAACTTAAAAGACCTTAAATTGGAAATTACAGGTTTTTATGCATTTCCGTTTAAGTACCTATTGAGTCGACAAACTTTTAGCGACGTGTCTTCTATCAGCTTTCATGTCCCATTTGTCTGCAGCTGTTTGAGTCTTGAATAACAAAGACTGCGTTTTAATTCATGTGTGTTATCTAAGATACCCAAAGGATTCGAATAAATTTATTATAAAATGGGTAATTTCCCATATATATTTTATCCATGAGCAAACTCGCTAAGCAGGTTACACTACTCATTGCATGATGCAACAAAGCTAATCCTACTATATATGAACTTAGTTTAACTGACCGTAAGTTGTTTTCGCTAAAAGTTGAGAATATAAAACCCTCATTTTGAAAATGTTCAAACTTAAACAAGACGTACAGTTCACCCAGAGAAATAAGCTATGTAGAGTATCCAATACTACTTTGTGTCAAGTTTACATCCTTGCCTGTACAAAATACTCAAACGGCATTCTGAAATTCCCAGATTATATTAAATAAGAAGCAGTTTATGCCCCAAGCAAATCTTGACTTTCTGTCAAACAAGGTTCACAAGGAAAATTTGACAGGTTCGATCGGGGACCCGTGCGAATTTCCAGCTAAAAAAGTTTCACAAGAAAAAATTGGCAAAGAGAAAGACCTGAATAAAGATGGGAGCAACTGAAACTATTATTGTCAGTGCTCAAAGGAGTTTAGTAAATTCTTTCAAACCTCTCATTCACCATAATGACAATATAATTTGTAAAAAAAAGGGGTAAAAATCAATAGGATAAGCTAAAAAAGGAAACTGTAGCCTGACCCTCTCAACTAGCTGACTGCTAGTTCCTTGAACTAGTCTAAGCAAAAATAAATTTAAAAAATTTAAAAATTGTCTTAAATTTCTAAAATAGGGATAAAAGATATACAAGGCATTGCTTAAGAGTTGAGCAGACATATCATACAAACAAATCACTGGAAGAAATACCTAAACCATCAAATTAAAGCTTCAGAAGAAGGTTTTGCTTACTTGAGCACTTGCTCCGGGCAAGAAAATGGATTATAATTTCAGCAACCATAAGTTTATTCTCATCCTTGCATAATTTCCAATTATTTATTTGGTTTTATGAAGCCCAAATCCAGATGAATGCTTTTTTCCCCATTTTTGTTGGTTTCACAAATTGCAAATCAGCATTAACGATGCTGAATACCAACAATTATGGCAAACAATAATACATGTGAAAACAATTTCCATCCAGGAAGACACATTTTATTTAGGAAACATATATGTTCTGTTAAGAAAGTACTAGAGACAGGAGATACATGACATTTAACATGCAAAGAAAAGTACAACTCATGATGAAGATCTACTGTTTCTTGACTTACAATTATCTAAACCAACTGATGATTATATCCTTGCTCTAAGGGCCCTGGACTGAGATCATGTAGCCAAAATGTGAAGCTTGACATTCCATCCTAACACATGTTTCACACTCTATCGACTATTCAATTGAACTCAAAACATATGTCGATTTTAGGATTTCTTTTAACCCACAGTTGCATTGCCAACAATAGATGACCCCTCATTCACCTACATAAAAAGGAATATGTGAAGGTAATGATTAAGAAATTCCCTGTCATTACAAGCACTCAGCCCAAGTATAACTTAGTAGTATTATTCATTAAAATTGGTAGAGGTGCACACATAATGATTGAAAATAAAATTCCAAATTTAGAGAAAAGAACAAATTAAAAGAAAACTGACTCCCAACCAACCACAACAAAGAATCTAAGCTAGAGTTAAATTCTTAGCAATGAGATTATAGTGAGAGGTATTATGCCACAAATTCTAGAAAGCAAGTTGGCAATTAGATAACCTATTTTATTTGTATTCAATCGAAGCCCATGCAACTAAGTAAGAACTCTCTAGAATTCTTCTATCCCATTATGATCCATAGGAAATTGGCATGATAAATCCAAAAGGCAGTGAGAAGAAAACTCATTATTATTATTGACGGTTCTCCTAGATTCCAGTGAAAACAGCAAGTTCTATTTTTGATGTTTTTAGTAGTTAACAATTGGAAATTAAAGAATGTGGCCAAGTTAACATGACTAATCATTATAGAGTATAGGATGGCAAGACTGATTGATGAGCTGAAGTACTTCACAGAAATCAGATTAGTGAAAATACTACTACAAGAAGGAAATTACCGGATGAAGAGGGAGACCAGTAGAAGATGGTACTTCTGTGTTAGGCCTTGGAAATGCTGAAGCTGAAAGAGACAGCGGATTTGAGGAACTAAATAAGGATCCAGTTTGAACACCATGCTGTCCTCCAGGAGACAATAAAGGGTTTGCTGTTGGCTGCATCAAAGATAAAACGAGGGTTCTTAGATATTAGTCTCCCAAATCTTTGAAATTGTCATAAGTCCCTCAAATCCTAGGGGGTCCAGAAAATCCCTTAATGACCAAAAGGCCCTCATCTTATGTTTTCCCTGCAAAACCCATGGGTTTTAAAAAAACATACGGTGAGGGGCATGTCGGTCTTTGATGGATCAATTTGCAAGACCCCTCAGAATTTGAGGAACCTGCAAGCAATTTCAAAGATTTGAGGAAGCAATATAGAATGATCTTTTAAAACCTCAAATCCTAAAGTTTTTCAGACTACAAGAACTAGAATGCATTGTACTTACCGGATAAGGACTCCAACCCTGAACTGAAACAACCCCAGTAGATATCAGCACTGAACCATAAGGTGGCTGGATGAAAGGAGCTGGTAACACTGTTGGCTCGGGATGATGGAACTTGCAAGTCAAGCCAAATTTACACTTGCCTGTTCTCATATAATAAGCACATTCCCTCTCACCCTACAATTTCAGAACCAAAATAAAATTGGTAAACATGAAAAAAAATTATCAGAAGTGATGTAGAAAAAAGATCAAACCAGACGAAGAGGGTATCCATAAAAATTTAAGGGGACAGTGCGAGCAGACCCAGCTCCTTGTCTTGGATGATCATACTTGCATGAGCTACCATACTTGCAAATGCCAGTCTTGAGGAAGTACTACATATATCATAGAATGAACGTAATCAAACTATGAAGGGAAAGAAAGAACAAGGGCACATTCTAAAGTCTAAACAATGTATGATGAAAATAAAAATAACTGATTTTTCTTAGAAGTCTAAACAAATGTCGTCAACTACCATGACACAACAAGGAATACCATCAAACAGATAATACTTTAACCACAACAAAATGGAAAAACAGCACATACTTTCAACCTTCGGGAATCTAATAGCTTGAATGAGTTGCGATCAAAGTTCTAGTAATTAATACGAAAAAAATGCTAGTACTTAGTAAACACCATAACAATGATAACCAGTATGAAATTTGAATTATGGGTACAATCAATCAGTCTATATATGCTAATAATCACAGAAGTACTAATTCCTAGGCACTTATACAATAAATCAATATAACACTTCAAATCATCATGTTCACCTTAGAAATAACAATTAGACTTTAGAAGACAACTATTCCATGACAAGAATTTTACAATAAGATTTAGCCTTATTTAAACAAAAAAAAAACTACTATACAATAATTCATGATATTGTGTAACTTTTCCACTCGTTGACAGATTCTAATAAGGTATAAACCTCTGAAAGTCCAGTAAACATCATAATTGATCATAACGAAAAAGAAAAAGAAATTGACAAAGCGGAAATAACTATCTACATAAACTAGATCAAATAACAACCTTTAATCCTTCATCTTTAACAAACCAAATATTATCAGAATTAATAGACCAATGTACATCAATACCTTGCATGCAGGCTGACCAACACGCTCCGGATAATCCCCACTACCCATCCTTCCACCTCCAAATACCTGCCGGAAATCAACACAAACCTGCACACCAAAGATTATTGTAAACACAAGGACCTAATCACAAAAACCCCTAATCGAAAGGGTTTTTTTTAAGATTGGTCCCTTAAATCTGTAATATTTTGTATCAGTCCCTCAAATCTTTTAAATTGATTTTTAATCCCTCAAGTCCTATTGATTATTTCAACTTAATCCCTTGATTAATCCTTTATCTTTTGGCTGTAAAATAGGTTAGGGTGGAAGGGAATTAATGGATTTAGATCTTAAACGGATTCAGGTTTGGAATAACTTAATCAAAGGGGTATAACTGTAAACCCATGACAAAAACTTAATTAAGCTAAATGAAATATTCCCCCAAATCAAACTGCACGGACTGATTTGAAACAGCTAATAGTTCTTTTGGGACTAATTAACAATTTCAATGACTCGAGGAACTAATTTCAAAATATCAAGGATTTAATTAACAATATCAAAAAAAAGCCATTAAACAAGCCTAAAAAAGATCCCAACTTCAGCATTGATCTAAATTCTAGAGAAATTCAGAGATCATACCGAGCGATCACGAGGATGATGGAATCGACATCGATCGCCATACCCACAATAGCCTGTACGCATATAGTAACTACAATTTGGCTCATACGGCCGCTTCGGGTACCCTGGACTAATCGGTTCCAATCGCATCTGCCACATTGATTCTGTAAACAATGCAAATGAAATCAGTAACTCGGAACCCTAGAATTTTCTTTCTTTCTTTCTTTTTTAATAAAAACTCATCACCTTCAAGTCCAGTCTCTGAATCCATGGCGGGTTAGTAAAGAAGCTTGTAGACGGAGATCGATGGAGAAGATGAGAATGAAGAAGTGAGAACTTAAAGCTCTCTCTTTTTCGTTCTCCGATTTGAAAGGTTTGATTTTTTATTTTATTTTTTTGCTGATGTTTTTCTGGGGGCTTTGCCGTTGGGTCGTTTATATACCCGCCAAAGCTGAGGTGAAAGAGTAAACTATGGTTGTTTTACATATGTACCCTCAACTTAATTATTTTTGCAAATTTATCCAAAAATCTGGATATGTGCTAATTTACGCTCGAACTCAGTTAAATTAGCAAATATCTTGATATTTTTAGAGGCTGAAAATGTATAATATGATTTGCTGGAGTATATATTGAAAATGTATAATATGATTTGCTGAAAATGTATAATATGATTTACGCTCGAACTCAGTTAAATTAGCAAATATCTTCAAATTTTCCAAGTCAAGGTTTATTGCATCATTGTCCCTTTTCAGGATGTTAGTATTATCTGAAGAATTTTTGTGTTTTTGCATACACAACCCTTTAAAACTGTAAATCCTTTGAATTATGAAATGAACAAACTAAATATGCTTAGCGAAAAGGTATATTGAAATGAAGATATTGCCTTCCTTGTGGTAACTTCACTACATATCTCATACCAAGTTAACTGCAGATAAAAATACCGCTAACGGTTTCTCTTACTACATAAAAAGATAAGCAGGTGCTTGTTAGGTTGTCGCAATGCAGCTCTTGCAATTACTCTCATTTGTTTGATTGACTGTTTATATTAACACGCAAGAAAGGTTTGTTAAGCAAACGACAGCTCTATGGTTTTGGCAGTGCATAGACTCCACCTACCATTTCTGGCACATAACTTTCCACGTGTCTCTGCTCCATGTATGCTCCATGCACGGCCCCAGATGTTGAACATGGTTCTGATCTATTTGCACGTGTAACCTACACACAACCTACTGTTTTAATGAATTAAATCAACATTAGAATAAGAAAACTCATTAATCAATCATCGAACCTTATACTACATCTAACTTGACAACATTCTCCACCTCTATCATCTAGAATGCTTTTTTTAGCTTGTTTGCTTGATAATATAATCCAGTTACACTTATCGAGAACTTATCTTCACCCTTTCTTGAAAGTACAAATATTTTGGTGTAAATTACACTTATCAGCAAAAACGTTACAAGAAAACACTTTTTATAAAATGAGAGGGTATATATGCAAAATAGCCAGAACGGGCCTCACAAATCAGTAATTGTAAGAAAGTTTGACGTATTATCGTCAACGACTATTTGCGCCTCCGCTCTGCGTCAACAGAACACGTGCTCATTTTTAGAGCGATGGAAAAATTAGTTGATAGATTACAATTTATAATTTGTTGTATGATTGAGGGTTGTGATTTGCTTCCAATGAAAAATAAGAACACATGCAGTACAAGGGAGATGTTGGAGATACATAAATTGCAATTGTCTACTAAAAATAAAACTGTAATATTTAAAGAGATTGATAATTATCTTTCCCACTGCTTACAGAAGCAGAGAGGATCCAATTTCTTGTTTGGAAATCTTTTTCCATAAATTATCTTCCAAGTCGAAGCGATTATCATGATGCATTCAAAGTTGCAGATAATAATCAACTTTGTCCTGTTATTGTTAAAAGTTTTAACATCAAATGGATGAAATTAATTTATTTCTCTTAGCGTGAAGAGGAAAGAAAATAATGTGCTCTTTCATTATCTTTTGTTTCTACCCACCGAACCTTCATTCTTTTTGTCCAAAGTTTTGGCTTAAGCTAGTGAAGGGTTGTGGGCAGGTAGGCTTGATCCAAAAGAGTAAAACTGATATAAGGGAGAGCAATGAAGATGGAAATTTGTGACGAGCCGAGGAACATGTTCGAATTATATTGGAAGTGGGGGGAGTTAAAGGGTAAATAAACAGTAAGTCAAGGTAGTTCCCTTCCGCACGTTTTTTTGGATGGAGTCGAACGGCGTGCGTATCAATACTCTATTATTTGTGTGTGTGTGGGGGGTGAAATCATTTGTGTTTGTGGTGGTGGTGTGGTTGTGGTGGTTAGTGGGTGGGGGGTGGGGGGTGGGAGGTGCTATATCCAAACGGTGTGGTTATCTGGTCGTATAGTCTCCTCTACCTCCTCCCTTGTTCCCCTCAATCCAAACAATGTGTTACAGACACGTCAAATACTTAATCGAGACAATCAGTAACCTGCAGCCTTCTTGATGAAATGAAAGATCAACTCCCCCAAATGTTTTCAATAGCGTAACTACCTAGATCCTAATGAAAAGGGACAAAAGAGAAGAGAAACAAAGCAAATACGTAATTCAAAATAAACCACTTCAATCATACTGTGTTTTTTCCTATGAAGCGTAAGCTACATGAAGTAACAAAGGTAACAATCTACAAATGAAAAAACAATAAGAATGACCTGGATCCTATCAACTATTGTAGCGAAAGTATCATAGCCTGTGACTGGTCTTAGAACTACCAAGCTGGTTGTCAGTTCGCCACCTGACATTTCTTCTGTCTTCCTTCCACGCATTCAGCTGGTAAAATTAAAGCACCAAGCTTTAAAGGACAGCAGAAAACATCACCAGCACAATGAAGCGTATCCAATTAACAACAATTAGAAGATAGCATGAAAATACCCCCAAAAAAATCCTAACATTTACAGACCTCTTGTGGCCTTTTCTTTTGAAAGACCAGGCCCTAACAATTGAGGCCTATCCAATTGAAAGAAAATCCATAAATGATTCCATCAGCCAAACAGAATAAATTGGAGGCTGTGGATTCGCTCGTTATGCAAACAGAAGATTCAACGACATCAGAGAGATCCAATCGCATCCAAAAAGTTACTTCATGGCAAACCGAGCAAGAACCTGAACACATCACTCAGAGAAACAATGCCTTCAACTCTCTTGCTTCCAGCTTCAACAATGATTACACGACGAACCCCTGAAGCATAGAACCAGTTAGAGCCCAGATTAGAGCACCTAGAGGAAGAACAAACCAGCCTATGGTAGCATTTAGGATTAGTTACATTCAGGTACGCTGAGCTATGGTGTAATTACACAGGTAACCTCGGGTCTGCATATCTACTGGGGTAAACATGAGATTACTAATTGTATCTACACAGGTAACCCTACGAAGGAAAAACAGGTCAGCCATGTAATTTAATCTCAGGGTCATCCAATACACAGACTCTAGGGTCATGTGTGTAATTAGATCATACCTCAGGGTACATTGGTAGAATACATGTACATAGATTGAGACTCCATGGTCACCCGTGTAATTTAATCTCAAGGTTATCCAGTACACAGATTCTAGGGTCATCTGTGTAATTAGATCATACCCTAAGCGCCAGGGCACATTGGATGTAACTAATCCTAGAATATATGTACCTGGATTGAGACTCCAGGGTCACCTATGTAATTTAATCTCAGGGTTACACAATTCACAGACTCTAGGGTCACCTGTGTAATTAGATCACACCTTAGGGTACATTAGATGTAAGTAATTCTACAATATATGTACCTGGATTTGCCAATCGTTCGATAACTTTCAGCAAGTGATCGGTGCGAAGACACATTTGGCATCTCTGCCCATCAAAAAACCCATTTGGAGAACTTGAATCTTGCCTAAGCTGAATAGCCTAAAAATTCAGCAATAAAGAAGACATGACCTCAGAAACTGAAATAATTGCTGTGAGAACAAAATTGTAGCCGATAAAGAAATTTACAATACATTTCACTGATAGAGGCAAAACAAAATAAAAGAAGAAAATCACCCATGGTGATAAGGGGATGGAGTTCCCATGACTAATACAGATAGAGATCTTTTTTTCAGTCTTTTTATAGAACTATCAAGTTTTCATATAACCACCATGGGAACATTACCACACTTATCTTAATTTTCTGCCTCCATTATTCCTATTCATAACACAGTTTCAACACTTGCCTAGCAACCTTCAAGGGAGAAAATTATGTATCATTGTATAGATCACCTCCACCAGTGAAATTTCCAATTTACCGGATAGAATACCACCAGCTATTAGCAATTTAAAATTTATAGAAGCTTCATATATCATATTCAAATTGCTTACAGATATTATATTGGGATTGCAGAAGTGCACATACTGATGCTTTAGAGGAATAGAGGTACTCACAGGTAAATCAATAAAATTCCTCTAACAATTGTAATATTACAAAGTCTTTGAGGGCCAAGAATTCTCGAACTTTGCCAAAATAAGAGACACCACTTTTGCAGTTATACAACATGTCAGCAGTTACAAGCCCATTACAAGCAAGCCTTGGTTTGCATGAGCTTAAATTGCAGGATGATAAAGGTAGGATTTGCTATCCTAAACTAGCCCTCTAGGTGTTGTCATAGGCCCTTGTCATGTCCATAACTTCCTTATAACAGAAGTTCTGGAAATTATTAGTGAGTTGACAGACCAGTTGCTAAATTTAATATAATAAAAGAGATAAAGTTTAAAAAAATAAAAAAAATTATAAGGATATATGTCCTTATAATGCACATATATCTATGACTAATACCAACCGAATGGGGCATAAGAACTGGTTCAAGGACAAATTGCATTTAAAGGGGTGTTAGTCAATCAGGTTTTCTATCTTCTTGAGAGCTTTTCATGGAAACAAATTCAGGGCATCACTTCATCAGTGAAGTAGAGTCTGTATGGGGTTTTTCGCTTGGGTGTTTGTTGTGGAAAAAGAGTTGAATCACATGCTAATCCTTCTCCATGTAATTCTATTTTCGGCTCAAGCACGCTTTTGATCTTCTTGGAAGCTTTTGAGTAGTTAGTGAAGTGGAATTTGGTTCGGTTTCACTTCACCTGCAGTGTTTCTTATGGAAAATTGGAAGAAAAGATCTGAATCCCCATCAATCCTTCTCCACATAATTTTCAGCTCAAGCATGTTTTTGAACTTGTTGGAAACCTTTCATGAAAAATAAATTTAAGGTATTAGACAAGTAGAATTTCGATTAGGATATTCAATTGTTTCTTTTTGGGTGGTTTTTTTTGGGGGGCGGGGTGTAAGAAGAAATTAGAGGAAAAGAGCTGAATCCCTTGTCAACCCTTCTCTATAATATCCGTCTCCATCAGCTCAACCTTTGTCTATTTATTTCCTAAAATTTCATGGATACAGTTGCCATCCCTCGCCCATTGCACACTTCTTTTTGTCAGTCTTGCAGCAATATCACACCCGTAGGAATACTGTTACCCTTCTCCAGCATTGTTCTTGCTCTGAATGCACCGCCCTTCGTTGCTCATGTTGTTATGCCTCTTGCACGTAGTCCTTCGTTTCACACCATGTCCGCCTAATGTCTGTATGTTTCACCTAAGTGGTTGATTATTATGTCATGCTATATAATTTTCCCTTCAGGAGCATTAACCTATGTCAAACATTACGCCATGTCATTTAAGTATGTGGAACACTTTCCCTTTGTGAATGTATTGTTTATCAAATCAACCGAAAGTATAACCATTAGGTCTAGATGCTAAGGTATTATGTATCTATAATGATAGATAATTGTGTATTCTGTTTCAGTCTTTCGGATAAACAATCTCCAATTATAATGGTATTTGAAAGCTTAGCAGCTACTGTCGGTTGTCAGGCCCATGGCCTTGTTCCACCAAAAGATGGAAGAAATCTAGGCTCCAGGGCATGATTTAAATGTTAGTAAGTCTAATTATGTATGCAAATCAAAACTTAACCCTGTTGATTCAATTTAATCCTTGCACTGATCATGATGATGACGATGGTGATGATGATTTGACCAGCGTTGGGAACATTTCTTTATGTTCATAGATGGTTTTGGGATTTTTCTGATATTGTCCACAGACGGTGTGCCGACTACTTTTTGTAATGACATATGCTGGGTTTTCACTGATGTATTACAAACATATCAACACTATTTTTATTTGTTTCAAAAAGTTTAAAGACAACATTTTATTAATCAAATTCAAATGTTAGTAAGGTGATATCATAAATATTAATTTTATAAAATAAATAAATCACAAAATATAGTAACTTAGAAGTTCTTTCCAGAATCCTCTCATTCACTTTTAGGTTCAGTTCCATGAAAATTTCTAAAAATATTTTTCATTTTAAAACTGCCAGAACTATAACAAGTTAGGAAAACTTCTATGATATCACCTAAGGATGTCTACCCACCCTTGTAAAACTGGAC
This sequence comes from Asparagus officinalis, assembly GCF_001876935.1. Classification (NCBI taxonomy): domain Eukaryota; kingdom Viridiplantae; phylum Streptophyta; class Magnoliopsida; order Asparagales; family Asparagaceae; genus Asparagus; species Asparagus officinalis. The sequence continues at coordinate 120,866,947 of NC_033801.1, forward strand.
ATAGCACCACTGCCTAGGGAAATGGATTCCACACTCCTTCAAGACCACAAATACTAACCAATAATAATGTGTACTCATATGCATACATGCACACATACACATACACACTCACACATGCTTGCAGGTTTTTGCAATGCTGTGTTAGTGAGTCTATACGCATAAAAAAACTGCCTTAAGATACAAGATCGCCTTTATTAATCATCAAAAGCAACAAGACCGTGTATTTGGCATTTTACAAAATAATAGCAAGAAGAATGCTTTCTACCTGATGGACACTCATCTCATCAAGGCGGATCTGTGCGTACACTCTATCTTTTGCCAAGGCTGTGATGTCACTGTACATTGAGAAAATTAACTTCCTTATCGCCAATAAAAAACAACAATATGATCGGTGAAAGAAAGTTGACAAAAAGAAAAAAGATACCTTCTAGAATATGTATCCAGCAAAGAATCATTATCATCAACAATTGGTATCGAACTAACCTGAGCTGTTATGGTAATCAAAGATGGCATCAGTGCCAAGAAAATGAAATTAAAAACACAATAAAATTAGAAAAAGCATATCTACTGTTAAATGCAACAAAAGGAAAGATTTATGAAAGAATCAGTATCTTTGTCATTCACAATGGATTATGGAAGATGAACAGGAACAATAGTAAAGAAATTTATAACTGCCACAAGTACATAAAAAGTTTGCAATAATCAAGGAGAAAGTAGAAATTTAGGAAATATTTATCTCGCGCATTATAAAGAACATGTCCCTTTAACTGCAAGGAAAAATGATCTTAAGCACACCTCTTTCAGAGATCAAACCAGCATCCCAACAATTCTCCTACACTATCTAAAACGCAAGGAACATTGTCAAAATCGAGAATTAAATTAAACTCTCCTGTTAATCAACATGAAAATTAAGTATGTGGGCAAAACAAAGATATACCCAATAATTTTGAGAAAGTAATGGAATGAGGCACACAGATCCTGTAGTTGCTTGGAGAGAACAGATGGGAATTCTAGCCCTCTTGCCAACCGACAAATATCGGGTAAAAGGATCAAACACCCCTACGGAACAATCAAATCACTTCACCTCCCAGAATGAAACAGTAGAGCAAAGAAATCAAGTTGATCATTCATTTTAAGGTATTAAGAGAGGCATGCACATGACACAGACTCACTCCCTCCCTCTCCACAAACACATCTAAAATATCTATAACAATCATTCCAATGTTTAACATCACTTTCAAAGGTTACTGCTTATACATGCTCAACGTGCATGTTTCAAGTCCTCAACATGCACAGGTAGATACTAATATGAATGGTTCAGAAAAAAAATTTAAGAACAGCCATAGATAAATACTTCTCAAAATATAAAAGAAACCATCAGCAGCTAAGTTTCTATTTTCATGAAAGATTAATTAGACAGATGAACAAAAAAAGTAATGTTCCAACATCTATCTATAAATTAAATGCTAAACAAACAATTATGAGCTGAACCACTAGCGTTTACAGCGTTTCTCAAAAGCAGAATTCGACCTCTGACTAGCAAGTTAAGGGAGATCCAAACGATGCAAACAAAAAAAGAGAGCAGAGAAAAATATGGAAAAAAAACAAGCTCTAAAGACTCTAAAACACTCCGCATGCATATTTTTTCATAAAGAAAAAGCAAATCGGCAACTAAAGTATTTATTTTCACAATGGGGTGGCTGAGGTCAAAAAGACAGTTGCAGAGGAAAATAATATTCAGGCATCAAGACAAAATGCTAAGCAAAAGAAATGTCAGAGCTGATTGTTACTGATTATGAGTCGTATAATGTGAATCTATAGCATTCAGCATAAAGCAGAGAATCCACCTTGAACTAGCAAAGCTAAAGCGGACCCGAGTGATGCATTCGGCCTCAACATTGCCAGTGGGCGACCATTTGTTTCCCCAAGTCTAGGAACCCACGTCCCTAAGGGGATTGTGCATATTGGTTGTTGTAGAATAGGCAAAGAATTAGAAGTGTGTCTAAAGTGCCTGCAAATACCTGAAATAAATAAATAGGACTGAAGAAATGTTCTAGGCCATGGCTAACAATTAAATTGAACTGGAGCAAATCAAGTATTACTTACATGTCAGTATTCCTGAGAGGGATGCAATATGGAGTAGCTGTGGAAAAGATCCATCTCGAAAAGGAGAATGGATAATGGGAACTGTGGCCACACCATTCTGCAATATCTTTACAGCTACATCTTTCAATGAATCATAGGCACCAGCCTAAAGAAAATAACAGCTTCAGTGCCACTATTATATGACGGCCACCTCAAGATTCATAAAACATAGATAACATGTCTAATATATGGATTTACAAGATAAAGAAGAAAGAAGGTATAGAAATGCAGGAGTGCATTAGCCTTTTTACATATCATTGCGCTTACAATCATGTTATATTCGTTGATAGTTGCCTAAATAATGTTCTTCATGTCATTGACCAACTTTAGCGCTAATAGACAGTACTGTTTTTCATTCCTATAGTTCATGTTGTTATGTACAAGTAGTTATGAAAAATGAGTAGTTAGCTAATTATTCATCTAACTAATATGGATTATATGATGCAATCATAGTCAGCGCATATAACATGTGTAAATATAGAAGTCCTTCGACAACAATATAGAGTCATGACTTTTTTTTAAGGCCTACATGCAGGATGGCAAAAAAAAGGACAATAATAATCGGCAAATTCTAGATTACAGAGAATAAAAAAGTGGATAAGAATAACATCTAAACAGTTTGGATAGCAATAGAAGTTCTGTTTTGAAAACAATCATACAATCTCTATGATTACATAGAGGATAGTAAGACGCGTAGAAGATATTGAGTCAAGGCTATCAAGATAGCTCAAGAAAATGACACAAAGCAGGGAGCAAATAATTTACCACAAAGTTACTTGTCATGTGTCATGTGTCATGTGTCATGAGTATCAATTACAAGATCTTTGACAGTAAACTGAGTAACGACCAGACAAAAAGAAAGGCCAAAGTACAGGATGGAAAAAAAAAAGAAAATTAGTACAGAAGGTCCAAGAAAAAGGTGGATACAAACAATATCTGAACAGTTTCGATCATAGATTCATAGTAGAAGCTCTTACTTGTAGGAAAAAAATATCTGAGTATTAACTAAGTACCAAAATGTTTGTGCAGAATATAAGTACCAGAGGTTTCTTTTTCATCTATTTACCAGGTCCCCTTCAGTATGGGGCCTATGGGGTCATATCATCTGATATATGCTACTTGCGATCGAACACCCTCAGCAAATGTGGGATTTCCCTATGCAATCCAGAAATAGTGATCAATGTCTCTGGTTGAGGATTGAGAATTGAGAAATGAAATGGCTCCAGTTTCAGTCATATGTCCTAGACAGGACTCGCAATTAGCCTGGACCTGTATGTGTCGCCTACATGCTTGATGGCCAGGACGCTAGTTTTCAGTCGTATGTTAAGTAGAAATAGAATTTTTTATATGCTTCCACCAAACATGCCATGTGCTGGCACTCTGATAAATTAGCAACTCACAATAAGCTGATATATGACAAGAGGGGAAAAGGGAATGTAAACTTCAAGCACCAAACTTTATCAACCTACATAAATTATGACATAAGATGTCGTAATTTTTCATCTAACCTGTAAATTGCAGATTAAATGTGAAGCTTAAAACTGCACATAAACAAATTAACGAAGCATAGCTGCATCATCCAAAACCACTTACGTGAACTAGACGCTTTTCAATTGGTCTTCCGTGTTCGTCAACTTGTCCATAAAGTAGTTGTCTTCCTTCTTTCCAAGCAGATATTGTGTGCGTCTCGAGTTCTTCTTGTGTCAGATTTGATCCATGGTTTCCAAGCTGCAATTGGTAAAACTTGGCTAAGTTATACATCAAGCACCCATCACACCAACATGTGGACTCACTAACATCCCTCTAAACCCACACACTCCTCTACGCCCCACACACACACCAATCATAGAAAAATAACATGTGTTCTAAAATATAAAACATTCATTAGAAATCTTATCAATGTCAAAACATAAAATGCTTTCACATAAATAAAAACAAGATGCAAACTTTTTACCTCCCTCAAAATTAATATGAAGTCCAACGGACTGAGTACTCCAACAAATTGTTTCTTGTAAGAGTCCCACAAAGGAGCCACAGGAATTCCCTGTAAAAATATCAGTTTCAGAATGAGCTTAAAATGTACTAGGAAAAATAACATAGGTACAAATAGCTAGTCCCTTGCAAAGTTTAATTCCACGAAATCACCATGTGCTTCAAACATATAGCATGTAAAAAAGCAAGGTGATGGACATAAACAGAATTAATTAAACTATGTTAGGAAAGAACTAGACAAATTCACTCAAGTGGCCAAAAAATCTGCAGCGGTTTAAGCCAATGTTCAAAAATGTGATTTATACAGCAGCATACATGACCCAATGTGCCTATGTGGCAGAAAATTGGATGCATACTGTTTACTGACATTATGAAATCAAAAATATTAGCAATGAACACATTAAATATGTGGTCGCAAAATCATTATGTGCCTGCATATGCAGGCCCATAAAGAGTGGCGACTATTGATGGTATGACTTTCAACTCAATAACTATTCCCTTTCACGACTGCTATATATAGTTCTCTCTCTTTCCTTATTCTAGTTATTTCTTCCCAATTCCTTCTCTCTTTCCTTATTCTAGTTTCGTCTTCCCATTTCCTTCAGCGGTGACTATGTGGTATGAGTTTTGACCCAACACCTCTTCCATTTAGGGAAATGTTATATATATTTATCTCTCTTCTCTTATTCTAGATTCCTGTTCCCATTGCCTTTCTCTCTTGCCTCTATACTTGAACTGTTTAATGTAAAATATGTTCTTTGATTTTGAATACTTTGTGTTATGTTTTACATATGATATTTGTCAATGTCTTAGTGTTTATGCACAATTTAGGTACAATGAATATCTGCAAATACTTCGACAATTAATTTCCTACTAGTCTTTAATCCCATATCCATTTCTTGCATTACCTAGTAATTATCGTGTGTATGTTTGCTAATGGATTGGTTTATGGATATCACCATGTCATGTCAAATTTAGGATTCTAATTTAACACTTGAGTTATTCACTTGTTTGCATATTAACTTGCTCATTTAGTGTGCTTACATGATATTTACAAGAAAACTTGATAAATTTTTTTTGTTTTATTTTCCTAGTTGCTAATTGGATAGACATTCATTATGGTTTTACTTACTTCAAGTGGTCCTCTATAATCATTTATCATTTCTTTCGCATGGCACACTCATTTATCAGTGTTTAGACCTTCCAAAGATATCTGTCAGTCGGCCTCATTACGCTTGTCCTTTTTCTGATACTTCAATGTGACACAGGTAAAACATGCAGCAGCACATGTGCAGTATATTGAGTGTAAAGATTAATGTGTCAGCAAATTCACATACTGCTACATATTGCATACTGTAAGATGCATTAAACTAGCAGGCTGTTCATCCAAATAACTTTGCTTATGGAGCAACTCTAAATTGAGAAGGCCCAAACCATTTTGTACTGGGCCACCAACATGACATCAACCAGTGATATAATGTTTCCAAGCAAAAGCACCTATCAGGAAAAAGTGGTCCTGCCATAGACCCTTGAAAGTCAGTTGATCAGTGATTGAACTCCACTGCTTTGTCTTGCAACTTCCATTCAACATGACATATAGCATAGAACATTGTTTTACGAGTGTAAAGAAATTGGAAATAGGACAGTTTGTTGTATCATGCATGAAATTGCATTCATCTCAGAACAGTTAACAATATATGCCAAAGGAAATGTGATCCCTTGATTTGGTGGATGGTTATAATTAAGCATGCCTGCCGGTTTACTATAAGTTAGCATCAAATGCATGAATAATTCTGTGACAGTCAGTCAAGCAAAGATAGAGAGACTAATCCAAGTGCAGAGAAGATAGACTAATCCAAGTGCACTGACTTAGGTTACCCAAACACTTCATCCTGGCTCCCGTATCCGTATCCGACACTTCCTGTGTCTGGATTTGTGTCGGACACTCCATAGACACGCATAGCTTTCACTTCATCTCAAATTTCTGCAACTCATTAGACTCGGATCGGGTTCGTTTCAGCCCATACCATGTTCATAAGTATGATTTTAAATGGTGATTTGGATATCTAGTTAAAAAATAAACGGTTTTTCAATTATAATCTACTCAATAAAAAAACATAAAAATGTTATAGGGATTTTAGTTCTCAATACATGTAATAAGAAAAATAATATCGATCTCATATAAATTTTTATTTTCAATAAGTACATATATAGCCATATCCTTGTATCATACATTTTACAAAGTTGCCGTGCCCTGTATTCGCACCAGCATTCGTGTCCGCACCCACACCCGTGTCCGTGCAACATAACACTGACTCTTCATAAAGATGGAAGCAGGATTTACCAGAACCAAGTCAGCTGAACGTAAAAAAGGGTCAAGCCTATATAAGTATTAGGTAGATTAAGAAGGTGTTTGAGGAAAGCTTATTTGTTGGTCAAAATTGCTTTTGCATATTTGCATGTTTGGTGACATATCACAAGCTAGCTTTTCAGCCCAATTTAAAACAGATGGGGTTCCTCGAGTTTTGAAAAACTAGCTTACAAGCTTATCTATAAATAAACTAGTTTGTCCGAGTAAATAACATTTCTACCCATACAAATTTTATAAAAATTTTATCATAAAAAGCCAAAAGCTAGCATAGCTTATAAGGTTCAAAAAATTAAGCTCTCCCAAATACCCTCTAAGTGGAAGTAAAGCTGTTGGGCATTGAGTTAGTGTTATATCAAGTAGAGACAGGTATCTAAGCAAGTTTCTGGGGAATTTAACTTAAACTTCAGAGTGTGTACAATTTAAACTTCATAATGAGAAAACAAAGAGGAAACTGGATCAAGAAAGTAGTCTTTACTGGTGTAGACTCCTAAAATTGGTGACCAAAGCAGAGAAGGCCATAGAAACCAGAAAGGAAGCTGTAAGACAGGTACATGTACCTTTTCAGTCACATAAGCTTTTGAGTACAACAATCAAAATCCTCTAAATCCCCCTAGCCTATAATGACAGTACGTGGAGACGATATAATTTGCTACAACACAGAGTATCCCATAGATCCCCCCACCCAAATACACATAAAAAGTAGGGTTGTGCAATCGGTCAGTCGATTCGGTTTTTGGTCAAATTTGGCCAAACCGAACCGAACTGCCTATCATTCAAAACCAAAGCGAACCGATTCAAGTCGGTTCGGTTTGGTTCGGGTCGGTTTGTTCGGTTTTCACTTAGGTACAAATGTTATGTCCAAATTCAATTTCACCTCTAATTTGTTGACGAAGAAAGAAGTCTCTTACACTTCAATTTATTGAAATTCATAAACTATTAAATGTTACTGAATATTACATGTAGAAATCAAAATCTTATTCCTACCAAAGATTACATATATTTTTTTAGAGAAAACTTACATAAAGAATTAAAGTGATCTCAATCTGATAGACAAAATAAATAAAAATATGTTAATAACTTGGATGTTAGGTATAGTTTCTATAAAATTATAAGTTTGATCCAAAAATGTATCAATCAAGGAGAAAAATCAAGAAAATGTTAGAATCAACATTATGATTTAAGTTTCTTACCTCCAAAGTGGATTGGTCCAAAGTAGAAGAAGCGAATATGTAATAGAAAGGGATAGAGAACTAGAGATAATGAAAAGCCCTAGAATTGAAGAGGACACTATTGTTGGGGTATTTTATCGCTATCAGGTTGCGTGAGAGAAAAATATATCAAGCTGCAGAGAAGTAACTCTATGAACTACAATGGGTCGGGTTTAAGCGGATGTAAATAGCAATTAGAATGGGTAATACAATTCGATAGGTTTGGTCAGTTCGGGTTGAAAAAATTTCAACCCAACACGAACCGAACTCTAATAAAAACCGAACCGAACCGTTAAATTTCGGCCGGTTCGGTCGGTTTGTTCGGTTTGAACCGAACTATGCTCACCCCTAATAAAAAAGCACAAAGTAAGTGCAAAAACCAAATAACATGCATTCTGAAATAATTATATAAGGAAAAAATTGCTTAAGTATCTTGGGTGATTACATTCTAGAAAAGCAGACAAAGAAAACCAGTTACAGGACCCGTTTGTCCTAAAAGCCAATTTATGCAAGATGGTCAAGAGCTGGCTCGAGGTGATAACTGCAATAGGTTTGCTTTAGTAGAAGCAAATATCGTGCTGCACTCTTACGCTCTACTAGGCAGTTTGGTGGAGGCAAAGTTTCTCTGGATTTTCCCCTCACTGTGCTAGCGTTCCATTGTCTACAAGTGTTGTGAGATAAGATGGCGCTAACCTAAATTCTAAGAAGTATTTGAAGTTCACGAACAAAGGACGCTATATATATACACTTCAAACTCATTAAAAAAACTAAAAAAAGAAAAACTTTCAATATACAAGAACCAGCATGTTGCTCAAAAGGAAAAAAAAATGCACATACAAAGTAGATCATTCTAAATATGAGAAATAAACTTCAGCAGAGAAATTGTCACCTTGAATATATACGTACCTGCTCATATAGGATATGAAAAGCTTGCTTCACAGGTAAATTTACATCAAGAGCAATGACCTAAAATCATACAGCCATAAAGCTAAGCTGAATCAACCAAAATATGGCAATTTCACAACATTCTCCAGAATACAATGACAAAAAAAAACTACTAAGAGAAAATGCTGTTACCTTTCCTGAATCTGGAAGCAACTCATATGCAGTGTATGTTGACAAAAACTCAGATATACGGTGGCAAGAGATCTCTACATCAGCCTCTGAAATCGCCATAGTTGCCTCCTGTGTGGCACCACCTGACAATGCCACCTGTTCATACAAAAAAAACTCTATGAAAAGCCAATAGTTATTCAATAAATAAAGCAAACAAAAAGAAAGGAATCAAGTTGCTTCAACTAAACTATCCATAGAGACGACCCAAATACCACTGCTGACTTCCTCATTAAAAACCATGTATCCAAGTATACCCGTAATTCTTCTGCTCTGTATAACATTATCTTTGTTTGAGAATGGAGGTTCTTTGGGATTTTAGGGAGTGAATGTTAACTGGGGATATTTTAGTGACTGATATGTCACTAGAAACTACAAAAGGGACAAAATTGCAAGACTCATATGAGTTAAGGGACCTAGCAGCAATTCAATGATTTGAGGGAGTAATATCAAGTTATGAAAGACTTGAGGGACCAATATCAAGGGAAAAAGGAACCTACTTCTTATAGATCCCAAGACCCAAACAGTACAACGTACACTTATTCCTCTTTCTTTCACCATCACACCTTACCTGCAGATCTTTCATTTAACTAATAGACTGTCAAACTAAAGGATAAGCATAAAAAGGCATTATAAAAGTCATAAAACGAGCAGAGAAAACCTTATGATGTTTAACTCATAGTTAATGGAACATGGTTCATTCCGGTTCACTAGATGGGTACTTGAACATGGTACGCATCTCATTAGGAATTGGGTACGAGGGGGATAGGCTTATACGGTACACAAGGGAACGCGGTATGCTTTAGGTTTGGTTCTTAAATGCTAGTTGATATCAGTCATGGTAAAAGAACCTTCAAAATCATACTGCAATTAAGATATGCATACTTTATTTGCTTAATTTCCCACGTTTTGTTGTTTTTTGACTTTATTCTTTTAAAAAGACTTATTCTTCTTAAAAAATTTACTGGTATGAATTCTAAATCGGGTCGCTGGAGTAAATTAGGTCTTGTTCCATGCGAATCTGGGACGATTGAACCCAGCTCGTGATTCGCTATAGCGTATCACATTCCCAACTTCTATGGTTAACTAATATTTTTTGACAATAACTTGAGCACAAATCATGTATCCACATTAAAATTCAAAATAAATGTAGATAAATATAAATCAAAATGTAGGCATTATGTATATATTTTTTCCAAATATATAAAGCACATAAACACACATCACATATTTACAGAAGTCTTAGCGTAATGCACACAAGTTTAAGGAGTAGTAAAGCAACAAACATAAGATTATGTATATTATCTTACCGCACACTGAAAGACGTCATTTTCTACATCCATGTTCATCCTATTTTCATGTGTATCGGTGCCCAAACTTGGTGGAACAGGGTCTAGCTCTCTGGTTAGGAGCAAAGTGTTCACTATTCCATAATTTCCGGTCACATGGGGTTGACGCTCATCATGCCTCCACTCACCGTCAACATAGAACTTGTACTGCACGAGTTGGCAAGATAGAAAAGGACCCATAAGAAAAAAGTTTTACGGAATTTTTAAGCATCTTTCAAACATTTAAAATGTCCAAAGCAAAAAAAACAAAAACAAACAAAGTATTCAAAGTTAAAAAGTGTCACAAAAGAAGCAATAATGTCTGGCAATGGTAAGTAAACAGAAAGGGGCACATAAATTGGAAAGTTACACCAGTTTCTTTTTTTTCTAAATGTTTGGCGCTTGGAAAATGACTGGAAAGTATTTGGAAAGTGAAGCTTTTTAGTCTCTTTCACTTCTCAAAAAAATTTCTGAGAAAGTGGATAGAAAATGAAGAGAGAGGAGAGAGAAATTAACTTTTAATTATTTTTAAAATCCTCTCCATTTTCCAAATCCATTGGTTTTATCTATTTATTTTGACTCTCGTGGCCACTTCCCACCTATTTCAGCTGTTTCGGACACAAGAGTCTTGGCAAGATTATAATTCGGCTTTACCCCAATAAAGGCATAATAAACAATTGAATCAAGTTGCACTAATCAAGAATCTAACACCTTTTAACATATTATCAAAGTCAAGGATGAAATCACAGAGTGACCACCACTCAACTTTTTACCTTTGAGCCAAGTTAAGCATGCCATAGACTTCAGGTTGATTGTGTTCAAAGTTTAATTTGTGCAAGTATTCTGTTTTGTGAGCATGTTTATTACTCCCATTTATTTGGTCTTAACTTTTCAACAATAGATTGTAGACAATTATGACACAAAACATATGTATAACATGCTTTTAAGCTATTCTATGTTGATTACTGGTTGTGCTATGATTCAGAATGGTTAGTAGCCGTTCCACCAAAAAAAAAGCCTGGAAAAAGAAAATCAACATAAATTTTAAATTTCAATAAATAAATATAGAGAAAGTGGATGTCATGTCAGCCATCACCTCAACTTTCCATTCTTTCACTTTCAATTCTCCAAACAAATTCTTGCAAATAGAAAGGAGAAAGTACCTTCACAAGAAAGAACTTCCAATTAAATTTTACTTTCCATTTACTTTCCAGTTGCCAAACATGCCCTAAGAGTAAACCTATATTCTTACCTGGTGAAAACCGGGAGTCACGCCACATATAGCCTGAAAAACGTTAGGGCAACCCTCCACAGGCGACATCAATACAGGTTCAGACCACCTAAAAGCAAGCATGTGACATATCAACTTAGAATTTTAATTTATGTTAAAGTACAAGAAAAACATAAATAAAAATAGACAAGATGGTTGAACAAGTTTGATTTGTTGGAAATAATATACATTAATGTACTTCCTTATGGGTATTACTTGTGGAAAATTTACGACATACAAATACGTCTTCAGAACTCCTGACATTCTGGACAGTATGAGGTAACTATTGCACATAGTTCACCCAACAAGAATGCTATACCGATATGATTATATGAAAACAATATCAATTACAAGTTGGATGAGAATATATGAGCGAGCAACTTCCTTGTAAGTGATTGACAAATAAGGAAGGGCCTAAGGGCTCGTTTGGTACGCGGGAATAAGTGAGAATGGAATGCAATTCCAACTCTTTTTTCCCGCGTACCAAACACGATGTATTTTTAGATGTTAGAATTGAAATTCTCACTTTTTATCAATTCCCACTTTATGTGGGAATTGTCATTCCCAACCATTTAACAAGGAATTGATATTCCCACTTAAGTGGAAATAAAAATAATCAAATAAATTCCAATTATACCCTCCTTAAAAGATACAACTAGATATAAATTCCTATATGAAAATTATTTTTATAAAAAATTAACTTATCTTAAGCTACTAGTACAAATATATAAATAAAATATAAGCATGAATATAACTTGCCCAAGTTCCAATATACAAACATCGTTCCTAAGTAAATTTATATCACTGACCTTGCCGTAGTTCCAATATATTGTGATATTATTTTTTAACAAATCTTTGATACCGTTCATTCATTCCTAAGAAGTATATTAACGCGGACCTTGCCTTAGTTCCAATATCTTTTAATAAACTATATATACTTTGGAGTGACAAACTAGTTTATCATTTTGCAATTTTAAAACTTAATATTTTGATACTTTGATGGTTGTCCAATTATTTTGCTTGTACTATTTTATGCATATTTTGATTAGAATTTGGATATTTCTAATAATTTGTCGAATGTGATAGTTTATGCATATAAAATTTTAAACTATAGATACTATCGTTTATATTAATTTTGACATATGGATGATAAATTGCACTTATTTCCCTTTATTTTTCCCCCCGAACATGAAATCTCAAATTTTCTTTTATCAGGAGATGTTGTGAAGAGTGCCCAATTATATACAATATCTCTTATTAGGTATTCTTCTCTTCACTAACGTACAATAAAGTTAGTAACATTAGCTGCTCGTACAAATAATAGACATGTAGCACTAGAAGTTAGAAAAGTGAAATTATAATTATTTATAATTAAAAATATTTTCTATGAAAATTATTTTTTAATTTGTAAGCCAATAGTCCGAAATTGTTGCCGAAACGGTGTGCCAAAATATAACTATTACATGAAAATTTATTTCTCTAAGGAAAAAATATCGTTTCTATAAAACTTATTTTTCTAAAAAAATAAATTATTTAGTCATTTTTAAAATATTTTTAATTTTTTTTAAAATTTTGTGTTTTGGTAAGGGCATTATTAGAAAACTAAATTTTATTCTCACTTGTGAACAAATGATACCAAACGTGAGAATAAGAATAAGATTGTCATTCCCGTTTCATTATCTAAACGCATCCAAACATGAGAATGAGAATGTGCATTCCATTCCCACGTCTATTCCATTCCATTCCTACCTTCTTTCCATTCTCACTTGACTTCATTCCAGCGTACCAAACAAGGCGTAAGTGTACATAAAGGCGACTAAGGCAGGATATTCGATTTGACATGAAGTACATGCATCCATATGCAACTGATAAAATCACATGTAAGGGCTTTTCATGTCAAAAAGGATTGATTATGGAGCACGAATCATCATCCATCCAAAATGTATTTAATCAAATGTTACAACTCCCTACAAATATGATCTCAACCATTTACGACTTCTTGTTGAACTTCCGCCAAGTAAATCCTTTACAATCGAGGAATCTCAACAAGATCTTAACAGACAACAGAGATAATGGATAGTCTTTGTTTAGCTTTTTTTACAGCAGCTCTTACGTCTAATGAGCAAACCTCTAAATCCTCCCGAGAAGAGAGCCAGTCTAGATTAAGAGGTTAAATGATAACTTTTGAGGTCAGATTTTTACAACAGCTCTTACATCTAATGAGCAAACCTCTAAATCCTCTCGAGAAGAGAGCCAGTCTAGATTAAGAGGTTAAAGGATAACTTTTAATATAAATGAAGAGGTTAGATTTTTACAGCAGCTCTTACATCTAATGAGCAAACCTCTAAATCCACTCAAGAAGAAAACCAGTCTAGATTAAGAGGTTAAATGATAACTTTTAATATAAATGAAGAGGTTAGATGATAAAACTAGTGTAGATGATATTTATGATAACTACTAGTATATAAAGAAATAAGATACAGTACACAATATTATGCAGTTTAAGGAGGTGTTATCTTACAGCCACTTGCATCGTACAATATAATGTTGACATGTATTAATATATTATATAATACAAAACAGTGGCATATTGAAAAGTAAAATATTTATGATGCTCCTTTAGTTAAATTTGAAGAAAAACTAACTCAAGAGCTCTTCGCTTTTAAGGAGATTATTTATCATGTAAGATGGTATTCCATAATAAAAAAAACAATGTAAAGTTATGGTAGCGCGACAATGATTGTACTATAGACACCACACGAAAACTAGGTTAGGTGAAATATTTAACGGAGAAAAAGAGAAGGTTATTTTTGACATAATAGAATACATATTGAAGTGCAAATTGGACAATACAGGGACAACATTTCAAAATAAGCAATCACTGAAGAGTAACATTGCATTGCACATGTTCAATGCAATCAGTGAAATTCAACTAAGGGTTGCTAATCCGATTAGTTGCATTGACACATCTGTGTGTGTGTGTGTGTGTCAAAGCTGCCATGACTACACCTTAAAAAGCTCAAATAGAACAATGCATAAAATACCATGTCAATTCCACCTAACCCATGCAGCAAACAAATGCAACTGCACATTTCTTACTTTCAAGCTGTAAAAAATGGAAAACACAAAAAGAACAATGCAAAAGAAATAAAAAAAGAAATTATATCTGAAGCTAAATCAGACACCAACCTTGTAAAAGTGCCAGAGACGAAAACTCTTCGCCCTCCGTAAGGCCATACAAACCGCGTAGGGACTAGCACAACTCCACTCGTGTCTTGTGAATTATTCGACCCCGGAAAAAACATTTCTTTCAGATTTCTAACTTACCCTTGGACTCAAACAGCCAGTTTCTACCCCAATTCTTCAGTTCAACACAATAACTCATGGAAGAACGAAAACAGAAAGTCCCATTGCAGTCAAAAGGAACCCTAACCCTAATTTGAGCTTCCTCGGGCAACGGGATCCTCTTCCACCAGAGGTTCCCTCACTGATCGCTCATTCCAATCTCAGAAGATTAAACAAACCCTAATTCACATCCAATTTCAAGAATCCAACCTAAGAATCCAGTTTTCCGCCCAAACCAGCTCAAATTCTTATAGATCTCGGCCCAAACGCTAACTTCCGCAATTCCCCCAAAATTAAAATTTCCTTTTGCAAAATCGAAAATGAGATACCCTAATTCGACGCCAAAACAGCATAAAACTGACCAAAATTTTCTCGCCGGAAGCGCGCCGTTTTCTGAGCGATTGGTATTTTTTGGATCGCAAATAAACGAAGGAAATAGGAGTAGACGAGAGATTAAATAAAAAGAGAATTTTTTTAAAAAAAGGGGAAAGACAAATAATTGGGTCCATTCTTTGATTATATATCGACTCAAGTCTTGGCACGTGTTATGCACGTGCAACAAATTGTTTGGTGGATAAAGTGCACTTTAATCCTGAGAGTTTCAGACTTTTTTACTATTTTAAATTGGTTTGATTTATCCAAAACTTCAAGACCTTTATGCTTAACTTTATTTGTGGCTTATCTCCAGAGAGTTTAATCATTGAAAATTAAATGTTCGATATTTTTATTGTAGATTAATCCATGGGAAAATTATGTCAATGCCTCAAATTTTAGAATCTCCTGTGATTATCCCTTTAATATTTTTCTCATGTGATTCGGCCCTTAAAATTTAAATATATGTGATTCACCCCCTTGGTCATTATTCTGTGCCAACTAAGCACAGAAAGAGAAAGAAAAACAAAAAATCTCAAAATAATTTTATCTTCTCTATTCTTTTTTCTCCAGATCTAATGATTATGACTCCTCCTCTCCTCCTCTCTCCTAACTCATCTCCTTCCTCCTCTCTCTCCCTCTTCCTCCTTATTCTCGCAGACAACAACATCCCCCTCTGTCACCATCGAACTTAAGTGTACGCTCCGGCCATATTGTTAATCTAAGAATAATATTATTTAGAAAAACTCAATATTATTCGCTTTTTTTCTCCTACCTATTTTCCCCACTCTCTTTTTCTTTTCCCCTCAAAACTAAAAAACCCAAATTTGGCCGGCAATGGTAATAGTGAAACCCTCGAATTCATCGAAGTTCTCATCGAAGGATCCGTCAAACAACAAATCAGTCTCTGACACTAAATGTGAAGATGTGGCGGAGGAGGCGGTGCTGGAGGAGGACGAAGAGGAGGTCGATGTCGTCGCAAGTTCTATAAGAACTCTAAGTTATTTGTTTTTTTAAAGAAATTTATAATTTCTGTTTGAACATCGTGAAAAGATAAAATTTAAAGAAATATCGGCTAAATATATTATTTTTTATAATTTTTTATGTTAAGTTCAAGTCCAAGTAAGTTTTCAGATTTTATGATGTGAAGTTCAATGTTTATGACGTTAAGTCTAATGAGTTGCAGCTTAAATCTAGGGATTTTATGTTAAGTCATTTTGGGTTGAATAATAAGCCTAAAGGTAGAATCTTAATTGCAATTGATTATATGTTACGTCTCATTTCTAGTATGTTAACTGCAAATGGGAACATGTTAAGTCTAAAGCGTTCTATGTTAAGTCCAATTTCTAGTATGTTAACTGCAAGTCGTTACATGTTAAATCCAAACATGTGTATGTTAACTCTAATTTATAATATCTTAATTGCAAGTCATTACATGTTAAGTCTAAAGTGTTGTACGTTAACTCTAATTTGTAATTAACTGCAAATCATTACATGTTAAGTCCAAAGCGTTGTATGCTAACTCTAATTTGTAATATGTTAACTGCAAGTCATTACATGTTAAGTCTAAAGTGTGGTATGTTAAATCTAATTTGTAGTATGTTAACTTCAAGTCGTTACATGTTAAGTCTAAAACGTGGTATGTTATGTTTAATTTGTGTGTTGTCAAGTCTAAAGATGTTCAATGTTAACTCAAATTAGACTTAATATGTAACAAAATACACATAATATTAAACAAATTAGACTTGTTATTCAACCCAATAGACTTAATATACAAGCTATTGGACTTATTATTTAACCTAATAGACTTAACATAAAAGCCATTAGACTTCACTTCCAACTCATTAGAGTTAATATTCCACCTCGGACTTGAACTTAACATCAAAAATTGTATGTTAAGTCTATTGGGCTGAATAATAAGTCTAATTTATTTAATATTATATGTAATTTGTTACATGTTAAGTCTAATTTGAGTTAATATTGAATAGATTTAGACTTGACAACACACAAATTAGACTTAACATAGCATACTTTAGACTTAACATGTAATGACTTAAAGGTAACATACTAGAATTTAGACTTAACATAGAATGCTTTGGACTTAATATGTAACAACTTGCAATTAACTTGTTATGGTTTTCACTCACTCGAGATACAGATATTTACAAAACGATACGATAAGAGTCCTAGCAAAACAAACGCAACCCTTTGGCTGACTCCCACAGTCGTCTCTCGGCCTTAGGGGAAGGAAAGACATAGTCAACTCTAAAGAGTTCTAGACATTCGACTCCTCAGTCTACTAACAAGTCATTGGCTCTTTATCAAGGGAAGCTCAAGGCACAACATATGGTCGAATCCTTTAGTGCAACTCGACCATCATGCTAATTACAAGACCTTAGTACCTTATTAGGGATAAATCCAAAGGCACAATCACAGAGGCCTCGGCCCCACCGACTTATCAAGCTGACTCTCTGGTGTCGACACCAAAGGCGATATTGGTCGGCACAAGATATCCTGACCTCCCAAACAAGTTGACATCTTTATATCAACTCGAAAGATGGTTATTAGTTGAGACGAGACGATATTCCAACCAGTCGGACAGGCCGACACTCCTGAGTCGACACGAAAGGCGGTGTCGGTCGATCCTACTTAGGGCACTCGACCACTCACTGGGTATTTCTGAGAAATGACTGGAGGGACATTCCCTGCTAACGATTAAGTTGAGAACTCGGTCCCAGCCCCAAGCCTCTATCCTAGAGCATATGTCAACATCTCAGTCCACCTCGGACAAGCCTTATCTAGATTTTGGCCTGATAGGTCTCCATGACTTGTTAGCTCAATCACTTCCCAGAAAATACGGAGACACACTCTCCCATAGTGAAGTAACTTTCCCTCAAGTTGCCAACCGACACCTGTAAGGCGAGGGATGATTCAACATGCCAGTATGCCTTCTGCCACACTCTCAATCACTTCCTAAAAAAATATGGAGACACACTCTCCCATAATGAAATAATTTTCCCTCCAGTCGTCAGCCGATACCTGTAAAGCGAGGGGTGACTCGACTCTTAGCCCGCACTCCAACACTGCTTCCCAAGGCTGGGATATAGATGATCTATCTGATCCCAACCAGAAGAGGGGAAAAAAGACCAAGAAGAAGAGAGGTAAAGACTTCCTCCTCCTGACCAAAAAAGGGGGAGGATCATCTCTAATGCATATTGCCACCTTAAGAACCAAATCGGTTCTAGACCTTCCCCTTCCCTACTTGAATTTCACTAACTTGACCATCGGAAGAACCACTGGGGAATCGGTCCCCGCCCTCTCACGGGTTTTTCTTGTATGTGCAGCGTGGACACCAAGCCCTCGTTCAAGAACCAGGCATAAAAGTCGAAGAAAGAGAGCGGGCCCTCTATCATCCTTCATCATCCCGCAACCATCCTATCTAGATTATTATTTGATATTAAGCATCAATAGTTTGGCGCCCACCGTGGGGCTACTCTTCTTTTTCAAGAAGACATACCAAGTTCTGATCAAGGGTCTGATTCTACTCACCCTAAAGAACAACATCGGAGTTACATCATCTAAGCTAAATAAAGTCAGAAGTTGCATCATTCAAGCTAAAGAATGTTAGCTTTGGCTAAGAGGAACCAACATAGGTGTAATCCTCAAAAGTCTCAGCAACTTATCTGGGGAATGTTTGCTAAGCACACCATCAATTAGATGGTAGAGCAATCTTCAATCCCCCTAGAAAATCCTCCAGTATAAGACCTACCATAAGGGTAGTTGTTTTTCTTAAAAAGTGGCTTTGGCTTCTAATCACCATCACAGGATGAATCTGGCCGGAACATAGGATTTGATGAGGCCAAATATCACTGAAGCTCCAACAGCTGATAGCTCATATGAGCATAGGAGCAGTGATTAAGTCTATGATAGGCGCCTGGGACCATGAGGACTCTTCGAAAAGGAAACTCTCCTATACCAGGGGTGGATTGCGGGAAAAACTTAGGGCCTGTCAGCTGGTTATTCTCAGGAAGAATGATCTTGACCCTTCAACCAACGTCTTCACCACTAAAGTTGCCTAAGCTCTGATGGTCGAAGCATGTGACATGCATGATCCCCATAAGGAAGAGTTCTCCATTCACAACATGGTCCAGTCCCTAGTACTCCCGAAGCTCCTTTAAGAAAACCGCCATGGTTTGTCATTTTTGGGGAGTACAATACCGGCTGGGGGGGTCTCTCTCCAAGAGAGTTTCCACTACAAAAGGTACCATGTAGCTTCTGGTCGTGCCCCAACCCTTGTGAACCCGACCTGGAGAATGCTATTCAATATGATTTATGGCGTCTGGGTAGTTCCTTTTGCCAAAAGTCGGCATGCCAACCTTCCGCCTCTAATGCCTTACTGAATATTCAGACTCAAAAGGAACCTTGGCTGATGAGATGGCAAATAGAGTTTTGACTCATCTTCGTTTATCAACAAGTCGTCCGCTATGAAAGCAAGTAAAATCCAACTAAAAGAGGTTCTATACTGGCAGCCTCATCCACTACAAAATTGCCTATGAAGCAGAGCCAAAGCAAGATCACAAGTGGTTCAACCCCCTTTGAGCATCAAATGCCTGCAAAAGATATTTTTCATGATAATGTAAAATACAGAACTGATAAAATGTTATTCAATATGAATTAACTCTGATCTCGTAGGGATCAAGGCTTCACTATGGCTAAAGACCTAGGCGTCATGTAAGACCTAGGTATCCCCAACAAGCCCTTGGCACCTTATCAGGAATAAACTCAAGGCTCTCACAGTTGTCTCTTAACCTTAGGGGAAAGAAAGACCTAGTCAACTCTCAAGAGTTCTAGACATTAAAAGAGCAAATAATATTGAGTTTTTCTAAGTAATATAACCCCTAGATTAACATATGGCCGGAGCGTGCATCTAAGTTCGATGGTGACGGAGGGGAATATCGGTGTCTGAGAGAACAAGGAGGAAGATGGAGAGAGGAGAAAGGAGATGTGTTAGGAGAGAGAAAGAGAGGAGGAGCCATGACCATTAGATCTGGAGAGAAAAGAATGAAGTAGATAATAACACTTTGGGAATTTTTGTTTTTCTTTTTCTCCATGTGCTTAGTTGTCAGGGAATAATGACTAACTAAGGGTTGAATCACAAAGATTTAGATTTTGAGAGTTGAGTCACATGGGAAAAAGATTGAAGTGGTTGGTCACATGAGGTTCTAAAAATTGGGGCCTTGACACAATTTTCTCTGAATCCATATATTATTAATTGATATAGTTTTATTGTGATATCGCATACAACTATAGTATTTATGTAAATATTTATAAATAATTGGAAATACATATTCCACATTATATTATTTTACAAGAATAGATTAATGGAGCAATAATAATAATAACAATAATACAAACATCCTGTACTAATATAAAAATATGATAGAACTTAGAGTTTAATATGAACAACTTTATAGTTAATTTAGAAAGCTTTTAATATGCTTCTTAATTAATAAGAAGAATTATGTTGATACCTTAAATTTTAAAAGTAAATGTGACCTTAGCCTTTTTATATTATTTTTCTTGTGTTTAAGCCTATTGTATTGTACCAACTCAGTAAATAGAGAATGAGCTCACAAAAATCTT
>NC_033801.1:120887743-120890141 GCF_001876935.1 Asparagus officinalis
TGAGATTTCTCCTCTCTTCCCCCTCGCAACTCAACCCTCTTCTTCTCTTGCCCTCACTCAACTTAACCCCCCCTGCCCTACCCCTCCCCCCTTCTACCTTTATCTTCTCGCTCCTCTCCTACCAAACTTAAAAATCCTAATAAAACTCTCTTAAAAAAAACCCTATCATTAAAAATTCCCAAAACCTAAACTCATAGAAACAACCATTAGATCTATCAATGGTCTAAACTCTGTCTCCAACGGTTTCACTACCATCATATCTACGGGAGACACTCTCCGCCACCGCCTTACCACTATTGGATTTTGAGGTTACAGACTTGGTGGATTTTGAGAGCGAAAAAGAGAACGAGTTATTGGTGATGGAGTTGTTGGAGGAGTTGATTTTGGTTTTATAACATAGTGGGTGGTGATGATGATGATGATGATAGGGATTTGGCAGAGAGGGATTTGTGAGTGTTATGGACTTGGTGGGTTTTGAAGGGGGCGGGGTTGTTATTGTTAGAGGAGTTAGTCTTGGTTTTGATGATGATGATGATGATGAGTATTTGGGAGAGGGATTTGTGAGTGTTATGGAGTGGTGGGTATTGAGAGGGGAAAAGAGAAGGAGTTATTATTAGAGGAATTGACTTTGGTTTTGATGATAATGGGGGTTTGGAGATGGAGAGTGAGGAACTTGATTGAATATTATTGTGTTGGAGATGAGAGACTTCTTGTTGCGGAATGCATACCGAATAGCACTCCTTGCAATAATTTTATTGTATGTTTTTTCCTAATGGCTTTTTGTGATTTTACAGATATAATTTTGGGGTTTATATGTTGATTGTTGATAACTAGGCCTGTCAAGAAATGGGGAATTCTATTTTTAGAAGTAATTTTCTTAGCTTTTAGTCTATGTGGTGTATTGTGGCTCCTTTACTCTAATTTGGCGAGGACTCCATATCAAAGAGAGAAAGGGGTGTGTGGGTGTGTGGGTGTGTGGGTGTGTGGGTGTGTGTGTGTATGTGTGTGTGTGTGTGTGTGTGTGTGTTTGTGGCTTTTTAGGATTTTATAGATCTGATTTTGGAGTTCATGAGTTGATTGTTGATAATTAGGCTTGTCAAGAAATTGGAAATTCCGTTTTTAAAAGCAATTGCCTTAGCTTTTGGTCTATGCGGTGTATTGTGTCTCCTTTACACTAATTTGGTAAGGACTCCATTTCAAAAGAGAGAAAGGGAGTAGTGATGATTGAGATCACACTAATTGCATGTCACAATGAAGATGAAGAGGGGAAGAGAATATATAATTTTGTAACAAAAAGAGGGAAATATTATGGATATCTCGCAGTGTAGTTGATGTTATAATATACAAGCTAAGGTTATGATGTAAATGTTAAGGTTTTAATATATCTATTAAGAAATTATGACATACATGCTAAAGTTATAATATACATGTTAAGGTTATAATATATATGTGAAGGTTATGGCATACATGTAAATCTTATCGCATACTTGTTAAGTTTATGTCATACCTATTAAGATTATGTCATACTGTTAAGATTATGATATAAATCTAAAGGTTATGACGTACATGTTAATCTTATCACGTATCTACTAAAATAATGACATACTTGTTAATGTTATGGTGTACCTATTAAGGTTATGCTATAACTATTAAAAGTGATAATTTTTTAGAGTTTTACCCAATATTAACTAAAATATTTTCAGAAGTGGTTATGTTAGATAAACTAAAACATCAAAGCTTTATCATTCACAACAACTACTTTAAAATCATAAATTTACCAGCACTAACAATAATTACCTTAAATTTTTGGTCTCCTCATCTTTCTCAACCTGAACATACATGGCATAACCTTAACATGTATGGCATAACCTTCACATATAGATTATAATGTACCTGTTTAATGTTATAATATATATGTAAAGGCTATGGCATACATGTTAATTTTATTATGTACCTATGTAGGCAATAAAAATTTCCTTCACACAAGAGAACTCAAAACCTCGCCTGTTTGAGTTCGCCTGCGTGCTCAAAGCAAGAAAAGCTCACCTGCAAACTTGACTTGTCCTAGTTAAGCTCACCTGCATTCGAGAGCCCAAGCAGAGCTCTCCTACAAGCTTGGCTCACCAACACACTTTGAGCCAATGTTCGCCAATATGGCTTGACTCGCCATCACGAGTCAAACTCACCTGTTTGTTTGACTCGTCGGCACAATTCAAGCTCACATGTTTGTTTGACTCACCAGCACGAGTCGAGCTCACCTATTTGTTTGACTCACCAACACGAGTCGAGCTCGCCTGTTTGATTGACTCGCCAGCATGAGTCAAGCTCGCCTGCAGAAAGTTCGCCCACACGAACCAAGCTCGCCTACAGACTCAAGCTCGCCTAATGCTTGGGGGTC
>NC_033801.1:120890151-120907295 GCF_001876935.1 Asparagus officinalis
GCTTGGGGGTCCGCCAGCCGACCCTACCTATTCGTTAAGCTCGCCTGCAAGCTCGCTTGAGCATTCAGACAGCGCCCAAGCTCGCCCGCAAGCCTGTCGACCTCGCCTGAACAGTGCAAGAGGCTGCTTGCTTGTAGGAGTGGGCCCACCCATATTTTACGTCCCGGGTAATGAGGCATTGCTCTCATCACCCTTATAGTGGTCACATCCCATAGCTAGAGGAGGGCATGGGTGCTCCTCACCTATTAGTGGTCACATCCCACAAGTTAAGGGGGAACCAGACTTTCTCTTGCCTATTTAAAGACCTTATTTGCCAACGTGAAAGGGGTCTTGCTCCTGGCTGGTGTTTAGGCTCTTCAAGCAGAAACTTCCATTGGCTTGCTTGATGGAATATTCTTGGCTATAATCTTGGATTGTTGAAGTAGACTCAATCTAAACTCTCAGATTGGAGACTCATTAGCTCTCTACAAACTCTTGCATTGTAGCCCTTTCTAAGCTTTCGGCATTGATACTTATCAAGCTCGGGTATAATCGAACTCAATCACACAAGAGCTTCTACTGCGCACTGAAGCTCAACCGCAATTTCGATCGAAACATCTAAAGGAAGCAAACTCGATGCAAGCATTCGGGGGAGGCGTCCTATCGCTACCGAAGAACTCATGTTAAACAAGAAGAGCATTCTTTTCGCTTCTATCGTAATTATTAATCCTTAGTTTGTAATAAGTCATTCTTATTAATACAAATAATCCCTTTTCGGGAGTCAATTTTTATGCCCTACAGAAGATGACACCACAGTGGGAGAAACTATTTCTTCAATCAAAATGGTGGTGGCGCAATTTGATGAAATTGTGGAGGGGACGATAATCGAGTCCATTGTAATTAAGTTTGACCAAGCTAAGTATGAGGAGTACTTATCTTCATCCTTCTCTGGTGGCAATGCATCTCACAGATGCTACAGAGTCGTGTGTGTGGCCCAACCCCAAGCAGCCGAGGCAACTACGCCTAAGTGCTCTACTCGAGCTATGGCAAGGGGTTTTATCTCCCCCAAGCCTATCAAGATCGAGCCAAAGACCAAGAATGAAAGTTGTAGGGCTGCTCGTTGGGTTGCCAAGCAATCCACGTAGCCCCCTACACAAGAGGAGACAATCCACGTGGACCACGCTTTCGTTATTAATATGAATGCTCCTCTCTCCAAGAGAGCCCAACTACGACGACGACAGGCTCTCACTTACCAAGAAGGACAGGCTCTCGCCCGCCAAGAAGCACAAGCCAGCATTTCCTATGATGGCCTGAATTACTATTCAGGCCTGAAAAGAGCCAAACAAGAACGTAAAGTTCTCAGTTCTGCTGAACTGAGCTTATCAGGCGAGCCCACCTACACAGGCGGGCTTCGCTCTGTCATTAATGTTCTTAAAACTAGCGAACTTGGCATTTCAGGTGAGCCTAACATTTTAGGCGAGCCTCGCTCCATGAGCAAAGTTCCCTATTCGGGTGAACTTAGTAACTCAGGCGAGCCCCCCAAATCAGGCGAGCTTCACTTTTCAAGCCATGTTTCCAATTCAGGCGAGCCCCCTTCCTCAGGCGAGCTCCGTTCTTTTGACAAAGTGCTCTGATCTAATGAACCGCCTATATCAGGTGACTTCACCAGATCAGGCAAGCTGAAGAAAACAAGTGAGCCCCATCAGGCCTGCCTGACACCCAAGCCTCGCCCACAAGCATGCCTTGGCCAAAAGGGCAAAGCAAAGACTAGTCAAACAGGCCGACCTCACCTGAATGAACAAGTAGCTGGAGCGCGCCAGAAGGCTGAAGCTCACCAGAACACGAGACCTCGCTTGTCAAGGCAGGCTTGCCTGAACTCAACATTTGGAGAATTTTCCAAGTGTTCTCACAAGTCTTCTTCTAAACCTTCTTTGCATGATTGAATGTTTGGTTCTTCTGACACCGAGGGTTGTCACCATCAACCTATAAGGGATCTCAGAGAACATTTGACTCGCAAGAGCACTATTCACGAAGCAAATCCTTAGTGCCACTGTGAGAGGCTCATCAAAGCAGTGCTTGCTGATTGCTAGTGTATTGAAACACTGAAACCATCGGTGTTCGAAAGACTTTCTTAGCAGTCTCTAGAGTCAAGACCTCCTCACCGGAGAGGACATGTTACTGATGATTTGAAACTCCCGACTGTTGACTATGAACATACTGTCCATACTACTGATGATTTAGAACTCCAAGCTCTATCAAAACATAGGCTGATGTGGAAAAGCTTTTCTTGGCCTGTTTCTTCGACGACGACACAAAAGTTTCGATGGCCACTTTGCTTGCTGAGAAACAAAAGAAAACAGAGTCGGTCAACGATTTTGTAAAGAGATTCAGAAATCGGTCACTTCATTGCCGAGACCAGGTCTCTGAAAGCACTTTGATCGAGATGTGTCGTAACAATTTCTTGATCAACATTCTATCTAAGGTCAGCGCGATGGAAACCCGAACCTAGAAGGAACTTATTCGCCAAGGCGAGCAGGTGGAAAACATGATCAAGAGGCTGGAAGTCGAAGAGTCTCGATCTAAAAAAGGATCTTCAGAATCAAGTGCCCCCAGGAACCCTTCTTGGTCGAGGGTAAAAGAGATCATGGCTATCGATTCTACTCTAGCCCCCAAGTCAGCTCAGAGACAGGAGCCCAAGTCTTTCGAGCAGTGCCCTCCGAGGCAATACAACTTCAAGGAAGACCAAGTTATATCTACCTTCGATACTCTCCTCAAGATCAACAGGATCAAGCTACCAGAGATCACGAAGCCTGAAGACGTGAACAAAATAGATGATCCGAACTACTGTGCGTACTACAGATTTTTAGGTCATCATACCTCCAAATGCTATATCCTTAAGGATAAGTTGCAAGCTCTTTACGATGCAGGAGTCCTAAAGAAGGAAAAGATGTAGAAGAAGGTGACTACAAACATGATCACTTTGAAATTTAGGATAGATCTTCCTGAAGTCCATGCACTAGCAGGGGTTGTACTCATCCCCAAGGCGGAGTTGAAGATTGTCAATGCCGATCCTCACAATAAATGAGAGAAAGGCTTGATGCTATAGATCTTGCCATCAGGACAAGTGATGTGGGTTCATCCTGATGTCCTCGACGATGAGCAGTGGACTTCCAACAAGTCCAAAGGCCAGCCTAAACTTTGTAACATCATTTCGGCAATTCCAGACGATGACAAAGTGGAGATAGCGACCCTCACTGATTCCGACAATGAGGTAGATGCATTGCTTACCCCACTGACAATAAGGTAGATGCATTGATTACCCGAGCGGGAAAGGACTTTGCTAAGAACTATCATTCGAAAGTAGAAAGTCTGGCAAGACCATCCGTAGGACCATCACCAACAGTCCAACTGAATCTCGACAAGCCGAGTTCAAGTGGTCAACCCTTTCGGTTCGAGCTACTCGCACAGCTGAAGAACATTCCAGTCAGGATCACCTTGTATGAGCTCCTACGGTTATCCAAGTCTACTCGGGAAGCTTTACGGGAGGCACTAGCTGACTCAGATGCTTTTGCTATGCATTTCTCGCCTACTTCGGAAGAAGACGTGGATAAAGGGTGTCCACAATGCTACTTAGCATCTAGGCAGCAGATTCCTTACATTACATTCACTCCATAGGATATGCTCATCAAGAGTACATCCCATGACCGACCCCTATACTTCACGGGATACGCCTGTTAAGTCTCATGTTATGAGCCTACATCTTCTAATCTTGTTTTGATGATTACAAACAATTTCTAATATTGTTTATCTAGTATTTGTATTTCTTATTAGGTATTCTAGACAAACAACGAAGTTGGAGGATGGATGGATTGCGCCATAACGATCATATCAAATGGAGGTTGACGGAATTGTGGAGTGAAGCCTATGAAATTCAAATTGAAGATCCAAGTTCTAGCTTCATCCGCGAGTGTACCAAGTTGAGCTTCATCGAAGATTTCAAGCTTGGGTATATTTAGTTTAGGTTTTATATTATGTGTGTTGGTACTTTAAGCTCAACATTATACACACACATTATATTGGTTTCTATGTATATATATACAATCATATATATATACACACACGTATTTCATTTATATATATATATATAACAATTGAAAATACATTTCTTGTTTCATACTTATATGCATATATATGATTTCATCAATATCAATTTTATTTAGTTCAAGAAATCATATTTATTGTTTTGAAAAGTTTGCAAAATATGCAATTTTGTGAAAATATTATTTTCTTGGTTTATAGACTTAATAACAATCATATACATATTTTATTAAGTCTATATAATTATTTTATAATGTTTCAAAACATGGTTAAGCTAAAATGTCAAAATTCATGTATATCACATTTTCATGTTTTGGACTATTTTGCAAAATAATGACATTTTACATTTGGGAGGTCCTTTTTAAAAACCAGTTTTTGTATCATATGTATTATCATGTCTATAATTATTTCTCAAAGTTTTATATTTTTGGAATTTATTTAATATTTTTAAACATGGTTTAAAGTTCTGTTTTCATGTGCATTTCTGGTCTGTGCAGTTTAGTCGACTCATAAGTCGACTCACGAAGTGCAGCGGAGTTGTGTTTTTTTGTCTGCTAGGTTGACTCATATAATCTGACTCATTAGTCGACTTATAAGCCGACTCATAGGTCGACCCATAAGTCGACTTATCAGAGAGCCGCTGCGCAGTAACGGTTAGTTTTCTGTTTTGTTTGTTTATGGGTTTTTGGTCTTTTTCTTGGGGTTTTTGCTGAAGTTTTGAATGGGTATAAATACCCCTTGGTCTCATCTTTCATAAACAATCCAAGAGAATGTTTTAACAAAGTTTTAACAAGGGTTTAAGTTTTGTTTAGTGTTTGTTTAAAAAGCTTTTAAGTATTTGAGAGTTTAGTTTGTGAAGATAATTTCACAAGAGCAAGTGGAGATCATCTATTGGTGTTTGGGCATTCAGCTCTTCTCCCTCTCTCTTGATATCATAAAGAAGTTTTCCTAAACTCTATTTCTAGCTATTTATTATATTGTTTATAATTTCCATATGCTAGATTTAAACTGAGTTTAGTTTGTTTTTTTATCAAATCTCATTGTTACACACACCCACTTGAGCTTATAGTATTTCATACATAGTATAATTGGTGTTGTGAGAGATTGTAACTTTGAGTTGAGCCTAATTGAGTTCTCACCTTGTTTAGAGAACAATCATTTGTTGTGTGCCTAATTGTGAAGTTCACTTTGTAATACACTTGTACACCGAGAGGAGTGTGTGGTGAGGACGGAGTCGATACCGAGAGGAGTGGCGTCGGTGGCCTAGTGAGAGGTGATAATTTCGAGCACTTGAGGGAGTCGATACGTGAGGACCAACACTTGAGGTTGTGGCTTGTGTATGTACTTTGTAAGGATTTGTAAGAGTTGTCGTTTGACTTGATAACCGAGTGTGTAGAGTTTTCAGTTAGCTAGAAAATCGAGTGTGTAGAGAAGTTTCGGCTTCCAAACCGGGTTATGTAGTGGATTCTCCCCAGGAGTGGGGTGTGGAGACGTAGGACGGAAGGTTCGAACTCTGTGATTATTTCCTTGTGTTTGGGTTTGGCATTGGCGTATTTATTCTTGCATATTGTTATATCGCCATTGTTGCATGATCATATTGTTTACCCTTGTTTATATTGTATATCCTTGCACATATCTTGTAGCATATCATACTTGCTAGGATATATTTGTTAATTAGTTTTAATCGGCATAAAATCGGATTAGATTAGCATAAGACCCTATTCACACCCCTCCCCCTCTAGGGTTCTTTCCTAGTGGCATTAGGGTCTAACAACGCCGGCTCCTCTCGAGTAGACAGGATCTAAGTAGATCCAGGGTCTGCACTAAGAATTGTCCCCTTGAAGCTTATCAAACACTTGGGGGTGCCTCAAAAGCGGTTGTCCGCAATGACTACTACCATCTTTGGCTTTAACGCCACCGAAACTCGGTCGCTGGGGAAGATCCGCCTCAAGTGCCAGTTAGGCGACATGAAGATGGAAGTGACCTGCTACGTCATCGATACGGAACCTTCCTATAACATGATATTAGGACGGTCATGGATCCATAACAACCAGATAGTCTCATCCACATTGCATCAGTGTTTAAAGTATGTAGACGACCGTGATCAAGTACATATGGTGGTCGCTGATAAGCAGCCCTTCAAAGGGGTTAAAAACTATTTCACCAATCCTTTGCTCTATCAGGACTCTAAATTGGGCGACAAGCCACCTGTCACGCCCCGCTTCCTAAAAATACCTGGGAATCGGAACGTGAACAAACCCGTAATGTAATAGATCAAGGAGAATAAAGAAAAATAAACATTTCTCCTCAACCTAATACGCTAAGCGTCAAGAAATAAATGCAAAGATATAGGTCTCCGATCACAATAGCGAGAATATAATGAATAACACAGAATAAAATAATACATATCACAAATGAATATCATCCAAGACATAATATTCAGGTCAACATGCCCTTATACAAAATTGAACAAATGAATACTGAAAAATATAAAAATACACTGATCAAAAGGAAATGAAAGTTCTACAAAAACAACTAGGATCAATAACTAAGCTTCGGCTTCTTCTTCTGCTCTGTCTGCAAGATATCCCTGCTGAGAATCCTCTGGCTCCTGGCGATCTCCCAACTGGACCTGTTCTTCCTCTAAGTCTGGTGTACACCACGGAAAATAGGTGTACGTCGGCGTTAGCACACGGCAAGATCCCACAAGGGAAAAATAGGAACGGTCAAGTGACCAAGGCAAAAACAGATATAATAATAATGGAAGCATGATATTGAAATACTAATAATCTAAATACAATCAATCACTAGAATATAATAATCAGAAGAATCTAATAAAATCAACCAAGTAACAAGTCGATCATACAGCTAGCGATCAGAATAATCATCCAAGTAACGATGTCATACAACTAGATAGAATTAATACTTAAAAATCTACAACAAGAGACGTAGTACGTCGAGCAAAATAATCCAAACAAGAAAACCCTCATGTATATATCATATGTCTCAAATTATAGATAATTAAATATTAACCCCAATCTATGTATGAAAAGAAAATACAACTGACCTACATCTCACACAAGAATTCATACTTAGCCAAGAAACGAAGTCATGTAACTAGCCATCCTAAAATAGGTCATCGGTCCTCATCCCACACAGAGTTAATGCTCATATCATCGGATAACTGACTGTTCACAAATCTCCTACGTGCATCCAATACCACTACACAAACTCAGTCAGAGGACTACACGCAATTTGTTTTCAGCCTGGTCCGAACTCAAGCTAAACTCGGGTGAATATCAAATTCACAGACCAAAGTGACTACATAAACTTTACTTTGACCCAACAAACAAACCCCAGTGACTACATGAATTCACTGGCGCGAGCCTGGAAGATACATCAACAGCCACATCCGATCACATGAACAAAGACTTTCCGGCCCATCCAAACTCTTCTCATTTTTCTAAGTCAACAATCAAAGTCCCTAATATCTCTGGTTCACCACCTAAATTCAGTCAACACACACACATGTCACTAAGTCTCATTCATGACGCACAAGGCCACTAAGTCATGAACTACTAATAGTTCTTAAACACAACAAGGAACAATAAAAGCAGACATGTCAAATACAGTAAAATATTCACAAAACATGAAATGTAATTATGAATCAGTAAAAACATGCATATAGTCTGATTTCATCAATATCTTGTTATCTGAATCTCAAAACTACTCATAAAAATTATCTACAGCTAAATAATATCCAATATGACTACGATTAAAAATGAAATCGAAAAACCATGATCGTTTTACACATAAAAAGTCGCAGTCTACAACTACCAACACAAAATCATAATTTAATTTAAATCCAAAATAAATAATTCTTTTTACAAAATAAATTCTTTTAAATCATCATAATTATCAAAAATATAATTCTTTTGCCGAAAATAACTTAACAACTCAAAATGACCCCTTTTTTAAATAAATAGTTTTAAATTATCTATTTTAATAACTATTCAAAACTAACTCATTTTCCAAATAAATTCCTTCTCATCATAATTATTATAAAAATAATCTTTAAAAATAATAATCTATTAATTCTTATCCTTACAATATCAGTTATTCCCATTTATCATTAAACAATCCACGTAGATAATTATATCACAATTTAAAAACTACAATCAATCACAATACAGTCAAAATATGCATATAATGTATAATAAATCTTAAATTCAGATTTGAGCAAGAGGGATCTTGCCTTAAATCATGTGCAAGCCTCTAAAACAAACAACAAGTAATCCACAAGTATAAACAACACGTTCTTCATTACCACACGTCGATGATCTTGTCCTCGTGTCGGTATTGTGCATCACAAAGCTCTCAAAATTCATAAGAAAAAGATCTAGGATTTTTAAGGGGAGAGGGTGGCTGCTAGGGTTCAAAGATCTGATAAAAAAAAGGAGTTTTCATAAAAAACATAGGTATTTATAGAGGCAAACCCGAAACAAACTCGTTTAACCCGAACCAGGAAACCTAGTCTGACTAGGAAAATCATCTTTGGTATTTTGACTGTAACGTTCTTATCCGACCTCAGAATGAGGTGATTTAAGATTTGTTAGAAATATATTGAAGAGACCTACAACTTTGGTATTTTGAGGTTTTCTAGATTCCAACTGCATCATTGTGTAAAATATAGAAACTCTTAACTGGTCATTTTTTCCAGATTTCTCTTCGTGCATGTTTTGTGTATTTGTACTCCTATATTCACAAATATATATTGAATTGATCTAAAATCAATTCTTATCGTACGCAAACATCAAAATATGTTATTTTTCAACATAAAACATATTTATCATGAAAATTTTCAAATTTACGGGGTTTTACACCACCGGTCGAGGAACCTAGTTGTGGCAATGAGGCTGATAGTGAGTCTGAGTACGACGAGGGTCTTGTCTTGAATGACATTGAACCCATTGTAATCGGCTATGGAGGCCTTGTTGTAACCAACAGTAACAAAGCGGATGAGTTTATCTTGAATGAAGATCCTTACTTTGCTTACTTGTCGTCTAGTTCAGAATCTAGTAATAACGAGTTTAGCAATTTGCATTGTAGAGTTTAGCAATTTGCATTGTAGAGTAATGACGAGTTTAGCCTATGTACTCGTCGTTCGTCATAGACAAACAAATGATCGAGTCCTTGCAAGCCATCTTCGTCGAACCCGCCCGGGGTAATTATCAGAAAGATTTCATCTTTGGAAGGATAGACCAGCCTATGCGCACAATGTGGGACGAGTCAGACAATGACGAGCTCGCTCCTCAATTCTCACACTACGGTCAAATTGCGAAGTGTATGATGGAGAGCATGAGTTATGACTTCATCCGCAAAGAAGGCTTGAATTACGACAAAGGGCGAAAGATACTCGTCCGACCTGCTTATGTTCCCAAAGGAAAGCGCGACAATTACTTTGGCAAAACTTGAAGAGGACTGGGTTACACCTCCTCTTCATCAGAGTTATATTTTAATTTTAATGAAAACTCTGAAGATGGTCCTTCCGGAGAATCATCGTCAACATCTTCGATTTGGGATTCAGATGTTAGCGTGGGAGATCTATTCAGGAACCTCTCAGTCAACATGACTACAGTCGATCCCGCCGAAATCAGAGAGGATGACCAGATCCCGCTTTATGATGAAACATGTGATCGCCTCGTCAGTGCCCGATGGAGTGGTTAGTTTGAACAACGTGAACCACTCACGGAGGACAAGATACTCCAAATAAATATGGGAGACAAGGCTAATCCTAAGCCTATATTTATTAGTGATAGCTTACCTCCCCAAGAGAAAGAAGACCTTATATTCCTTATCTGGGAATATATTGATATCTTCACCTAGAATTACGATGACATGCCTGACCTTGATCCTCAGATCGTCATGCATTGCCTCAACATCAACTCGGATGCTAAACCTGTCAAACAACAACAAAGACGGTTTCATCTAAAAATCATGGAGGTAATCGAAGCAGAAGTGAAGAAGCTGATTGAGTCAGGCTTCATCAGGGAGGAACAACACCCCGATTGGGTGGCTAACATTGTTCCAATCCTAAAGAAGAATGGAAATATCCGTATCTGCATCGACTTCAGGGACCTCAACATCGCATGTTCAAAGGACGAATTCCCTTTATCTATTACAGACGTCATCATCGACAATACTTGTGGGTTTAAAAGGATGTCCTTCATGGACAGGTTTTCAGGGTATAATCAAATCAAGATGCACCCTAAATACGAGAAGCACACTTCGTTCAGAACTCCGTAGGGGTATACTATTACACAGTTATGCCCTTCAAACTTAAGAACGCCGACGCAACCTATCAGCGTGCCATGAGCATAATTTCCCGGGATCATCTACGAAAGATAGTTGAATGCTACGTAGATGACTTGGTTGTGAAGAGTCGTAACAAAGACGATCGTCTTCAAGACTTGAGAATGATGTTCGAGCTGATGTAATCCCATCAACTCAAGATGAACCCCATGAAGTCATTTTTGGCGATGTCGAGCAACAAATTCCTCGGATTCGTCATCACTACGAAGGGAATTCACATAGACCCCGACAAGGTGCAAGCTATTCAAGAGCTTCAACCACTCAGGAATCTCAAGGAATTGAGAGGACTGCAAGGACATCTGGCTTACATCCCAAGATTCATCTCAAATCTTTCGGGCAAGTGCTAACCCTTCTCCAGGCTGATGAAGAAAGGTGTTTCCTTCGTATGGGATGAGCCTTGCCAACAAACGTTCGATAATATTAAGACTTATCTCTCGAATCCACCTGTCTTGGCGGCCCCAATCTCGGGGAAACCCTTCTTGATTTATGTACGATCGATGGAGCATTCTCTTGGTTCCCTCTTAGCACAGAATGACGATATCGACCATGAACAAGACATTTATTATCTGAGTTGAACCTTGCAGGGAGCCCAACGGCGATATCCCATGGTCGAAAAGTTCAGAATACAGAACCTGGCGTCCACAGCCTACAATCCATCAGCAAAGGGACTGGCCGAGGCTTTCAACAAGATAATCGTCAAGATCTTGACCAAACTGACATCCAACAGAAAGCACGATTGGAATGAAAAGCTCGGTGAAAGCTTATGAGCATATCGAACCACGGTTCGCACACCGATCGGTACCACACCTCATTCACTGGTATACGGTTGTGAAGCCGTACTACCGCTGGAAATTCAGATTTTGTCCCTACGCGTCACACTCGCAATAGGGATGATGACTGAACAAACTCATCAGCGACATCTTGCAGAATTAGAGGCGTAAGATGAAAAGCGGCTCGAAGCTTAACAACATATTGAGTTCTATCAAGTCTGAATATCCAAGGCTTTCGACAAGAAAGTCAAGTACCAATCTTTCAAGGAATGAGAGTTGGTCCTCACTGTTCGACGACCTATGATACTCAACTCTAAAAAGAAAGGTAAATTCCAGCCCAAATGGGAAGGACTATTCATAATAGAGATAGTCTATTCGAATAAAGCTTATCGTCTCGTCAAATCAAATGGCGATAAGATCATGATGCCTATTAACGATAAATTCCTGAAGAAGTACTACCCATAGTCTTCCTTCAACTCCCAAACTATCAAGTTAACAGTCACCTCTGATAGTTATTTTCTTTTAAATTTCCCCCGTTGATCCTTTTCAATGGGATGATGGGCCCACACAAAAGTTGTCATGTTAACAGTCACCTCTGACAGCTAATTTCTCCAAATTTCCTCTATAGAACCTCTCTAATAGGATGACAGGTGCACTCCCACTGTCATGTTGATATTACACCTCTGACAATCAACTTACCAATCTTCTTCAATAGGATGGTAAGTCCTTAAAATCACTCAAATCACGACAATCCAATCAACTTACCAATCATCTTTAATAGGATGATAAGTCCTCAAAGTCGCTCCAATCGCGATGATCCAATCAACTTACCAATCTTCTTTAATAGGATAGTAAGTCCTCAAAGTCTTTTTGATCACGACAATCCCGTCATATTAACATTACACCTCTGACAAATTAACTTATTAATCCTTTTCAATAAGATAGTAAGTCCTCAAAGTTGCTCCGATCGCGATGATCCAATCAACTTACCAATCCTCTTCAATAGGATGGTAAATACTCAAAGTCACTTCAATCGTGACGATCCAATTAACATACCAATCCTCTTCAATAGGATATTAAGTCCTCAATGTCGCTCCGATCGTGAATCCCATCATGTTAATATTAAATCTCTGATAAATCCCCCACAAATCCTCTCCAATAGGATGGTAGGTTTACAAAACTATCACATTAACGATTATCTCTGATAGTCAACTTTGTCATTCCCCCAAATGATACTGTCTGATCAGTCATCACACTCCTTAGTCCCTGAACGATTTGATTCATTCCGAGCATTCTAATATCCTTAGAACAATCGATGATAGTAGCCTACCATATGATGTGCTACTATTCTAATCAGTCGTCACACTCATACGTCCCTGAACGATCTGATTATACTAACATCATTATTTTCGTAAAGGATGTTGTTCATCGATAATGGCCTACCAAGCGATGTGCCCTATCAACTTCCCATTCTCGAGTAACGACCTACCAAGCGATGGGTTATTATTCGGACCCTCGATCGGTCATTTACCCAAGTGACCGTTCACCCTTAGGCCAAGTTGTTATATTTAATAACATGGTTAACCTAATTACAGCTTAACAGTTATAATTAACCTAACTCGACGCCTCAAATGGCTAAGGATAGGAAAGAAATTTTAGCGTTAAGTCTAAAAAAAACTTTTCGATAATTCACCATAATGAGGGGAATAGTATGGCTAGCCCGATTCAAACGGTAATCAGTAAAGGTAAATCAAATCTATTGATAGCTGACGGTTTGCTAAAAATTCTAAGTGTTAGTCAACTGAGAAGATATGAGAGCGAGAAGATATGCTCGCAAAGCGTTAAAAGCGACAATTGGACAACAAAAGCATAAACTTCATTCATAAAATTTTTTTAAGACAATGCATTCAAACAAAGTTAACAAGAATGTCTCAAAACTAATTCAACCCGGCGAGCTTAGTCCAGCAAGCTGAAAGATGCGAGCTCGGCCTTAACAGCGGCTAACTCCTTCGTTCGGTCTGCTCGAACCTGATCCGCCGCTTCCTTCTAGATCTTGGCATCAGAAGATATAGCAACAATAGTTGTTTCTTCTTGATGCAATGCATGTAGAGCTTGCATTTCTCTTTTAACAGCATGGTGAACACTCACGCTCTCAAGCTGGAGGTCCTTCAGAGTCGACTCTTCCTCGACAAGTTGGGCCTTCAGTCGAGCGATAGTGGAGGCAGAAGTGTCCATCGCAACCTACAATTAGCGTTGTCGCCTAAGCAGATCCGCGATGAGAGCCTCCTTCTCCGATAAACTCATCTCTCAAGCTTCACGCTCACGCATTTTTTTGATCCGAGCCTGGCCGATGAGTCGCACTACCTCATTAACCTCATCGGAGAAGACCAGCCTCTCCAAGTGCAGCATGGTTTCCTCTAGGCGAATGAGTTTCTGTTCATAGCGCCTGGCCAGTTGATCACCACCTGCGCATCGAATCGCCTTCAAGCTATCTACTATGAAGGCATCAAACTCCATGAAGGTCCCCCATATAACACCAACGATGGAGATTGCTTGCTTCATAGCATTCTTCAACCGTTAGATGAGACCCTGCACGGATCCGGAGTCCGGAGAAGCAGATTCCTAACCGGAGGCAATCATAGCAATAGGCTAGATCCAGGGAGTGGCCCTTCATCATCAACATGCAACCTCCATCCACCCCCTATGTTTGTTGGGTCTGGGAAAGCAGGCTTAGGTTGAGGCTGTGAGGGGAATTGCGAAGTAGACGCGGGAGTGGGCTCTTCTTCTTCATCATCAGAGATCGTGATGGGTTCATATTTGATAGGCTCCGATCCCGCAAGTCTCCTTTTACGTGAGATCTCTTCATATTGATCCGCTTCCCCTACAGGGAGGGGTTTCTTTCCAGATGACCTCAATATACGAGGCCTAATAATTGGGACCTCCACTTGAGCTGCAAAATACAACGGAAAGAAGTTAGAAATTCTGACTCAAATGGTTAAAAAAATTCTCTAAGTCTTGAAGACAGACGACCTACAAAGTGCAGGTGAGCTCCATCGTGCAAGCGGGCTAACAAAGCTCACCGATCAAAGCAGAGCTCGCCAAAAGATAGAAGTTTGCCTGATAGGTAGAAGCTCGTCGATCAAAGCAAAACTCGCCTATCAAGCTGAGCTCGGCTGGTAGGCAAAAACTCACCTATCAATCAGAGCTCGCCAGACAGCTGAGCTTGCCTGATAAAGTCAAAAGCTTGCCAATCAAGTGAAGCTCGCCTGATGAAAGCAGAGCTCGCCTAACAAGCAAGCTCGCCTGAATAGCAGAACTCCATCGGAGTTAACAAAGTTCGCCACAGAAGATGAACAAACATTGTTCATCTTCCCAGTCTTATTCGTTCATGAGTTCATTTCAATCCCATAGTTCTTAACTTACCATCATGAGTTTGGGTCACGCAGGTGGCTGTAGCGGCAGCGGCGGCACCAAGAGCAGCAGAAGAGGAAGTTGTCCTCTTCCCCTTTTAGATGAGCATCTTCTTAGGTGTCATTCCGAGGTTAGGGTTCGAAGAAAAGGGCTCTGGTTTGCTTTGAAAGCTTGAGCGAGAAATTTCAATAGCACAGTAACCACCTAACATGGGAGACGAACGCTTTATATAAGCGAAATCTCGACGGCCGAGATTCGTCAGCTCAGTCAAAACGAGCGGCTCAGATCGTCTATAACGATTTGATTCGACAGTTCGAAATCTAATACGCTAAGCGTCAAGCAAAAGAATATCAGTCATAGGTCCTTGATCACAATAGCAAGAATATAATAACAACCTAGAATAAGAAATAGACATATCATCAAAGTTGATCATCCTAGACATAAAAATATGGGACAAACATGCCCTTATTACAAAAATGGTCCAACTAGGTATATAAAAATACATTATCCATAATAAAAGAAAGTACTACTAAAAATAAACTAAGGACCATCAATAACTAAGGAAATAGCTAAGCTTCAACTTATTCTTCTACTCCGTCTGCAAAACACTCCTGCTGAGAATCCTCTGGCTCTTGTACGATTCCAAACTGAGGTTGTCTGTCTCCTAAATTTGACGTACACCAGAGAAAATAGGTGTACGTCAGCATGCATGGCACACGGCAAGATCCAACAAGGAAGGATAGAACGATCGAAAGACCAAAGCAATAACAGTAATAATAATAATAATAGAGCATGCAACTGGAATACTAATAATCTAAATATAATTCACTACTAGAATATAATAATCAGAAGAATCCAAAATTGATCGGTAACGAGGTCATGCAGCTAACGATTAGACTAATCATCCAAGTAACAAGGTCATACAACTAGATAGAATTAATACTTAAAAATCTACAACAAGAGACGTAGTATGTCGAGCGAAATAATCCAAACAAGAAAACCCTCATGTATATACCATATATCTCAAATTATAGATAATTAAATATTAACCCCAATCTATGTATGAAAAGAAATACAACTGGCCTACATCTCACAAGAATTCATACTTAGCTAAGAAACAAAGTCATGTAACTAGCCATCCTAAAACAGGTCACTAGTTCACATCTCATACAGAGTTAACGCCCATATCATCGGATAACTAACTGTTTACAAATCTCCTACGTGTATCCAATACCGCTACACAAACTCGGTCAGAGGACTACACACAATCTGTTTTTAACCTGGTTCAGACTCAAGCTAAACTCAGGTGAATATCAAATTCATGAACCAAAGTAGCGACACCGATCTACTTTGACCCAACAAATCAACCCCAATGGCGACACTGATCCACTGGTACGAGCCTGGAAGATACATCAACAGTCACATCAGATCACATGAACAAAGACTTCCCCATCCCAACTCTTCTTGTTTTTCTAAGTCAACCAGAATCCTCATTGAAACTCGGGTTCACCACCTAAACTCAGTCAACACACTCACATATGTCACTAAGTCTTTTCATGACGCACGAGGCCACTAAGTCATGAACTACTAAAGTTCTCAACACAACCAGGAACAATAAAAGCAGACATGTCAAGTACAGTAAAATATTCACAAAACATGAAATGTAATTATGAATCAGTAAAAACATGCATACAGTCCGGTTTCATAAATATCTTGTTATCTGAATCTCAAAACTACTCATAAAAATTATCCACAGCTAAATAATATCCAATATGATTACGGTTAAAAAAATAAAATAAAAAACCATGATTGTTTTGCACATGAAATGTCATAGTCTACAACTACCCACATAAAATCATAAATTACTTAAAATCTACAATATATAATTCTTTTTGCAAATAAATTCCTTTAAATCATCATAATTATCGAAAATGATTCTGTTTCCAAAATAATTTCTTTTAAATTATTATAATTTTTCTAAATGATTCTGTTCTCAAAGAAATTCTTTTTGATTAATATAATTATCCAAAAATGATTCCGTTACCAAAATAAATTCTTTTAATTCATAATAATTATTCTAAAATAATCTTTTCTCAAAATAGTTTAATAATTCAAATAACTTGTTTTTCCAAAGTAAATTATTTTAAATTATCTATTTTAATAATTATTCAAAACCAACTCCTTTTCAAAATAATCTCTTTTCTCATCATAATAATTCTAAAAACAAATCAAAATAACCACTTTTACACAAAATAATTATTCCTTTAAATTACTTATCATAATATCATTATTAATATTAGTCATCCATAAGCCCATGCTGATAATAACAATATTCATATGGTAACATAATCAAATGACGGTCAAATCGAAGCATATAATTAATTCATAATATATCTAAAAATTGAAACGACGAGTCAAAGGAAGTAAGATCTTGCCTTGGTGCGTCGAATGAGTCGACATCGGCCTCGCAGGTCGGATCTGGCGCGGTGGAGCGTGGCGTTGGAGGGTACTCCG
>NC_033801.1:120907639-120908534 GCF_001876935.1 Asparagus officinalis
ACGGCTGCGGGTTAACACGAGAGAGAGAGAGAGAGAGAGGAAAGAGAAACGAGAGATATGATATACATACACACACACATATATATATAGAATTTAGGGTTTGATATTTAAACGAAAATAATTAAAATAAATAATTACGGGTACTTAAAAATTAAACTAATTACGGAATAATTATCTATAAAAAACATACTAGTTGTATTAATACAACCGCTGATACGCAATTAAAGAAATAATACTATAAATTGTACAATTAAATAAGAATAATTAATAAAACATATAATTACTTATTTTAAAAATCAAATAATTATGGAATAATTATCTACGCGATAAAACGTACCAGTTGTACTAATTCGACAATTGATACGTAATAATTAAAATAATACAACAAATTACACAAGATAATATGTAATAATAATACAACATATTATAAGAAATAATACATAATAGTAAAAATAATACAACGTATTATTTAAAATAATACGTAATAGTACTGATAACACAACAGATTAATTCCAAAAAATTTTACCGCACAAAATAAATTTAAAAATATTAAAATCATTTAAATAAATATAAAATTTGGTCTTTTAAATCATAGAAAATTCTAGAAGGCCGAGAAAAATACAAATACTCTTCTAAAAATAATAATTAAATATTTTAAAATACTAAAAATTATTTTAACTAGTATTAAATTTTACGGTCATTATAAACGGCCACGAGTGTGGTGGGACGTTCAGAATTCCAAACAAATGGTCAAGAGTTGGTAGTTCAGTTTGAATGGCCATGATCGCTCGTCGAAACAACGATCAAGATAGAGAGTGTCGCTGAATCAACGACTTAGATCGAGCGCGTGAAGACGAGGTGCCCCCTTAGCTGGTGAGCGCAAGAAACCGCCTGT
>NC_033801.1:120908554-120937228 GCF_001876935.1 Asparagus officinalis
CTAGCTCGCCTGCAAACACGAAGCTCGCCCGCACATTTAGAGCTCGCCTACCAACGGCTTGAGCTCGCCTGAAGTCTCGAGCTCGCCTACACTTCATCGAGCTCACCTGAAGAGTTTAACTCAACCAAAGGGCTCAAATTCACCTAAACCAATAAACATTGATCCTCTTCATTCAAAGTGTTCCAGATCACATGCAACCTGATTTAGGTTTCAAAACTTTGAAGGAGGTTTTGTAGGCAATAAAAATTACATTTACATAAGAGAACTCAAAACCTCATCTATTTGAGTTTGCCTGCGTGCTCAAAGCAAGCAAAGCTCGCTTGCAAACTTGGCTTGCCCTAGTCAAGCTCACTTGCATTTGAGAGGCTAAGCAGAGCTACCTACAACCTACACGAGCCAAAGTTCGCCAATATGGCTTGACTCGCCAGCACGAGTTAAACTTGCCTGTTTGTTTGACTTGCCAGCACGAGTCAAGCTCACCTGTTCGTTTGACTCACCAGCACGAGTCGAGCTCGCATGTTTGTTTGACTCGCCAGCACGAGTCAAGCTCGCATGTTTGTTTAACTTGCCAGCACGAGTCAAGCTCACCTGCAGGACGTTCGCCCGCATGAACCAAGCTCGCTTACAGACTCAAGCTCGCCTAATGCTTGAGGGGGTC
Organism: Asparagus officinalis; assembly: GCF_001876935.1. NCBI lineage: Eukaryota > Viridiplantae > Streptophyta > Magnoliopsida > Asparagales > Asparagaceae > Asparagus > Asparagus officinalis. Next base: position 120,909,213 of record NC_033801.1, read on the forward strand.
CACCAGTCGACCCCACCTATTCACTAAGCTCGTCTGTAAGCTCGCTTGAGCATTCGGACAGCTCTCAAGCTCACTCGCAAGCATTTCGGCCTCGCTTGAATAGTGCAAGCGGCTGCTTGCTTGTGTGAGTGGGCCCACCCCATCCCACATCCTGGGTAAAGAGGCATAACTCCCATCACCCCTATAGTGGTCATATCCCATATCTAGGGGAGGGCATGGTGCTCCATACCTATTAGTGGTCACATCCCACAAGTTAATGGGGAACCAGATTTTCCCTTACCTATTTAAAGACCTTTTTTGCCAACGTGAAAGGGATCTTGCTCCTGGCTGGTGTTTGGTCTCTTCAAGTAGAGACTTCCATTGGCTTGTTTGGTAGAATATTTTTGGTTATAAGTTTGGATTGTTGAAGTAGACTCAATCTAAACTCTCAGATTGGAGACTCATTAGCTCTCTACAAACTCTTGCATTGTAGCCCTTTCTAAGCTTTCGGCATTGGTACTTATCAAGCTCGGGTATAATTAAACTTAATCACACAAGAGCTTCTACTGCGCACTGAAGCTCAACCGCAATTTCGATCGAAACGTTCAAGAGAAGCAAACTCGACACAAGCAATCGGGGGAGGCGTCCTATCGCTACTGAAGAACCCACGTTAAACAAGAAGAGCATTCTCTTCGCTTCTGTCGTAATTGCTGATCTTTAGTTTATAATAAGTCATTCTTATAATATAAACAATCCCTTTTCGGGAGTCAATTTTTACGCCCAACAACATATTAAGCTTATGTCATCCTTATTAAGGTGGATGTGTATATGTTAAGGTTATGATGTACTTATTTAGGTTACATTATAACTGTCGATTGTGATAATTTTTAGAGTATATTTAGCTAATTCATATATCTAATATCTTTTTGTTAAAGTTAATTGGTAATATATATAACTAACATCCAATGTTACATTAAACGTCGGGCGCTTCTAGGCATAGGACTTGGCGCCCAACGCTTAGATGCCTAGGCGGCCGCCTAAGCATTTTTTGGGCGCTTTTTTTCTTTTTTTAATTTTTTAATTGTGATACTTAAAGATATATATATATATATATATATATACCCAATCAAAGATACATAAATACAAAAATACCAACACATGTTATCCAAAATTATAATAGTCAATCAAAGATGCATACATACTAGATAGCAAGACATATAATATCACATATCTAGAAACTTAGGTTCCAAAATATTAGCAAAAAGACAGTCAAACATGAATAGTCTAGACTCTAATATAATGAGTTAACAATATGCATCTAATCTAATCTCATCATCAATCATCATCATCATGAAGTCCCTCCTCTATTCCATCATCGCTATCCTTCCCAGAATCCATCTCCATACAATCCTCCTCCTTATCTGAAACATCGTCATCCGAGACAAGAGGCTCTTCTTCATCATCCATCCCTGAAGTAGAAGCACTCGAAGGTCCTGCTAGCCTAGAACTCCTCCTATTGTCCACAGCCTAAGCCGCTCCCAATATAGCCTCTACCATCCTCCAAGTAAGGCCTGAGCCCAGATGAACTTCTTCCTCATCATTGGAGGCTGCTCCTTCTAGGATCTATGCTCATGTCTTACTATGATCATTAGATAGCAGTAGGTTCTAGTTTTCTCCTCTCCTCTTCTTCTGGTTGAGCTTTGAGTTGAACATCACATAGACAAGTTCCTCCAATCTCTTCGATTCTAACATATTCCTCTTCTTCGTATGGATCTTCGAAAGAAAAGGACAAAAATTAGAAAGCATAACTAAGAAGAATTTTATCTTATTCATAAGTTTAGAAACTAGTTTACCCCCCCTCAAATGTGCTTTAATTCCTTTCACAACCAGAAGAGCTGCTTGTCAAGTTGAGAAGTTTCATAGCCCTATTTTGCATGAGAGGACAATTTTCACCATGCAAATACCACCAATTAGCTACAAAAAACAATATATTATTAGTTGAGTCACTACCACTATAGCATAATAGATAACTTACAAGTAATAAATGATTCAATTTCTAAAATTACTTTACCTGGGTTCAAGCCCAATTTCTCTCTAGCCTTCACCGCTCCAATCCTAGAAAATGAACCCTTTCCTTCTCTATACCTCTCCAACTCTTGAGTATGAATTTCAACTTGTTGCTCTACATCAGGATAGAACAACTCTATCACATCTACAAATCCATCTTTCACCCTTTTGCAATTCTTCACAACATCATCCCTATAGAAATAGTAAGGATTGAGGTAGCAAGGAGCTATACGCAAGGGAGAAAAGAGCTGATCCTTGGACTTCTCATCTATAATATCAATCACGTGCTTCAAATCCTTCTCCTTCTTCTTGAAAACTTGAATGATCTCCTTCTGATCTCCTTCTTCATATCTGCAAGCATCCCCACTACAAATCCTATTGAGGGTTTGTAGTCACTATCGACTACCCTTAATAATCGATAAATAGGAGCATACACCTTCAAGACCTTGCCCACCGCCGTCCACCAATAATCACTCATAGCAATCACCTCTACCTTTTGGTCGTTAACGGTCTTTGCAAGCTTGCATCACACTCATGCTTCATCGGAAAACATATATCTCAATTTTCCTTTCTTCTCATGAAGACTCCGCAGAGTTAAAAATGTAGCAGCAAATCGAGTAACTCCGGGTCTCACAATGTCCCTTTAGTCACAAATGTGACGCATCATAAACAAAGTCTTGTGATGACTATAGATAAAGACGGTTTGGGTCCTCGCTTCTTAATTGGTCCTTTGAATAAACTTGTTGGACCCTAGAGGGGGGTGATTAGGGTCTTATGCTAATCTAATCCGATTTTATGCCAATTAAAATTAATTAACAAGATATCCTAGCAAAAATAAAATGCAATAAGATACATTATCTAGGATAAGCAATATGAACAATGAGATATATCCTATATGATGAAATATATATATACAAGGATATATAAACTAACACAAGATGATATATCCTACCAAAGAGATATACAATATGATATATGCAAGGATATGAAAACTAACACAAGGGGTAAACAATATGAACTAGATAGTGGATCATATAAATAATAAGACAATGGCGAAATGAGCAATGAGCACAAATAAGAATAAACGCCAAAGCACATTCAAACACACAATATGATCACGGAGTTCGGACCTTCCGTCCTACGTCTCCGCTCCCCACTCCCGGAGAGAAATCCACTATCACAACCGGGTTTTCTATGTTCACCCGAATAACGTTTACACCTCACACTCGGTTTTCTAGCTAACCAAAAACTTTACAATCCACACTCTTGCAAACCCACTCTACACCCTCACAAGTATTGGACCTAGCCGTGTCTCCCTTAAGTGCTTGGTTATAACCTCTCCCTATGCTCGTTAACCGATGCCACTCCTCTTGGGACGATCCCCGACTCTCACCACACACTCCTCTCGGTGTACAAGTGTATTACAAAGTGAATCTCATAATTAGGCTCAATATAATAATTGATTGTTCTCAACTATAGATGAGAACACAATGAAAGCTCACACTCAATGTTACAACTCTCACAACCCCAAATATATTATGAATGCAAATACACTAAGCTCAAGTGGGTGTGTATAACAATGAGATTCAATAAATCAAAACTAAACTCAATTAAAATATAGCATGTAGAACTTTATGAATAAAACAATAAATAGCTAGAAATAGAGTTTAGGAATTCTTCTCTGAAAATCAAGATGGAGAGGAGGATTAAAATGAAGTTCAAACACTGTAGATGATCTTCTCCACTTGTAAAACAATCTTCACAAACAAAACAGTCTTTGAACCCAACTAAAAACCCTTTTCAAAACTCTTTTAAACTTCTTTAAAACTCTTCTATGGGTTACTGAAATAGAAGGGGGTTTGGGGGTTTATATAGGAAGAGAAACAACAGCTAAAACCCAAAACCAAATCAACAAAAATCCCAGAAAATCAGGAAGCAGATTTCTGTACAATATTACCGTTGGGAGTCCGGCGGTCGACCGAAAAAATTCGCGGTCGACCGCGATCCAGATCCCAATCTGAGAATCGAGCAGAGACTTCTTCGGTCGACCGATGGAAATTTCGAGCTCACGGTCCGACCACTCGAAAGGACGGTCGCCGAACAAACTTTTGCTGCCACAGTGACGAAATGAACTGCCAAGGGGGCGGTCCGAGGCGTGCGTTCGACCGAGGACTGATAGCATTCCACAATACCTGATTTTATAAAAACAAATTTTGAGAGCTTTTGAAAAAATATGTTTTAAAAATAACAAAATGAAGTCGCGCAAAAAGATAATCGAAACTTTGGGAATATGTTATATTAAAACATATAAATGAAAGCCATGTTACAAAAAGAATTTTGTCGTTCAATTGGGCATTTCCGCATTTGTGAAAATATCATCATTTTGCAAAATAGGCCAAAACATGAAAATGTAAATATGTGAATTTTGACATTTAGGCTAAACCATGTTTTAAAACTTTGCACAATGATTATATAGACTTAATAAAATATGTATATGATTATTGTTAAGTCCAAAAACTAAGAAAACAATATTTTCACAAAATTGCATATTCTATGCAATGTTTTCAAAAACACAATAGAAAATATGAAATATATAATTTCATATATATAATCATAAAAACTCAAAACACATGTATGTATATATATAACTATATATATGCATAGAAACCAAAACTTATGTATATATATATATAACTATATATACGAAGAAACCAATAAATGTGTGTGTATAGATATTGAGCTTAACGTATTTAACACACATAATATAAAACCTATACTAAGTTACCCAAGCTAGATCTTGATCTTCAATAAGCTCGACTTGGTACACATGCGGATGAAGCTGAACTTGGATCTTGAACTAGAATTGCATAAGCTTCACCGATATTCCGCCAACCTCCATTGGATATCATCGTTGAAGCTCTAATCCATCCATCCTCCAACCCGTTGTTTGCCTAGAAAAAATACGAAAATACAAACACTAAACAAACAACATTAGAAGTAAATTGTTTGTTAAACATCATCAAAACAAGAAGGCCAACAATCTCCCCCTTTTTGATGATGACAAACAATTTACAAAAAGAAATATATGCATGAAGGAAATAAATATATAATTTATAATTCACATGCATATAAACAAGAAAGAATATACTCACAATATTTCTCTCCCTTTGACAACATCAAAAAAGGGACAAAAGAATTAAGAGAGCGAAAGCTCCCCCTATCAATAAGCATAGGTGAGTATAAAAACAAACATAGAATAGGGAATAGCTCCCCCTATTAAAATGCCATATAAAATATATGAAATAAAGATCAAAGCAAAACATGTGAGCAAGCATACATGAATATGCTAAATATCACTCACATACAAAAAGATAACGAGAACACATATAAATATGTAAATATGAAAATAGTGTCTCATTAACAAAAACATAAAGATCAAAAATAGATTTATGAAATCAAAAGAAAAGGAACAAGAAAATCATGTAAAAGGTTTTCAAATGAAGACAAACCAACCAATAAAATCATAAATCACAAGTAAATCATATAAGAACATAAAACCAAATCATCATTGATTTTAAAAAATCAAGAGAGGCAACCATATCTAGCTCTTGAGCTAATAATAACCCATATAAACATTCTAGCATCCGGTAAACATGATTTGGGAATAAACACCCAATAAATCCGGAGGGTTATATAAGTACAAACCTCTCATCAAAACAAAACAAATAATCATGAAAACAAAAGATTTGATACAAGAAAAATTGTTTTCATAACCAAAAGATTTTAAAGCATAATTTTCAAAACCAAGAAAAGGAAAAAATAAGAACATTTAAATTCTTGGTTTAAAAAATCAAATTTGTTTTGGTACCCAAGAACTCTTGGTACCAAAAGATTTAGGGACATGACCCCTATCATTTAAGCTCAAAGCCCTAGGGTTATGAACCCTTTTGGACACATGTAGTGTACTAACACGGTCAAAGCAATAATCACTCAAATGACCCTTCCGATTATAATTTGTGCAATGAAAGAGATCCATTTGTTTTTGTGGACCAGTAGCTCGTGCACGAGAATCATTTGCAAATAAAGATTTTCTTTTAAAATTATTTTGCAAATGAGAAACATCATTAAACAAAGGTGGTTTACTTGAGAAATTTGGCAAGTTCGAATATTTTTTCAAATCATAACAAAACTTCACCAAATGGCCAAATCTACCACAAACATCACATTTAAAAAATATTTTTTCAAATCATAACAAAACTTCACCAAATGGCCAAATCTACCACAAACATCACATTTAAAAATATGTGGTCTACTAGAAATATTTGACAAATAAGATTTCTTTTTCAAATCAAAACAATATTCAGCCAAATGACCAAAACGACCACAATGATCACATCTATACACATGAGCATGCTTATGATAAACAATGGGTGCATATGTGTGTACATGTGATGAAGAAACTTGATGAGATGCACAAGAAGGATTAATATTCTTATGTTTGTGTGCATCATAGCAAAATTTAGCTAAATGGCCTTTACGACCACAAATGGAGCACTTGTAAACTTTGCTATATATGTGTGCATAATGAGTGGATGATGACTTAGACTTGGCACACATATTCATAAGCCTCTTATGATTATCAAAGCAATTTTCAAAAGTTGAATCTAAAGATGAAATGCATTTTTTCATAAGATTCAAGTCTTCATTTTTAGGCACATATGCACTTTTAGAAGTAGAACATAAATAGTTATTTATAAAAGAAGCAGTATCATTTTGTATGTTCTTTACTTCTAATATGACATTATCTTTTTCATGAGTTAACTTGGCAAAGTTTGAAAGCAAAGAATCATGATCCGATTTTAATTTTTTATTATTTTCTTTAAGGATTATATTTTTATTAGAAATAATATCAAACTTAGAAGTTAAAGACTCATGATCGGATTTCAAAATTTCATGCTTGCTTTGTAAATTAATGAAATCATTTTGCAATTTCTTGTAGGCATGCAATAATTTATCACGTTTCGAACTTGCAAACCTCACTAGGGCTATCGCCTAGTGCTCGTGTGCATGAAGCTCCTTTAGAACTTGAAGCGGGATCCTCCAAAGCTTGTCGGATCGCCTCCAAGTCTCCTTGATGCGCTTCTATGAATTTCCATAATGTATAAGCGCTATCAAAAGAATCAAGCTTGTTAGACATAAATGAATCAAATGCATTTAATAAAAATTCTAACATAAGCTTGTTCATAATAAACATCTTTTTATCATGTTTGCTCCACTTGGATTTCTCCAACGTGGGCACAATATAAGCACAATTAATGATTTCCCATAAATCTATATTTTTAGATTAAACAAATATTTTGAATCTAAAGCACCATTGAGCATAATGGAAAACATTAAATTTAGGAGCAATACTAGAATCATAGCCTAAACAAGATGCATCATTCATATTCATAATTTGTAAAAATATACAAGCAAGATACAAATGCAATCAAAACAAGATTAGCACAAAAAGATAACTTGGATCTTTAACTCAAGGCGATTAGACCTTAAATCAAAGAGCACCAAGCTCTGATACCAATTGTTAGACCCTAGAGCGGGGTGATTAGGGTCTTATGCTAATCTAATCCGATTTTATGCCAATTAAAATTAATTAACAAGATATCCTAGCAAGAATAAAATACAATAAAATACATTAGCTAGGATAAGCAATATGAACAATAAGATATATCCTATATGATGAAATATATATATGCAAGGATATATAAACTAACACAAGATGATATATCCTACCAAAGAGATATACAATATGATATATGCAAGTATATAAAAACTAACACAAGGGGTAAACAATATGAACTAGATAGTGGATCATATAAATAATGAGACAATGGCGAAATGAGCAATGAGCACAAATAAGAATAAACGCCAAAGCACATTCAAACACACAATATGATCACGGGGTTCGGACCTTCCGCCCTACGTCTCCGCTCCCCACTCCCGGGGAGAAATCCACTATCACAATCGGGTTTTCTACGTTTACCCGAATAACGTTTACACCTCACACTCGGTTTTCTAGCTAACCGAAAACTTTACAATCAACACTCTTGCAATCATACTCTACACCCTCACAAGTGTTGGACCTAGCCGTGTCTCCATCAAGTGCTCGGTTATAACCTCTCCCTAGGCTCATCAACCGACGACACTCCTCTTAGGACGACCCCCGACTCTCACCACACACTCCTCTCGGTATACAAGTGTATTACAAAGTGAATCTCACAATTAGGCTCAATACAATAATTAATTGTTCTCAACTATGGATGAGAACACAATGAAAGCTCACACTCAATGTTACAACTCTCACAACCCCAAATATATTATGAATACAAATACACTAAGCTCAAGTGGGTGTGTGTAACAATGAGATTCAATAAATCAAAACTAAACTCAATTAAAATATAACATGTAGAACTTTATGAATAAAACAATAAATAGCTAGAAATAGAGTTTATGAATTCTTCTCTGAAAATCAAGTTAGAGAGGAGGATTAAAATGAAGTTCAAACAATGTAGATGATCTTCTCCACTTGTAAAACAATCTTCACAAACAAAACAGTCTTTGAACCCAACTAAAAACCCTTTTCAAAACTCTTTTAAACTTCTTTAAAACTCTTCTATGGGTTACTGAAATACAAGGGGGTTTGAGGGTTTATATAGGAAGAGAAACAACAGCTAAAACCCAAAACCAAATCTCACAAAAACCAAGAAATCAGATTTTCTGATTCTGAAGAAAATAGCCGTTAGGCAGAACTGACAGATCGGCGGTCGACCGAAAAAATTCACGGTCGACCGTGATTCAGATCCCAAACTGAGAAAACGAACAGAGACTTCTGCGGTCGACCGATGGAAATTTCGAGCTCACGGTCGACCACGACGGTCGACCGACAAACTCTTTGCTGCCCACTGACGAATGAACTCAGGAGCGGTCGACCGGTGCGGTCGACCGAGGACTGATACATTCCAAAACTGATTTTAAAACAGATTTTGAGACTTTTGAAAATATGTTAAAAATAACAAATAAAGTCCAAAAATAATGAAACTTTGGGAAATGTATATAAATATATAAATGAACATGTTACAAAAAAAAATTTCCAAATTGCATTTCCCATTTGTGAAAAATCATCATTTTGCAAAAATAGTCCAAAACATGAAAATGTAAACATATGAATTTTGACATTTTGGCTAAACCATGTTTTGAAACTTTGCACAATGATTTTGTAGACTTAATAAAATATGTATATAATTATTGTTAAGTCCAAAAACTAAGAATATAGAATTTTCACAAAATTGCATATTCTATGCAATATTTTCGAAAAACACAATAGTAAATATGAAATATGTGATTTCATATTATAAGCATGAAAAACCAAAACCATGCATGTATATAAATGTATATAACTATATATATGCATAGAAACCAAAACTTATGTGTGTGTGTGTGTGTGTGTGTGTGTGTGTATACACACACACACACACACACACACACACACACACACACACACACACACACACACACACACACACACACACACACACACGAAGAAACCAATAAATGTGTATGTATAGATATTGAGCTTAACGTATTTAACACACATAATATAAAACCTATACTAAGTTACCCAAGCTAGATCTTGATCTTCAATAAGCTCGACTTGGTATACATGCGGATGAAGCTGAACTTGGATCTTAAACTAGAATTGCATAAGCTTCACCGACATTCCGCCAACCTCCATTGGATATCATCGTTGAAGCTCTAATCCATCCATCCTCCAACTCGTTGTTTGCCTAGAAAAAATACGAAAACACAAACGCTAGACAAACAACATTAGAAGTAAATTGTTTGTTAAACATCATCAAAACAAGAAGGTCAACAAAACTCAACTTCCCGATGCTTTCAAGCATCTGGCCAACAGTGTGTGCTGCACAACTAGTCCAAAAAATCCTCGGCCTCGCCCTATATAAAAGCTCCTTCTTGACCATATTTGTAGCTGCATTATCCGTGACAACACAAATGGCTTTATCAGCTCCAATCTATTCAATAGTCTTATTAACCCACTCAAATATATATTGCCCTGTATGTGACTCCTCAAAGGTTTCAATCGACTTATGGAAAGTTGTCCCCAATCTGTAGTGGATGTAATGATTCATTACCGACCGCATCTTTCTGTCTGACCAAGCATCCGTCATAATGGAGCATTCGTTCTTGCCCCACTCCTCCTTATGTGTCTTTAAGGAGACTTTTGTTCTCTCAACAGCTCTTCACAATAGGGGCTCCCTCAACATGTACATGCTGGGAGGTCTATAGCTCAGTCCATAGTCGTCAATAGCCACACATGCCTTCAAAAAGGAATCTGTGGAGATGGCATGAAAGGGGATGGTATTTTCTTATGCCCTAGTAGCTAACTTATCATGCACCCAATCTCTCTTCTCCTTCAAGAAAGAATTCTTCACTCCTGTCTGCTTCATTTTCCCTTTCAACCTCTTCGCTAGCTCTAGATCACTAGCGGTGTAAGTATCTATTGGCTCAACAGTAGGCTCTCTAGACCTCTTTGAAGATCCATCGCATGTGGAAGGAGAGATGATTTCATTTTCATCTTTTTCTTCATCACATGTCCTCGTCGTGTGAAGTTCTTCTTCTAAGTCTATAGTGTGCCTCTCCTTAGCTTGCTTATTCTTCGAATTAGCATCAATCACTTCTTTCACACTCTGCTTATCTTTTTCATTAATCATCAAACACAGTTTGGTGTCCCCCTTTATCCCTGCAAGACGCTTCTTAAATCGATGGATCCCCACATTCACCTTATGTCCACATAGTCGGCATTGCACAATATTCAAAATTTTTGGGTCCAGACAAAATCCAAACTCCTAACCGATGTCTCCTGAGTTCCTTTACCTTTCATGGGGGGTACGGGGATAGTGTTGGAACCCGTAGACTCCTTCGTTGGAGCACCCGACATTCTGAATCACAACAAGTGAATAAACAAACCATTCATATACATAAGATCAAATCATGATTAAGAGATAAACTAAAGTATTAATTATTAAATATATACTTAAACCAAATATTTTAAACATAAGTTAACAATAACTTAAGTTTAAGTTACTATTAATAACTTAACAAACTTAAGTTTACTATTTACAGTTTACTTAAATGTAAATTTACTTTTAACAAAAACTTAATATTAACTTAAACTTAAACTTAAGTACTGTTAACTTAAACTTAAGTTTAACTTAAACTTAAACTTAAGTTTAACTTAAACTTAAACTTAAACTTAAGTTTACTGTTAATTCATACTTCTTAAGTTTAAGTTACTATTGTTAACTAACTTAAATAGATATTTAAGAAGTCTAACTGTTTACCTTGTTACAGAGATTAGGGGAGCTCGGAGATCAAAGATGAGGTGGGAGGTGTTCGACTAAACTTCCGGTGCCGAAGATGAGCTCAGAGATGGGATCTAAGACAAAAGGCTTCGACGAGATCGAATACGAGCTCGAAGATCGAAGACGAAAGCCTTCAACGAGATCGAAGACAAGATCAAAGACGAAAGGCTTCGATGAGATCAAAGATAAGATCAAAGAGGATGCTTTGATAGAGTTGACTTCAACGAGGCCTCGACAGCTCCGAAAGGCTTCAATGATGGCTTCGATGGGGCTTCAACAGTCGACGAGGCCACGAGAGGCTCTGAGAGGATTCGACGAGGTTGGGGAGCTTCGATGAGGAACAGAACTTCGGAAGCGAGCAAAATTTGTGGCGGCGTCGGGAGTGAGAATGAGAATTAGGGTTATTGCTGTTTAGTTTAGGTTCGGGTTTGGGTTTGGGTTTGGGTTTGGATTTGGATTTGTTTATTTCAGTGCCCAAATTAGTTTTTTTTGAAGTGTTGGATGGGCCGTTTAAGTGGCCCGCTTAACTTTGGGTGGCCACGTAGGCGCTCCTAGCGCCTAAACATCGCCGCTCAGGGTGTTTTGAGACATCCTAAATACCGCCTCCGCCTAAACGGCTACCTAGGGCATTTTTTAAAACACTACTAACAGCTAACGGGTAAACTTACAACCAATGGGTAAACTTAGTAATCAATGGTTAAACTTAACACTTAATATTCAGAATTAACATTCATTGTATAAACTTAACAGTTATGCTATAAACTTAACATCCAACGAGTAAAGTTAACATCGACTATGTAAGATTCATTGCTAATCCTTCATAGTTCATAATCAATCTATACAATTATATGTTTGTCTAGTTTTGATATTTGCATACAAACAACTTGATCATTGCACTTTACATGCTTTTATACCCTCATTGTTGTAGGTGTAAAATTTGATTTCCCAATATGGGGATTTTTTTTGTATTGATAAGAATAGCTTATTATAAACTAATGAATCAAAGGTTTACAAACAGAGGAGAAGGGAATGACCCTTTTTGTTTAACGTGGGTTCGTTGGCAGTGATAGGATACCTCCCTCGGTGCTCGCGCCGAGTTTTCTTTCCTTGGATGATCTGATCGACGTTGTGGTTGGAGCTTTAGTACGTAGTAGATGCTCGGTTGGATGAGTTCGACGGCTGAGCAATTGCTTGATTGCTCGAAGCCTAAGTATGCTGAGATCTCAAAGTTCGGTCCTCTTTAGCTGAGGATTCAAACGAGATCACGAACAAGCAGATTGCCAAGGAGTTTGCCAAGAGCCAGGCTCGGTACTCTTAGAGCTTAAGAGAACTGATTGCCAAGGAGCCAAATAGGTCCGGTCTTGATCAAGAATTCAATACCTCTCTTTTGATAGCCATCATTGGCTATTTATAGTGGAGGAGAAGCATGACCACTCCCTCAAATTGTGGGATTGTGGTTGAGGGGGACTATAACTTCATCCCTTAAATCTTAGGATATGGCCATTAGAGGTGAGGAGAACCATTCTCCATCCCTTAGACCATAGGGAAGGAGTGTACCCACTCCCGCATTTTAAGCTCAAGTGGCTGACTTGGTCCAGCTGTACATGCGAGCTTGACATTGCAGGCGAGCTTGGGCTGTCAGGTGAGCTGGCAAGTTTTCAGGCGAGCAGGCGAGTCTGCAGGCACGTTTGGGTCTGTAGGAGAGCTGGAGCATGCAGGTGAGTTGTCAACATTGGAGGTGAGATGGCGACCCTACAGACGGTCTGGTGACCCATTCAGGTGAGCTCAAGCCTGCAGGCGAGCTCAAGTCTACAGGCGGGCAAGCTTCAAGGCGAGTTCAAGCATTAGGAGAGCCCAAGGGGATCATCAGGCGAGCTCCTAGTTGTCGGGCGAGCTTGCCTTGTGCAGGCGAGCTTCAAACACGCAGGCGAGCTTCAAACACGCAGGCAAGCTTCCAATTGTCGGGTGAGCTTGCCTTGTGCAGGCGAGCTTCAAGCGTGCAGGCGAGCTTGGTTCATGCAAGCGAGCTTCCAATTGTCGGGTGAGCTTGCCTTGTGCAGGTGAGCTTCAAATATGCAGGCGAGCTTGGCAGGCAAGGCTGTGCAGGAGAGCCAACCTTATTTAGGTGAGCTTAAAGATTGAAGCCTTCAGGCGAGCTAAACTCATTTATAGGCATAAACTCTTTTATAGGCGGGGTTGCTCTTCAGGCGAGCCCCAGAACATGCTATGAAAAACAAGTCATAACTTTCAAACCGTAAGTCAGAATTGAACGAATTATATATAAAAATTGACTATCTCGATGAGATGGAGCCGACCAAACCCACCCTAAAGGGTTCAGTTTGCTCCTGTCCATTCTGCCAAATTCCTTCCGGTTTGAGAGATATTAGCGTTTCCTCTTTTTTGCTATTTCGGGCGAGGTTTTAGCAGTCTTGTTCTGAACTTCTCTGATAGGGATTAAATATAATTTTTATTACCTACAATTGTCCATTCTATTTAATAAATATACTGTCTAGTATCGTATGTTTTCATAGAAAATAAAGAATTTAACAAATAACAGCTCAAGTAAAATTATATCAAGTCCAAAAGAACTCTGATTGAAGCCTAGAAGAAACCCATAGAAGCCCAATATAAAAGAGCACCCAAGAATTTTAACAAAAATTAAAACCAAAGAAGTATCAATACTCGTATTGATACATGTATTGATAGTGGTCTCGATACTAGTATTGATGCCAATATCGCTACCTGTATCGATAGTGACGTCGGCACTAGTATATATACTGTATCGATACCCAATTAACAATTATAAATCAAATATTATAATTGTGTAACTTGGGGCTATGTTTGATCTAACGACTAATATTGATTTGTATAGTCTATAAATAGGGTTAGATTGTGAGGGTTTGAGAGAGAGGTAAAAATTTTATAAACTTTATTTGAAGAGGAGGGTTACTCTTAATTGACAAGACCTTTTAAATTATAAGATTTTTATTTGCAATCAATATAATTTCCATTTTCCCCTTCTTTTCCTTTAGTGATAATATTTACTTCTCAAGAGGCCAACCTCTTACAATGTGAGTCTTCATTTCCTCTTTTTTATTTTTTTGCTTAGTTTTTACATGTTTTAGGTTTTTAATTTTAGTTTTCAATTTCATATTTTGTAGATTAGATTTATTACTTTGTAGTGTATATTTATTTCATGCTTTATAATGTAGATTTATTTCCTTGCTCTTTTAATTGTTTTGTAGTGTAGATTTATTTTGTCGCTCTTTTAATTGCGTCATAGTGTAGATTTTCTTTCTTTATTTACTTTATAGTTTAGATTTATTTTCTTGTCTTTAATGCTTTCTAGTATAAAAAAATTCTTTGTTTTTATTTCATAATATGAATAGTTTAATTCTTGTAGGAAATCTAGGATTAGATGAAACTACTTTTATTTTTTTGTGTGTTGGATATCTTGACCCCAAGATATGTTTATTTTGATGATAACAAATATTATATGTTGTGTGTATTTTGTGCTAACATATGTTTTGTAGTATCAGAGCAAAATCAACAATGATATTCAAAGAGATACTCAAGTTCAAGACAACAAGACAAGCAAAGAAGAAGATGTGCTTAATCGTAAATTTGTAATTTTACATTTCCTTTACTTAGAATTTTGTACAAGCCTTGATCACTCATAACATATATACGCACATAGTATTTAGAATACACTAACACATGCTTAGTGTGTGGTTAACTATAGAAATCCCCTAAGTTAACCATTAGAGTTTATAGATATAGAGTGAGTCTCAAAACATATCATATATCTCATATATATGTATCAATAGTCGACCAATACTCTTAGTAGTATACTACTATCCTTAGTAGTAGACTATTAAGCCAGTTTGTTACTCTTAGTAGTAGACTACTCTCCTTAGTAGTAGACTACTAAGCCAGTTTGTCAAATATTCAGAAACTACATATGTACAGTGCAGTCGACTACTAAACAGTTATATGACTTCACAGAGTCTGTTTTGACTCAGTGTAGTCGACTACTAAGTCTTATAGTCGACTACAGATACAGTTTTCCAGCTTTTAGAATTTGAATATATGACTGTTTATAGTCATTTTAAGGTGTTAATTGAGCTTTAAATTCAAGTTTTTCAAAGGCTATAAATAGGTATTAAGTTCAGAATTTGCCAATCATACATTCATATCTGTAAGATTCAAAATTTGTGCAAATTCAAGTGTTCATCATTCAAATTTTCATTCTAAGTGTTGAGAAAAGAAAAGTTCTGAAAGTGTCTTTGATTCCATCATTCTAAACGATTAATAAGGCATTATTCAGAGAGTGAAAAAGTTCCTAAGTCACTGCTGCACACCACCTACACTTCAAGGCTTATAGGAGTTTGTGTTCTTTCTTCAAAGAAGCTTTCTCTCGGGTGTGAGAGAAGATCTCTTAGTTAAGAGATTGTTTGCAATTTACAAGGACTTACAAATTGGTCAGGTTTGGTTTTGACTTTGTAATTGGTTCAAAATCATAGTGGAAATCTTAAGTGGGATTTGCTTGGGGACTGGATGTACACCGGGGTAGTGGAACCAGTATATATCCTTATGTTTGTGATTGTTAAATTTTTGTGATTGTAGTTCATTGTTATTGCAATTTATAACTCATCTTGCAAACTTATTAATTAATAACACTAATCATCGTCCTCTAAGTGTGTGCTTCCGCAGATCCTACATTGTGTATTTTGAATGCACTTAAAATGATCATGTTAGGATAATCAACTAGAGGACTAATTAGTAGAAAATGAGTTTGATAGTCTATGCCTTACTTAAGTGGTTTGATTGGTTATGTTTATTTAATTTTAGGACAACTATGTAGTTGTTTATTTCTTTCATGAGTGATAATATTACTTAGAAATGATTTTGATAGGTTATGCTTGTTTTAATTAACTTGATAGTCTATGCTTAGGAAATATAAGAAATATGTGAATAAATTATAATTTTAAAATTAATTAGTAGATTCAATCCTAGATTCTTATCCTCTCTTCATTTCCTACATCTTTTCATTCTCTTGATTTGATTTGGTTTTTATTTGGTCTTATTTTGTTCTTCTCTTTCTCTCATTCTTCCCTCTTATTTTAGTTTTTTATTTTAGTGAGAAACCTCTACCCAGAATGCATACCACTTTTATTTACTTCTCATAAGTTTCCTACACAATTTAAGAACCCAAATATGATAGTCTTTCTAATACTATCATTCTCCGTGAATCGATATATACAAATATTACAACTTGATTGGTGTGCGCTTGCAATTTAGCATATTTTTATCCCATCACAACTACACAGCAAGCTCTGTATGACATGTTCTTTGTACATGGTCTATTATTGCTATAGTCTAAGAAACATTATCTTTATTTGGCATTTCCTCAAACACTTTATAAGCATTCTCCAAACAACCACATATCATATACTCATCTAAGTTCCCACACTAAGAAATTAAATTTCACTCATCTATTTCAATTAAAAATAAGCTAGGTAAGATCTAACTGTCACTAAGAAGTAAAATCACAAATAATCCAATCATGGTGTTTGTTTGAGAGAAATGGTAGAGGGGAGAGGAGAGGAGGTTGTAGGCTGTCTTGAGGAGGTGGGTTTGCTCGGTGCAGAGATTGGCGATGATGTTGGTGACAACAAGGAGAGAGGGAAGAAGCTTGACAAAGGAGATGACAGAAGCAGAGGCGGGAGAGGGAGATGGCAGGGTTGGAGGGTGCACGCAAGGTCGGTAGTGACAGAAGGGGGGTAGGGGAGGGAGATGGTGGAGTCAAAAGGTGCGTTAGAGGTCAGGTGTGGTGAAGAGGGAGGCGGGAGAGAGAGAGACAATGGGGTAGAAGGGTACGCTCGAGGTCAGAGGTGGCACAGGAGGCATAAGAGGGAGACTACAGGGTCAGAGGGTGCGCTCGAGGTCGGTGGTAACTGAGGGTGAGGCGGGATAGGGAACGGGTCGGAGGGTGAAGAGGAGTGAAAAGGGAAAGAGTATGTTAAGGTTAAGATTAGGGTTAGGGGAGGGGGAAGAGAGAGGAGGGACAACCATGCATGTTAAGGTTAGAGTTCGGAGAGAAGAGAGAGGAGGAGAAAAGGGAATAAGCAGCAGTATTAGTAAAAGGCGTCAGCGACGGAGGAAGGGGAGGAGGCTTTAGGAAGAGTGTTTTTTAGGCTCTGTGTTGAATCACAAAAGCTCATTATATTTGGGGCTAACAAACAATATAAATATTACGCGATATTGGGCCACATGAAGAATTGATGTTTGAGCCTTGACACAAATTTTCCTAGTTAATAATAGTGTATAATGTTGCTGTGCAAAATCCTACTAGTTTACAGTAGTTCAATTATATTTGTTTCCTTCAAATAAAAGGGATCATTCTACACTGGAGAGAGACAAAACTGTAGGGGTGTGCAACGGTCGGTTCGGTTCGGTTTTTACCAAAATTTGAACAACCGAACCGAACCGCCTATAATTCAAAACCGAACCGAACTGTTGCAAGTCGGTTCGGTGCGGTTCGGTTCGGTTCGGTTTGTTCGGTTCTAACTTCATCAAACTTCTTATCAAACAACAAACTGTGTTAAAGAAAAAAAATATCAACAAAATAGGAGATTATGAAGCATTAAACACTGATATAATGATATTGTTTTCAACCCATAATGATCTAGAAAATGTGTTTAGAGTTTGAGTCTTTGACTTTTTGGGGACAGGTCAGGTAGGGTTTGAGATCAGAATGGGTAGTATTGCACTATATTCGGTCGGTTCGGGTCGGTTTGGGTTGAAATGTTTTCAAACTGACCTGAACCACCCTACTCATAAAACCGATTTTTTCGGGTCGGTTCGGGTCGGTTCGGTCGGTTTTTTCGGCTTGGACTGAACCATGCACAACCCTACAAAACTGGATCAAATTTGTAATTTTTCATAGTCACAAGAAAGGGTTTTCTTTATTTGTATACGTTCTAAATCTTTCTTATTCATAGAGTTACTTTGATGTGAATATTTGCTTTTTTACCCACAAACTTTGAACTTTGCATTAAAACATATTTTCTAAATTAACGTCATTAATATTAATATCACAAAACCGCACCTTTCTGCCAAAAATAAAGAGCTTTTTCCCTAAATAAGAGTGTATAGAACACAACGTGAGAGTCTGTGAGGGTAAATTAATAAATATGAAGAGTTAGAGGATACATATGCCAATAGTATAGGTTTGAAGGCTATATCGCAAACGGAAATGCTTTTTGGCTCGCGGGGGCGAGCCAATCTCCGCGTTCGAGGCCAGAAAGGGGGCAGCGAGAGTGGGCCCCACAGGCGCTGTGTGAGGGCCCACTCGCTTGCCCCCCTGCCTCTCACGGGAAGTTGGCTCACGACGGCCCCCGGCGAGCCAAATAGCAAAACTCGCAAAAGACCCAAGTAAGGGGTTTGGCATATATGCTCTTAAAATATTCTGTGTTTGCAATTTTACCCTCTAAATCTTAGTATTACAAACCTATCCCCTAATTCTCTCACATTGAGTTTTTCTATTCCTTGTCACCTGACAATTTTAGTTTTTGAATGTAAAATACTGCAAGCCTATTGGAAATCTTAACCATTTCCTATTTAGAAATCAATATTGTTAAGTTGGAGGGGTAAAAAGAAATACTATTTGACAAAAGTAGACGTTGATTTTATAAATACCAAGATATGAAGGGAAAATTTGCAAATATGAAAGATTTGAGGCTTATATATGAAAAAACCCAAGAAAAACTGAAGAGCGACAACTACCAGCCTAACTTCCATGAAAAAGATCCCACTCCCTCTCTACATCCGATCCCTAATCAACCACCTAAAAACCTCCCCAAACCCTAAATCTACACTCTCAATCCACTCCAAACTCCTCAAGCTGGGCTCCCTCCACCCTCCACTACAATGCGGCCACCGCCAACCACCTCATCGCCGCCTACGCTCGACACCACCAAACTCCTCACGCACACCAACTGTTCGATGAAATACCCCAACCAAATGTCATCTCCTTCACCTCTCTGATGACCTCCTACAATGTAACCAATCGACCCGACATGGCTCTTCGCCTCTTCGGTCGCATGCCGGCCCTCGGCGTGCGGCCAAACAGCTTCACTGTCGCCACCGCCATCGCCGCTTGCTCACGAGTTGGTGATGTGCACAGTGGTGTCAATCTCCATGCCCTTGTTGAGACTGGAGGGTTGAGAGATGATGTTGTTGTTTCCACTGCACTTGTTGGGTTTTATGCGAAAGCCAATTATTTGGTTGAAGCCCGTAAAATGTTTGATGGAATGGAGTGTGGGAATGTGGTTTCGTGGGGTGCTATGATTTCGGGGTATGCACAGAGTGGTGATGGGCGGAGTGCGATTCTTTTGTTTTCGGAGTTTTTGGGGCGGGATTTGAGGGCAAATCATTTTATGTTATCAAGTGTGGTTAATGCGTGTGCGAGTATGGGGAGGTTGGGGTTGGGGAAGTCGATACATGGGAAGGTGGTTCGGTGTTGGCATGAAGGGAATGAGGTGATCGAGGGAGCTTTGATCGATATGTACACGAAATGTGGGTGTTTTGAATATGCAAGGAAAGTGTTTGATAGGATTGTGAATCCTTCGTTGGTAGTGTTCACGTCGATTATTGTGGCAGCTGCAAAGTACGGACTGGCGAAGCTCGCTCTCGATCTCTTTGATGAAATGGTTGAGAAGGGAGTGAAGCCTAATGAGGTCACTTTCTTGGGGGTCTTGCATGCTTGTAGCCACGGAGGGCTCGTTGATGTTGGACTGGGATACTTGGATTCCATGAATAGGCTTTATGGTGTTGTGCCTGGAGCAAAGCACTACACGTGTGTGGTCGATATGCTTGGTCGAGCAGGAAGGCTTGATCAAGCTTATGAGATGAGCAAAAATATAGAAGTTACGGGAGACGATGAGTTGATGTTGTGGAGCACATTGCTGTCTGCAAGCAGAATTCATAGCAGGTTAGATGTAGCTGCTGAGGCTGGGGAGAGGTTGAAAGAATTTAATACTGATGTTGCCGGTGCTTACATGGCGATGAAGAATGCGTATGTGTCGGTTGGAGAGTGGGAGGGAGCAATGCAGGTGAGATCAGAGATGAGGAGACGAGGGATAAGGAAAGAGCCCGGGTGCAGTTGGGTGGAGATAAAGGATGTGCCTTATGTGTTCCGTGCTGGGGACGTTGAGAAATGCTCAAGAGGGAGCGAGGTCATGGCCTTGTTGAGGGATTTGGAAGTGAAAATGGAGGGGAGGGGGTATGTTACAGGGAGCACGAAAAGATATTTGATCGAAGAGGGTAAGGAGTTGGATGTTACGATTGGTGTGCATAGTGAGATGTTGGCTATTGGGTTTGGATTGTGAGTTTTGGGGAGGGGGTTACAATAAGGGTGATGAAGAACTTGAGGATGTGTGGTGATTGCCATGAGAAGTTCAAGGTGATCAGTGACATAGCTGGGAGGGAGATTGTGGTGAGAGATCTGAATAGGTTCCATCAGTTCAGAGGTGGATCTTGCTTGTGTAGGGACTATTGGTGAGAGTTGGCTTCAAGTTAGCACAGGTACATACACCAGGCACTGCTTTTATCTTAACAGAAATGTATTTGGGATAATGTTTTTATAGAAACAGCAATTTTACTCCTTTATGTTCGTTTTTTTACTAGTCTTATGGAGCACCAAATTTTGTTTGTGTAGGGATGAACAGCTATATGATACAAGTTGTAACTTTTATGTATTTCAAAATCTAGAGGATATTCAAAAATTATTCTTGAATAAAATTAAATACACCACTAGCAGAAAGGATACATCTCATCATCTATTAGAATCAAACAGAATTTATAAACAACAAAAATAGACAAACTAGATTAGCTTAACTTTGATTCCAGGCTATTTGATGAGAACAAGAATTGGAAATCTTCCATATTAGCTTAGTTTTTAATTTTTGAAATTTGAATTTTAAATTTTGAATTGTTGTTTAATTTAGTGGTTAATAAGTGAGAGATTTGAGGGATTCTGTGTGAGATTTCAAATTTTGTAATTGCTCTATAAAAGCATGGTTGTAATCAGAATGAAAATTATTGAAGATGAAAATGAAAAGTATTTTGCTCAATTGAGGTGTGAAACCCTAGCAATTTCATTTTCGTTTCTTCTACAGCACAAAAAAAAAAACAAAAGAAAAGAAAACGAATCACTGTTCATCATCTTCTTCCTCCAGACAATCAAAACCCAACTCCACCTCCCTCTTCCCAGTTCGCCGCCCGAATTCCCAGCGCCGCAGACGCTGCTCGTCCGCTCCGTGCCCATTGCCGCCACAAAAACAGCCCCAGTCGACACGCGACACCGCTGAAAATTCCCTGGGCAACCGCACACAATGCAACTCCCATCCTGACACCACCTTAAAGCCCGACCCCTCCTGCCTTCGGCCCACTTGAACAACGCCAACAACGACCCCGCTCTCCTCCTCCACAACAACAGCGTTCAACCCCCGTTTCTCACCCATTCCTCATTCAAAAGGAAGGGCCCCAATCCTCCCCCGCAGCCATAGCTGCCCCACCACCATTCAAGTCAACCCGTTGCTATCAGGTAAAACCTATCACGCCGCCTCCGTTTTCAGATCGTCTACTAGATTATTACCCCCGCAAAAAACCCCCCTCCCATTTCTCTCATCCTTACTCTATCATAAAACGCCATCGCCACTGAATGTCGTTCGGCAGGAACTCCTCCTCCGATCAGCTGCCCTCAAACCGCTGGCCGGCTCTCGTGCGTCCACCCAAAGCGGGAGCCAAGCAAACGCGGCCAGAGGGAATCAAGATACCCCAGCGCCGGATCCCAGCGTCCCACGCAAGACTTAGAAGCCCCCTCGGCAGTCACACATAGCAGTTGATACAGCCCAGTGGGGTTCCTGGTTCGTTTTGAAAAGAAAAAAGTCAAAGGATGAGAACACAGGAGAGATCAGAATATAATGACGTGTGTGGACTTGTTGATTTGATGATCTTTGGGCTTCACTGTAGAAGCTAATGGATTTTGGATTTCTCTCAGCATTTTGGATAGTAAACTCTCAACTCAGTAATTTTCTGTTAATCTCATAATTATCAGTTAATTGCGTGCGTATTAACTCTCTAAACTATTATCATATATTCACTGCTTATATCATATCTGTGAGTTGAGAGAACTGAATTTGTGACTGTTGAAAAATTGATATTGATCTTAGAACTTGCAAAAAAATGATAATTAATTTTGCGAATACATTATTCGAGATTGGGCTTGTTTATGGTTATCATTGCAAATCTTGTTAAAATCCATCGGTCACCTTAACTGTTTTAAATTAATTTTCTACCGAATATCATGAATTTTAGCGAAATGATGCGTTGTTCGATTTAGATCACTGATTCCAATGGACCCCCTCCCCCGTTTTACATCATTTTGGTATCAGAGCATGGTTCTAGGGTAGGAATTTTTTTTTATTTTTTTTTTATTTTTTTTATTTTTATTTTTAGATTAGTTGAGTCTTTTATTTGATATTAAAAAAAAGCGCATTCATCCCATTTAGCTGTTTGTGCACACCATTCATCTCATCTCATTGTTAGTGCATGACCACTCGTACAGATCTACCTTAGGTGAGTCAAGTCAATCAGTTAGTGAGTCCAGCATGTCTTTTGAATTCCTTAAGAAATTCGATGAGGTAAAAAAACAAATGGGTGTCGTAGCCCAGAGCTTACAAATTTCCAGAATGAAACCAACGAACGGTTTGCTAGGCTTGAAGGAGCGGGTGTTGCAACTCCGTCGCCACAAAGTCAAGGCTATGGATACCCACCGCAAGGTCATGGGTACGTCGTTCATCGACCCCCACCTCAACCAGTGTCTGATCCACCAACCTTTGACGGTAAGCTCGGCCCACAAACTTTCTTGAATTGGCTGAAGAACATGGATCGATA
The DNA here is from genome assembly GCF_001876935.1 of Asparagus officinalis. NCBI lineage: Eukaryota > Viridiplantae > Streptophyta > Magnoliopsida > Asparagales > Asparagaceae > Asparagus > Asparagus officinalis. Next base: position 120,932,657 of record NC_033801.1, read on the forward strand.
CTTTGACTGGTATGCCATGACGGAACCACAAAAAGTCAAGTTTGCGGCAATGAAACTCACCGGACCATCCTGCCAATATTGGTCCAAATTCGAAACATTAAGGTATATTAGTGGTGAGTTACCAATTTTAACTTGGCAAGAAATGGCTGACGAACTAAAAAAGGAATACCTTCCACCAGTTAAAATTAATAAGCCGTATATGACAGAATCAAAATCTATTCTTGAGAAAACCGTTAATCAGGCCGTAGATTTGATAGAAATTAACTCTGCAAAGGAATTCCAGTATAGTAAAATTAAAAATCCACGCACTTCCGTTCATTCTGAAACTACCTCTGTAATTGTGGAGTTCACTAAAGTTTCATGCAATGACAACACTCCGACTATTCCCCAAGCTACCCCTTTGATCACGGAGTCCACTGATGTTATCCCTGAAGTTGTTCTTGAAATCAAAACTCCAACTCTTTCTGAACCAACTCCAGTGATTGAAAACGCTGTTGATGTTCCCCACAGAGTCCTCCCGGACCAACATGATCCCCAACACGTTCCTGATATGGGTCCTAAAGCGATTCAATCGGATATCTGTATGGAAGTTGAATACCAAATTGAGCCTAGTGAAATAACTACCATATTAAATGTCAAACCCACATGCATTGTCCCGATAGTCACTCACACATACACTGATCCATTTTGGGAAAATATAGTGATTAAGGATACAAGTTGTGGCACGAGTGTTTTCATTTCCTTTTTCTCTCATGTCAAGTGCACCAAAACACTCATCTTTCACGCATGTGTTTGCATGTTCCTCACTATCACTGTTAGAACGAGAAATTTGTTTTGCATATTAACGAATGAACACCTAATTATTCCATTTGATAGAGGACGTTATGCATATTGAACACTTCGTTGAGTTTACATCTGTCATTGATCACATTGTTTGAGTCTGCATTTCATCATGAACAATTGAGTTGATTTACATCATTTTTATTTTGCATTGATCATATAATGGGGAATCAGTGATCTAACTTGAATAAATACATTGTTAACTGAAATGAATGATATGAAGTCAGGACATAATTTAAAACTGTTAATGCTGATATTTTAGATGGTTTGGACTTGTCCAAAACAGTTTCTTTATAGCTGTTTAAGATTTGACATGATATTTATGAGCTTTTCCAACTCTTGAAATAATTAATAGCAACATTTATATTATCGATTTGGTCATAGTTCTATTCTCAATATTGAGTGATTAAACAGTTCACAATGTTATTGACAGTCCACTGATATAAGCCTGACCCTAGCTATTATTTCTGAGAGTTGTTTCACTTTACCCCCACTTCTATATATATTCACCCATGCAGCAGTGAATTTTGATAATATTTTAGATGGTGAATTTACAATGCAATATAACTAATGATTTGAGATGCAGAAAAGTATTTGATGGCAGATTAAGATGCAGACAGACTATATTGAAGATTACAAACTTCTGCAGCTAGAAAGAACATTTCTGATGAGAACAAGAATTGGAAATCTTCCATATTAGCTTAGTTTTTAATTTTTGAAATTTGAATTTTAAATTTTGAATTGTTGTTTAATTTAGTGGTTAATAAGTGAGAGATTTGAGGGATTCTGTGTGAGATTTCAAATTTTGTAATTGCTCTATAAAAGCATGGTTGTAATCAGAATAAAAATTATTGAAGATGAAAATAAAAAGTATTTTGCTCAATTGAGGTGTGAAACCCTAGCAATTTTATTTTCGTTTCTTCTACAGCACAAAAAAAAAACAAAAGAAAAGAAAACGAATCACTGTTCATCGTCTTCTTCCTCCAGACAATCAAAACCCAACTCCACCTCCCTCTTCCCAGTTCGCCGCCCGAATTCCCCAGCCCACAAAAAGAAAAAGAAACCAGAAAAAGAAAGAACAAAAAGAAAAAAATTTCTCTTCCTTCCTCTATATTGATTCAAACCACGTGTGATGCCTTTGCATTTCTTCTAGGAATGATGTCAACGGAGCTGAAAACGGCATTATTGTTATCAAAGGATTGTGCTAGTTCAGGATATGGCTTATCATGGGCTGTTTGTTGCTTGTGTATTTTTTAGAAGTCAGTGTGCATATAATCAAGAAGCACTGCAAAGTTCAACTAGATTCTTCTTTCTATAAAATTCTATCTGTTTTAGTTCTGCATGAACAAATCTCTGTATTTAGTGTTTACGTTCTGAATTCATTGCCGCATACCAGCAAACTTCCTATTTCTCCTTTCTCAAATCTCTCTTACATCCTGCAGTGCACCACACAAGTCTGAATTCACATTATCGGGCCGTCAAAAACTTAAATTTACAGGAATTAACCTCAAGGTTTGTAAATCCTTGTCTCTTTTGCATGCCACTACCTGGAATAGACAAGAAAAAAGCTTCTTCCGACTAGTACGCATAGGTGTGCAGATGGGGAGATTAGTATTAGAGGAGTATGGGAAGCACATTTCAATCTCTTCCCATTTGAAGCATCAGCATGGAGTTTACCTGGTCAGGCTCAGGTCCGTTCTCAACGATTTCAGCTTTAGACGGCTTGCATGAGATGAAGAAATCCAAATGATAAATGATGGATTTTTATGATGATCCAAAGTCAAGTATTTGAATATTAACTTTTGATTATATATTTGCATATGATCTCGGTGATTTCACCAGATCTTATATCCTACCTAACATGTTATCTTGCATTATCGCGGCCCTCTGTTTTGAACTTATAACATTTCCCTAGTCTTCTGAGTTCCTTACTTTGTAAGTTATAGTGATAAATGAAAATAAAAGGATAAATACACAAATTTTACAAAAAGCACAAGATAGTCTTCATATTTGTCTTGTTTCTACTTGTGCCTTCTCCTACTTGATTTCGTAGGCTTCCACTTCAGCCACTACTATTCATAAAATTAAGCCTGGCACTTTTTTTGCTTTTCATATTCTCATCTGAATTTTAATGGGTTTAACACTTCTTTGTCTGGGAAATACAAGATGTTCTACTCAAATAAAAATGGTCTGGACACAGGATCCACAACCGTAAGAAAAGAGGAGAAAAGAGAGACAAGGTGAAAAAAGAGACAAAAAATACATAGAAAAGGAAATAAATAAGTTAGATAATTTAATTGAGTTAGAGGGACAAGTTGAGGAAAAAAATACATAAAATTTCATCTAATATAGACTATAGTTAGTCAAACAACCACTTGTATTGAGGAAGTGTCCACACTAAATTAATAATTTGATAATCAAAATGTGTTGTGAATCGCATGATTCATGTATGAGGGTTTTAGAATCATGGTCTTGGATATTTCTCCAGCAAGTTTGCATCTGCAACATCTGTACACAATTAATTTTGCATACATGAAAATGAGACTTTGACATATATTCAACAAGTATGGGGCATTTAAGTCATGTTATGTATTTAATGTGGAAATGCCTTTCTCTCCTCTTTTGATATTATAGCTTATTAAAGATGTACACCGATATTACAAAGGCTTCATCTATCTTGTTGACTTTAATTTTAGGGATGATTATTTCAATTATAGGGTGACACCTACTTGTAGTTGATACGATGATTCATTTTAAACTGATCCGGTCTAATTTTTCTTTCAGTTTCGTATCACAGAAGCGATACAAAGATTACCAAGAAATTACCAAGAAAATAATATAAATTACAAAAGCATGTAGGTTGTACCTATGGAAGAAATAGGATTGGATTCTGAACCTCAAGATTTAAGCATTCTCCAGTTGTCATCAAACCAGCAAGACCATCCATCCGGCAATGCATGCCTGAGGGCCAAAGTGGACCGAGACTCCAAGCAGTGACATGCCCACAATAAGCAGGCCACATAGACTAATTACAGAGAGGTAAGTCTTTTTTTTCTCCTCAAATTTGATTCTATGTTAAGTCTCTTTTTCTCCTCAAATTTGATTCTATGATCTTGTTGATGGTCATTTTAAGATTTATAGTCTTTTAAAGTCGATAATTCAGTGAATCTGACATACAGATGCTGCCTACCATAATTTTCCAGGTCATATTTGTCTGATTTTTATGTCCCAATTTACGTTCGCAATGATTTAGTGACTCGTCCTCTCATCTCCTAAAAATTGCAAGTATGCGTATAGACAACAACTCACTTGTCTTTTTCCCTTTTTATTGTCTTAGGTAATTACAGAGGATTTCATCTCATTTACCAAGATATTTAGAGGTAAGAATGCTATCTTATTGTATAGTACATTATTATTTAAATTTTTTCCTATATCAGTTTAATATCATTTAGAGAGTAATCATCATATTCCTGAATGCAATTATTATTGTTAATTGTTATCATATACCACATTAAAAGGCCATCTGCTTTATTAAGGAGGTCAGATAACGTACATTGCTAGCTCCTTTTTTTAATTTTAATTTTGTTCCCTAACTTAGGTCAGATTCATGTAGCCAGTTCATCTTATCTTCCACCTTTTTCTGAGTTAATCCATCCATATAGTATGGAGGATGGGTCAATACCATCACTTGTGTATTGAGCTAAATAAGTTCATAGTGAGCACTCTTACTGT
>NC_033801.1:120937238-120988726 GCF_001876935.1 Asparagus officinalis
GGAAACCAGAGTTGTTCTGATAACTGATTTGTCAGAACTTATAATAGCCAAAGAAGTAAAGAAAATACAATAAATGACCTTAGGCAACTAGAAATTTTTTCAATAAAAGCAAATTCTCATCAGAAGATGTTGGGTATTTGCAAGAACTGTTTGAGGGCACCTCTAAATCTGTGATGCTAACCTTTTCCGAGCCTGGTGAGGATTTGTCATGAGAATTTCCAGGTGATAAATGACATTCTCTTACTCGGTATGATGCGTGTGATTGGTTGAGGGTGGGCTAGGAAGTGAGCATGAAGGTTGGCTTCAAGAGATTATTGAGGTATCTGACCAACTTCCATCAGTTAAGGCTCGGGTCTTGCTCATTTGGGAATTATTTATGAGGGTTGGCTTCAAGAGATTGGTCACACCAATACTTCGCATGCTATACATTTTCAGTCCTAACATCAATAAATATGTATAAACTGTGCTCACTTTTTTTACCTGTCTCATGGAAGGCCAAAATTCTATTTCGTAGAGATGACCAGCGAAATAATGTAAGTACAACTTCTCTTTGTTCAGCACATACTCAAAACTATAGCTGGGATTCAGATATATTCACCTCTGAGGGAACTATAAGCAACAAAAGAATGAATCTCATCATTTATAAGCATAAAGCAACAGTTAAAAATACAGGAATGTTCTTATGATGGTAGGTACATATATATTACTGGATTATTATGCTACATCTCTCTTCATTACTAGGAACATGCTAATCCATGTGCAAACAACCTAATTGTTTTCAAATGATGTTGCTTCTTCGGGGATGGCAAATCATGTACTAATTGCGCTTTTCTTGGTTATATTTCGAAGGCATACAAAATTCTGCATTCACATTAAAATGCGCAGTTTAATCATTCCGAGGACTTCTACAGGTACAGAGGTTGGAGACCAGAAGTTGGAAAGTATGAGACCTTTGAGCAGGCTAAAGGCTGTCAAGTACTGCATATCACTGCCCAACGCAGACATGATTAGAGCTTCGTTTAACTACGAGGTGAAGCAAATTCGGATGGTGACATCAGGATCAGGGGACAACGGGAAGAACATTCCAAACATCCTCGCAAGAATTTACTGGTAAATTTTCTGTAAGATTTCAGCACCAGCAGGCCTCTATAACCAGAAACTTATCCAGTGAAGAATGATTACCGACTGACTAGTCTTTTCACTCGCTTCGCCATAGATGCTATAGCAAATTGTCAAGAAAGGGGCACGAAGGTCTGTAGATTGTGGAGTTTGAACATCAAAACAAAAGGATGGTATTCTCAGATCATCATCGCAAGGACTCATGACTGAAGGCAAGCATAGATCCCAAGGCTTCGAGACAGGGGCTCAGCAGCAGCATGCCCATAACAAATACGTTACTGAGGAATTGTGCGTAAGTAACTCTTGATTGGTTTTGAGAAGATAACACTGTGTAGCGTATGCACATATGGTTTAGTGAGTTAGAGGTGTACCTCCTCAGAGTTTTTACTTTTTAGGGGTCGTGTGAAGACAGTTCATATCTTCTATCATTGTTATAATTTCTTTTGTGTTTTTGTCATAATTAGACCCTAAATTCTTTCTTAATTTAATATTAGCCATTAATATCTTCACATTTCTAATTTACACTCTCAAATATATTAAATTGTTTCAAACGCCTTGTTTGCATTCAATCTATAATTGTCATCTGGGGTGTTACTTAGAACTATGAACATTTTGGGGCCAAACATAAAATTAAGAAGTAATTTAGCTTCTAATATGACAAAATCCTGACTTTAAAGGGTGTAACCTAAAACAAAGTTATGGTTTTGGAAGTATAAATTAGAAATATGAAGATCTTAGAGCTTAATATAAAAATTAAGAGAGGATTAGATTAGATCAAATATGACAAAATCTTGATAAGATATCCTCTCAGAACAGCCAGCATGGAGAGGTCAAATTATGAATTTAACCTCTTTTTTGCGCATGTACAGCTCAAAACCACCCGCTCGCATGGAGCGGCTCTTTGAGGGGATGCGTACTCCAAAAACTTTTACTTTTGCTATCATCCATCCTCAAGGTACTAATGGTTAATAATGTTGGTACTAAAGGTACTAATGGTTAATAATGTTGGTACTAATGGTTATAATGTTGGAAACTATATGAGTTTCGTCAGATCAAAGTATCACATGCATCCGGTACATCAAAGTATCATATGCATTTGGTTCAGTCCATCAAAGTATCATATGCATTTGGTCCATGGCACTAAATATCCACCCAAGAGATGTCAACCATTGAATCAAATGTGCAGATCACGAAGCCCAAAATGATTCAAGGTTGAGATCTTTCAAACACACATTTAGCTGGAGCACAACTTATTGGAACAAGTCAAACTAAAGGAACAGGAGAAATAATTTGCCTCTCCAAAATAATTCTAAGAAAATGACTGTAGTTGCACTTTTATCTCACTAGTTTTACATCAATATCTGCTTTCTAATTCAAATCTCCGTAATTTGCACAGATACATTGCAACTATGTGCATCATTGGCGCCTGTATTTATTCAGAATTACTGTCACTGGAAATCACAATAACACATACTTGAGACTAAATCTCAAAGTTGGATGACGAACATTAGGTACAGAAAGTGCAAAGTCAAAAGAATGTCAACTTAGCACCAATAGAACTATATAGTCATTGACTCATTCAGTTGAGAATTTCACAAATTGAACAAAATGATCCTCTGGTAATTTACACATCCACTTAAAGTGGAATTTCAAATAAAGGCAAGCACAAGCTCCTTGATACTTCCAGGTGTCCTGCAGCAGATATCACCTGTGCGCAGTGATAAATTACCCCATGCTTAGGACGAAATGCGTTCGAAACCACTGATCATAGCTGTAAGGGAGAAAAACAGGACAGGCAAAAGTTTGTGTTCCTTTGATCAGGCGAGATATTTGTAGACATTAGCATTGTCTTTGTCCCTCTCAAGATAATCCCTGGTGATGAGATCTTCTATCCTCTTCTTAATCGCCTTGAAGTCAGGCTGCAAACAGAGATATAAAGGATAGAGATAAGAAGCTATAGCAGTTTTAAGTCAAAAGGAAGAACGTACTAGTTACTGTTGATCATCAGGCACCTAAATGGTTAAAAATGCAACTAAATACCTTGAACATGCGCCCAAGTTGTTCTACACATTCCAGGACTAGTTGCTGATGATTCAAAACTTTCCGACTTTTCATAATTCGCACTATTGAGGCATCAATAGCATATCTTCGATCTTTATCAACATCTTCAATTACCTTCTTTTTTTCATCCACAGGGGGTAGAGGAATCTGCAATTATTAAAATAAAGATTATGCAAAATGATTTAGTGCACAATGCAGATACGCAACATGCCCTCAAAAATAAATAAATGCACAGACCTTAATCCTTCTCATTTTGTCCGTGAACTTGGAGTTAAATTCAAAATGATCGTTCGGAGTTATGGACTTAGTACTCGGCTCCTTGTTAAGAATCTTGTACTTAGCACAAGAAAGGGAATGAAGTAATCTGATCACATCGTCGTCTGACAAGTTTAGCTGGGCCATAATCTCAGAATAACTCAACCTATCTGAGTTATTAAAAAGCAACAATGCAGCAGCCTGGTGGAAAAGGGAAAAAATGTTACATCCAACAATCCAATAATGCCAGCTAATGGCCAATTTATTTAACTGCAAAAAAGCTTAGCAAGACCTGATAAGTTGTCACAACCAGCTCTATGGTTTTGGCCTCAAACTTCCCCAGAATATTGCAGGTACCTAACGAGTATATCCATGTGAGCTTTCTGTGCTTGGTTTTTGTTTGATAGAACTCCTTGAAAACTTCCACGCATTTAATCTAAAACACAATAACTGCGTAAGTTGTTAGGTGCCACAAATAAAGAACTTAATTGTAAAAATAGATTCTCTCAGGGAAGGGATATAAATTTATTCAATTTACTATGAAATATACTAATACATAGTACAAGAAGTCTCCTCTAGCAGAAGGACCAAACTAGTGATCATGAAGCACCAAATACCTTCTTGATACAAAATATACTCCCGTACACAAGTCTTTTCTCAACGATGGAAAAAACAAGAAAAGAACAAAACAGCATTACAGCTGTAGATGACAATTGCATTTCTAAAATAAGAGAAGACTATTAGGAACCAAATACTTACCATCTCTGCTGGAAGGCTGAGATCAAAAGATTTGTAGCTTGGCCAGAAACCAGTAGTTAAGACAGTAACAGTCAGGTCAATTCCTGGATTTACGTTCGAGTTATCTCTAAGATACTCCTCAAAGTTTGTTTGATTCTCTTTCGCCAAGGTCAAATCAGTGACCTGAAAGATAAAAAAGAATAACACATCATCAATTAATCCACACTTCACATTTAGTTAATAGCATAAGTTAGAATAACAGACCATTCCCTCCATCTTGGAGGTAAACTGCCCCCCGCATTGTTGTTTTAGTTTCGTCAGAATACTCCGCTCATGCTCATCATTTGCACTTTTGTCAAAAAGCAGTCTCCGAGCAAGCTTTTTCCTGTAAATTAGATTTAAAAAGGAAAATTTTATCTAGTTTAGGGAATAACATATCAAAGTAGACTTACAGCATAAAAAACCATTGTACATGTGCATATGGCATAATAGTTAATTTGAAGAAAATAAGTTACCTATAAAACTCAGCAAAAAGATCTTTGTCGCTAATATATGCAAGCAGCTTAACCACCTGGAATTGTTAAATTTCTCTTCACACCAAGCTCCAAGATAAGACATGGAAAAAAGAAAGGACACAGCATTGACTTAATAAAAGATACCTTCTCAAGTGTCTCTTCAATAGCTTCATCACTTAGTTTCTCACTTCCACCCTTCTTAAGTATATTATCACAAAAAGTAGCCAGCAGCTCAGCACTTGAGCTGCCTGCAACAGTCTTGTTGCAAAAAACTTCAAAAGCCTCTTTTAGAGCCTGAAGAAAGAAGAGTTAGCACTTGAGAAGAAAAAGACAATAAATTAACCCCAAAAATTTCAAGACGGACCTTGTGGAAAAGGGAATGGTTCTGGAAGCAATTTTGCACATAAGCCAAATACTTGTCATGCAACTCAATTATTTTTCTGACAAAGACCTAGAATCCACACAATTAATTAGATTAGATAACATGATGCAAATAGCCACATTATTTACAGTATTAATTTGACAGCCAAAGACTTACCTGTTCTTGCAAACCAACAACGTCCCTTTTCTCTGCCTGTTGAAGTTTAAGTAGAAGTAAACCTCAGAAATCAAGGAGAAAACATAATAAAAAAATGAAAGGCAAAAGTAGAATGACAAGTGACACAAGGGTGATGAGCAGGACCAATGTCATACAATTAATTGAAATGGACAAGCAAACATAATCAACGTGAATCAAGTTACTTTCCACCAATAAGTAGATACAAACAATTAGCTTCCAAGCAATACTCAAGTTTAACCCATATAAAAAGTCACACAACTAGCTACCAAATAGCGTTCCAGAATAAGCAAGTTTCAAATTCATATAATTAATTTCAAAGAATTCAAGCAATATTCAAGTATAAATACACAAATACGAACTCTGGGTATGTAATTAGCAAGCTGGACATCGCATTAGGACCTTGAGCAATAAAGTATCAGAATATAAGTTTAGCTATACCACAGAAACACAAAGTTCTACAGTCTATTCTACAATTCGTAAAAGCAAAAGGTGGTAGGAACTCAATGCTAACTGGATGAGAATATCAGTCATTATTCTTAAACCACGCTTACATTTGTCCTTTCAGATTCTTTACTTTATGTTGAGAAAACTGCTCAACCTACATGCTGTTATGATTCTTAAATTGCATTGGCTTGGCTATCAGGAGGGGGAATGTACCGTTCATACAGTAGACAATCTAATACACGCTTGTTAAGTAAAACAATGGTCGTCGTCATGTTAAAAGGTTGAGTGTCGAACAAGCTAGCCAAAGACCCAAACAATTAGCTAAAGGCAAATTAACCTGAGCACACCAAATGTAAAACAGGATTTAGCATTTACCGCAACTCATTTTTCTGTCAAACCCAACAAGGGAAAGGAAGTAGAAACTAGACCTAGACTCTATGTTACCTGGGTACGTCTATTTGGAAGTCGTACCCGTACCCGACAAGTACCCGTACTCGTTACCATACCCAAACTTCTTGGTTGCTTCTTGAACACATATGCAAATGTTTGTTCAAGCGTATACTCAATTATATACTACATGTTTTAATTTAAAACACTCCTCATACACTTCTTGGTATATTCTACACATCTATTTCTAATATATTGATCTCATGTAAATCAAAAACAATATTGATCCTATATAAATTATTAATTTTAATACATATAACTATACACAAAATACATATTTATAGCCTTGTCCCTCTACCCTACCTTTTACAAATTTGCCGTGTCCCGTACCCGTACCTGTAAATGTACTAGTACCACTACCTGGATCCATGCAACTTAGCCTAGACTCATTCTACTTTTAGTAGTTGAAGATGATTGCAGCAGACTGCAAGCAAGGACTGTGGCCACAACCAGATAGAGCCAATGGCCCAGTAGCTTTCTCTAAGCTCCACTTTTCTGCTTGTTCATTATTGCTCCTTTTTTTTCCTTTCTCTTGCTTCCAAGCAATTTTTCATTTTACCAAGTAAAACATACCAAAGTCAATATAATTTCGTGTATGAAAACACATAGACCTTAGCCAAACCCAAATTCTAGGATTTAGTTCCAGATCGCTCTATTAAAAGCAGTGCATGCTCCATTATATGCTCGGCATCTATCCATATTGGAAACCTTTAACTACCAGCGACAATGTCAGGCATTTGCGAGTAAAGATGACCATTTTACCAACTTTAGGCTATTCACTAGTAAGCTGTTGGATTGATGATGTTCAAGTTAAGGTTGGACTTCCATATAAACATATTGTAAATCAACCACTTTTATACCTATAGGACCCCTTGGCTACAGTAAAGTTTTCTTTGTGTCCATCTTATTAGGCTGACAAAAACCTCCAAGTTAGCCAGCATATTTGATTTCCAAATTTCAAAAATGGTTACCATTCCCTGTGGATAACAGCTGTGCTCTACTACCAAAGAAAAGAAAGCGCGGAAAAAATAGATCTCTCTCTTTCTCTCTCTTTGCGGTGAGGATAGTAAGTACTCTATTGTCTTTCTACTTCTACATCTCCCTTATCTCTCTACAATTCTATCTCTCACCTCTCCTCTTTGCCTTTTCAAATTCCAGATCCAGACTCTGATTCCAACTCCAATCCCGACCGGCAAAGTATCTACAACAGCGGGCTCAAAATCACACCTCAAATGTGAGATTTTTCCCTTTTATCAATTGTATCATTCTTTATTTAATTCTATGGCAAAATTTCTTTTTAGGATTTTACATTTCTCTTAATCCCCAATTTCTAGGATTTGTTCTTGATCCCCGATCATATGGTACAATTTTTTTAGGGTGTACTTGAGTTTTCTTTCTTTTCACCGTCTCATTTATCTCGATCTATTTCTATCCTTTTTTTTATTCTTCATCATCTCATCACTAACCTACTTTTGACTAGCAGTCCAAATCACACTATGGTCAACATCACATTCGAGCTCAACTAGATGAAATGAAATTACAAAAATTGATCTTAGATTATAGTTTTACATTTCAGATTAAGTTAGGGATTCCATATTTATTTTTCTTCTTTTGCTTTAGTTTTTGAAATATTGGAACATAGAGACACAAAAGAGGCATTTTAATCTCATATGCTAGCTGAATATATAAGCCAGTGAGAAATTATGACTTGTATTTATTTTTTGTGCTATTTATTATTTTGTATTAGTTTATTAGATTTTTTGTACGGCAATCAAAGATCTTTTATTCGTATAATATTTAGATCGCAGGGTCTTTCCATAACTTAGTTCCTCACTTTATGCTACTTATTATTGTGTATTAGTTTATTAGTTTGTTCTTCTTAAATTCTATTTTATCTTTAGTGATTTGAAATTTTAAGAGGCTTTGGGTTAAGTTAAAATAGTTAAAATAGTATGTTTATTATTATGAATTGTTCTAGCAAAAACAAATTTTACTAGTTTAAAGTCAAATAGGGATAACTTCTTAATCTATTTTCTTATCCCTTCTTCTCTATGCTTAATTTCTCGAAGCCGTCTTTTATACTTTTAGAATCATTCCAACAACTTTAGAGAGGGTAATTGTCGATCTCCTATCCCTCTATGTTTTTTATATGTGCTTTTGATTCGATGATAATTTGGTTAGATTAGCCATTTTAAATCTTTATTTATTATTGATTTGATATGCAAACCGATACTTGATTGGAGAGACACTCATGTCTGCGAACTCTAATATGTTTCTACCATAAGCTACTTGCTTGATTATAATGGAGTTGCCGATATTTTCCTTTTTTTGTCTGAAATCTATGTAATCTGTTGGATCATATCGACTAATCTATAATATTGTGTATTGTAAATTATGTGTGAATATTGTTGCCCTCTATATTTTTAAAGTTAACAAAATTCAAATTTAATGTAAACTAGTACTAAAGATGCTCATATTTCTATGTAACTCTTTGGTAAGCATTTCTACTTGAACTTTATTGTGGTAAATAAATGTTGGCCTTATGGGTTTGGGTTTCTCTATTGCCTCATTAGCTAATATGAATATATTTAGATGTCAATTTTTAAAAATAGTTTGATAAATACAGTGCCTTTTTCATTACAATTTTTTTTAAAAGTTTTTGATAAATAATGAGGAAACTATTGTCATGATTTCTAATTGTATAATGTCTACAAGGAGCAGGTAGCCTAGATTTTCTATACACTATGTGTAATTTACTGCTATAATTAGAACCTTATAAAGTAGGAAATTTTTTTTAAAATCTAGTAAAATCAACCATTTTGCTAAATATTTAGCAAAATCGACCTCTTTTTGGCCAACAAGAGGTCGATTTTAAAAAACGCCCAGCTGAAAACATACGGGACTACTAGTCCCGTATGTTTTCAAGGGCACTAATCTCCCAGAAAACATACGGAACTAGTAGTCCCGTATGTTCTATAAGAGCACTACTCTGTGATTAGCACACTAAAAACATACGGGACTACTAGTCCTATATGTTTTCTGGGAGGTGTTTTTTTAAATTGATCTGTCGATTTTGCTAAATATTTAGCAAAATCGGTCTATTTTAAAAAAAAATCCTATAAAGTAAGGGGGTCTATACTTAGAAATTTATTTTCTTCTTTCAGTGACAGATTTAACTATTTATCCTTCAAATGGATCTTTCGATTTTACTTGAACTTAGAAAAGTATTTTTCTTTTTTCTTTTTTGAATATCATTTATATCTGACAAGTCAATGGAGAATTAAAGATTTTCACCTAAGGCTTTCTCATTGAATCATTTCATTGTAAGGTACATCATACAACCATGTCGTTATGTCCCCTTTTTTCATAGGTAAGTGGTTTAATATGTATTATGTTATACGTGTTTACGAATAGTATATAATTTCTATAATTCTTCACTTGCATCACTCACTAATAAGTGAGTTTCTTTAACAACCCGCAAGTTATTTAAGTAGGTTCCTAAACAAATTGAGGTTAAAATGCCGTCTTCTCATTTGCTATATCGGTACTTTCTATCGTCTGCCTTCCACGATGAAAAGCATATGTTCTATTGTAGAGTTATCATCATTGTCTGAACCCTATTATTTCCAAACAGGAAATTGATTATTAATTATTATTTCAGTAGCGATACTTTTGTTATGATTTTTTAATATCATATATACGTATTCTTGGTTAAGCTTCTTCTCTTTTGATGTTTTGTTCATCATCTAATAAACTTGAGCTTTTGTTTGATAAAGGGCGTAAGCACACATATATGAAATTGTGTTCTGTCTTTCCAGAGTTGTTCGACTTTCTAGATGTAAGTAATTTTGTAATCTCTTTGTTATTTAGTGATGTGAAAGATTATAAATTATAATGGAACTTTGTTGATAATTTAGCATGGAAAAGGGTAGACAATTGTTTTAAGAAACTATGGACGATGCTATTCATACATGCAATAGTAAACTAAGAAGATGTGGACTCTTTTCGCATATTGTGAGTAGTAACCATGATGGCAAATCTAAAGTAATTGCCATATTATGTTATTGTTTAAAAAAGATGAATATAGAAACATCTTCTAACATCATATATTTGATTCTTAACTCTGTTACCGTTCAACTTATTAATAATTTATGACTACTTACTAAATAATTGAAATTAGATATAACCTAGAATGAGGACACTTCTCTGAATAAGTTAAGATTGTCCTATTCATCAAATTACATTTCTTAGACACACTTTAGGCAATTTCTTTCATGTATTAATCAATTTCTTATATTTATGCTTTTGCTGGGAAACTTTCATGTCAGTTATATTTGCACTATTTTGTAGTGATTTTCTATTAGAAATTGTCTCCTTCACCCCTCTTTGCCTTTTGTTTTCTCTTCAAGGTTCTCTCTTATTTCCAATATGTTAAATGTTGCATTAAAAGTATCAAATCGACAGATCAGAAATTTTGTTCAAACTAAGTATATTTCTAACTGAAATGAGATGAATGGTAAACTTCTAAGTTCTAACAATTTTTATGGGGTGTTATAGACAGAAATATAATTAATAAATGGAATCACAATCGTGGGAACAAACTAACAATTAAAGGAAGTTATCAATTCCATATTCACTTCAAACATTCCGCTCATAATTCACAAACATGTATATGGTAGTTATACTAAAAAACGAATCATAATTATTTTGATCCAAATAGACAATTATGATTTGAGAAATAGTCTCTCTATTGTCAAATAAGAAACAAAGAGGATTCAGATTGGTTTTAGTTTTACCATATTCCTATGACTACAAAATAAGTAAATACTATCAATAACATTGGAATAGATCAAAAGCCTTTCAATCTTATAGTGATTAGTCATATTCCAATTATCTTATGCATCATATTGGTTAATTTTCTTCCAAATAGGATTTATTTCATTTTATCTTAATGATTTATATATTTAGGCTTCAGACAGTTTCTTAATTTAAGCTTTATATAAACCTCCGGTATAGTTTTCTATATATTTAGGCTTCATACCATTTACAGATTTATGTTCCAATAATATATACATTGATAAGCTTTTGGTGGTTTCTTTTTTCATACTTTTACTTTTAGAAGTAATCCAAGGACTACAAATAATGATGGCTCTAAGACAGTATTATCGGGATGGGTGTATTCCATAAATCTTATAGGTCGTGCCAATGTTTGAATCAGATGAAGACGGGTGCATTCACTAATCAGATAATAAAACAACAATTTTTATTTAATAAATAGTCATGGCTAAAAATTTTATTTATTTTGAATGCAAACATATGACATGGTAGCAATAGCAAAGTTGATGAATGCAACATTTGTTGTTCCTTATTTAGATCATACATCATAATGGAAAGATCCTAGCTATGTAATGTTGTGCTTCTTTTTGTTTATATAAGTGAAAATTGCTCTAAATTTTTGACCCAATTTAGAAAAATGAGATTACAGTGATATATATTTGATTTAAAGCATTATATCAATACTTTGAAAGATGATATTCAGATAATGAAGTCCACTTTGTAAAACCAATATCTTAGTCAAAGGTAAAGACTTCTTATGTATTTAATATGTATAAGATACATGAATTTTAATAACAAATTTAATATGTATACACAATGTTATCTATATACTTAGTTTAATCGTTATGTAGGATGCTACTGGGATCAGGAGGCATGCTTGGATGCAGGTTGAGGAAAGAAATATTTTTGCGTTTAACTATTTCTGTTGTTATATACTTTTTTGTGGATATGAAGTAGATACAATTTTGGATCCACAAGCTTGAAAAATAAAAATGTCTATTATTTGGAGTAGGAATTCGGAACGCCTATGGAAACAATTAGCCTGTCTATGTTTATGCACTGCTGCTCCATTGATTATGTACATGTACATCTATGTGTTCTCAAGATGGTGAAGTTGACAAGACAAAATGATGATCGTGCGATTGACCTCAATTTAATTTTGGTTATAGAAACTTGAAGTGAACTTGATACCCTAAAACTATGTATGCCTCGTATAATAGGATACGATCTGCTCAACAAAAGAAAGGCAATTTGTTTTTGTTTTTGTTTTTTAATTATTTCTAGAAAAGAAAAGGTTCAGACTTGTTATGGATATTATATTGGCTAAATCAATAAGCATCATATTTAAAGGTAAAACAGTCTACTAAAGCCATTTCCATTAAATAATTCATATAGGATTTTGTTGGAGATTCTTTGGGTTTATTGATGTTATCTAAAAATATAGATGTTGAGATATATAATATGAAGTTTATGTTGTTGATTATTTTTAATTTTTGTATAGTGCATCAGAATTTGCACTATTTATATATGTATGGTGCTCTAAATCTAAGGTACAACCACATATTTTATTTTTTTGGCATTTGCAATGCACAGTTCTTATATACCTATTTCTTCTTATTTTTATGTATTTTTTCAGGAAACAAATATGTAAATGAGGCCTGAATTTGGTGGACTGGAAAACATACGAGCGAGATTGACCATGGGAAAAACATATGAGCGAGATTGACCTTGACTTTCTTGAGTTCATAACAATGACTAGGGATTTTGTTCTTTACTGCCAAAATTTTGTTAATGATGTTCGCACAAGATTTGTGGAAAAATATGTTGCCTTACAATCAAAATCCAGTTGCAAACAATAAAATTTAAAAGTTTACAAGGCGGATGAGATTCTGAAGTGAATGTTAGGTTTTACCCTGTAAAGTTTTTAAGGTTTACGCTCATCAAATATTATATGTATGTTCTTATATTCAAGAACATATCATGAAGTTCAATTATGATGCCTGTCTCATCAATTTTAAGTTGAACTACTATGTACATAAATATTTTATATATATATATATATATATATATATATATATATTTTGGTCTCCAAGTGGGAGATTGTTAGTCTAAGTGTGTAGACCCAAAGCTGCAATCGAAAAGACGAAGAAAACAGTCAGAAGACTGTGCGGTCGACCGCAGTGGCAGAGCCGGTCGACCGCGTGCACTGCAGGAGACTGAGAAGAAGTTTTCGCTCTGGTCGGTCGACCGGCGTGGCCGCTGCGGTCGACCGCAAATGTGCACAGGACCCTGTAAACAGATTTTTCTCTGGCCGGTCGACCGGCCTTGGCACGGCGGGCGACCGCGAATCGTCCAGACAGTTTCCTGATCTGTTTAGGAATCTGTTTCAATCAGGATTCTATATATACCCCAAACGATTTAGGATTTGTACTACATCAAAAAGAGAGCTTTTTGACTGCAAAGAGTGAGAGAATCTCAGAGAGATTTACCCCTTGTTTGAGAGCTTGTATTTTCTTCTTCAATTAATAGAAAGATTGTGTGGTGTGGCTCCCGAGGACGTAGGCACGTTGCCGAACCTCGTTAAATCTGTGTGTTCGTCTCTTTTACTGTTTTTTACAAGGTTAGATCTTTATTTGTGGTTTATTCCTACTTTCCTACTTTCAACACAAGGTCCGGAAGGGCAAGGGTTCGATTGATTGTTTCGAATCCCCAACAACTGGTATCAGAGCTTCGTTCAGCAATTTGTGTGAAAGCCATGGCAGAGGAAAGCAAATCAAAGATTGAGAAGTTCGACGGATCGGATTTCGCCTACTGGAAGTTGCAGATGGAGGACTATCTGTACCAGAATGACTTGTATCGCCCGCTTCTGGGCAAGGAAAAGGGAAAGAAGACGACGGAGTCAGATGGTGATTGGGAGGTACTGGATAGGAAGGCTCTAGGGCAAATCCGGTTGTCGCTCGTCAAATCAGTAACCCACAATATTCTGAAGGAGAAGACGACGGTGGGGCTTATGGAAGCGCTCGCGAAGATGTACGAGCAACCGTCGGCAGCAAACAAGGTGCATCTAGTCAAAACTCTTTTCAACCTCAAGATGGCAGAAGGACGGTCCTTCACGATGCATCTCAGCGAGTTCAACACGATAGTTGATCAACTTATCTCCGTGGACATCACGTTTGATGACGAAGTGCAGGCCCTTCTACTACTGTCGCAGTTGCCGGATAGTTGGGCAGGTTGTGTGACGGCAATCAGCAATTCGGCGGGGAAGGAGAAGTTGAAGCTGAATGAGGTTGTTAGCAATGTTACATTAAACCCTGGGCGTTTCTAGGCGTCAGACTTGGCGCCCAACACTTAGTCGTCTAGGCGGACGCCTAAGCGGTTTCTGGGCATTTTTTTTCTTTCTTCATTTAAGTGGTGGTGGATGAGTTTTTGCTGAAGGTCGGAGGAGGTAGTGAAGGTGTTCATATTTGGAGGTTAATGGAGTTTGGAGGACGTGTAGACTACGACACGTAAAATCACAATCAAGGCCTACATGGTGCAATCCACGTAAGCAGACAATGCTCTCCTAAACGCTCGTAAAATCTAGATGGGCAGTCTAAATACCGCCTAGGCGCTAGGCGCTAGTTAGGCGGCCTAGGTACCGCCTAGGCCTAGGCGTACGTCTAAGCAGACTAGGCGGAGGTTTTTTTAAAACAGTGGTTGTTAGCATGATTCTATCCGAGGAGGTTAGAAGGAAATCGTCCGAATCAGAAGGTTCAGGTTCAGCCCTAAGTTTCGAGCAGAGAGGCAGAAGCCAGAAGAAAGGGAACCAGAACAGGAATCGGTCGAAATCAGTGAAGAAGAGGCCGAACTCGAAGGTTGGGTCTATCAAAGGGAAGTGTTGGAACTGCGGCCAGGAGGGCCATATGTCTTCGGTCTATAAAGCACCAAAGAAGGATGCGGGTGAGCAGGAGACTCATATCGTGCAGGATGCCTTGATCCTTGCTATGGATAGCGATTCTGATTCTTGGGTCATCGATTCAGGAGCTTCTTTCCACGCCACTGCTAATAGGAAACTACTTCAGAACTATGCAGCAGGGGACTTTGGTAAAGTATACTTGGGGGACAATGAACATTGCAATATTGTTGGAAAGGGCGACGTTCAGATACAGATAAAGGGCTCTAAGTGGAACTTGATGAACGTGAGACACGTGCCGAAGCTGAAGAAGAATCTTGTTTCGGTGGGATAGCTTGGAGCAGAAGGCTACGTTTCGACATTCACCGGGGATTCGTGGAGAATCTCCAACGGTACGATGATTGTTGCCCGAGGCAATAAAACAGGAACTCTCTACCTCACTTCACATACGAGTGACACCCTCGCAATTGCAGCTGGCAAGGAGAGTACAGATCTGTGGCACAATAGGCTGGGGCACATGAGCGAGAAAGGGATGAAAATTCTACATTCACAAGGAAAGCTAACCGGGATCGACACCGTGGAAGTCGGGGTTTGTGAAGACTGCATCTTTGGGAAGCAGAAGAGGGTTAGTTTCCAGAAGGGTGGAAGGCCACCTAAGGCTCAGAAGCTAGAGTTGATTCATACAGATGTATGGGGCCCAGCCAGTGTGTCTTCTTTTGGCGGTTCGAGATACTACATTACCTTTATCGACGATCACTCGAGGAAGGTGTGGGTTTACTTCATGAAGCACAAGTCAGAGGTGTTCGAGATCTTCAAGAAGTGGAAGGCCATGGTCGAGAACGAGACAGATCTGAAGGTGAAGTGCTTGAGATCAGATAATGGTGGAGAATACGAGCTGGAGGAGTTCAAGAGGTTCTGTGCTACGAATGGGATTCGCTTAGAGAGGACTACTCCAGGGACGCCGCAGCAGAACGGCATTGCAGAGAGGATGAACAGGACCTTGACAGAGCGTGCGCGGAGCATGCGATTACATGCAGGTCTGCCTAAGACATTTTGGGCGGATGCGGTACATACGGCAGCATACCTTATTAATCACGGGCCATCAGTTCCATTAGATTTTGGGATTCCAGAGGAGGTTTGGAGTGGAAAGAAGATAAATCTCTCACACTTGCGGGTATTTGGTTGCGTGGCTTATGTTCATATCAGTGACCATGTCAGGGACAAGCTAGAAGCTAAGTCACAGAAGTGCACATTCATTGGATACGGCATTGATGAGTTCGGGTATCGTCTTTGGGATGAGAAGAACAGGAAGATCATCAGGAGCCGGGATGTGATATTCAATGAGGAGGTGATGTACAAGGACAGGGACAATGCCAAGGATAGCCAAAGCAGTGGGAGCAGCACTACGGATACAGGTGGATCCGAGTACATGGACTTGGAGGAACTTCCAGATGGGGGCAACAATGTCAGTTCTGACCATAGAACGGAGGAGACTACAGATGCAGAAACTACTACCCAGGGCGTGGAGCCTAGGTCATCTAGGGTACCCAAACCAAATCCCAAATACCTCTCGTCACTTGATTATCTACTCTTAACAGATAGCGAAGAGCCGGAGTGTTATGAAGAGGCAGTGCAAGTGAGTGAATCTCAGCAGTGGGAGCATGCGATGCAGGAGGAGATGGATTCTCTACTCACTAATGAGACATGGGAATTAGCCCAGCTACCTGCGCAGAAGAAAACCTTACACAACAAATGGGTCTACCGGGTCAAGCAGGAGAGTGATGGAAGCAAGAGATTCAAGGCCAGATTAGTAGTGAAAGGGTTTCAATAGCGGGAATGAGTGGACTATACGGAGATATTTTTCCCTGTTGTGAAACTCACAACCATCAGAGTGGTGTTGAGTTTGGTAGCTGCAGAAGACCTCTTCCTTGAGCAGTTAGATGTGAAGACTGTCTTTCTTCATGGTGACTTGGATGAAGAAATCTACATGAAGCAGCCTGTTGGCTTCATTGAAGAAGGAAAGGAAGAGATGGTGTGCAAGCTCAAGAAGAGCTTATATGGTTTGAAACAGGCTCCGAGACAGTGGTATAAGAAGTTTGATAACTTCATGCAGAACAATGGCTACAGAAGATGCAATTCGGATCATTGCTGTTATTTCAAAAGGTTCGAGTCCAGCTTCATTATTTTGTTATTATATGTTGATGACATGTTGGTAGCAGGACCGTGTTTAGAAGAGATAAACAGTTTGAAGAGGCAGCTAGCAAAGGAATTTGCAATGAAGGATCTGGGTGCAGCGAAGCAGATTCTAGGGATGCGAATCAGTAGGGATGAAGCTGAAGGGACATTGAGTTTGAGCCAAGCTGAATACATTGAGAAGGTACTTAGGAGGTTCAACATGTAGAATGCTAAAGTTGTTAGCACACCCCTTGGAAGTCAGTTCAAGTTATCTGAGGAACAATCGCCTAAGACAGATGCAGATAGAGAGCATATGAGCAGGGTGCCATATTCTTCAGCCATTGGGGGTCTCATGTACGCGATGGTTTGCACGAGGCCGGACATCGCCCATGCAGTGGGAGTTGTGAGCAGATTTGCAAGCAATCCAGGAAAGCAGCATTGGGAGGCCGTAAAGTGGATAATGCGGTACTTGAGGAGAACAACCCACTATGTTTCAGGAGGAAGGAGTTGGTGCTGCAGGGATACGTGGATGCGGACTTCGCCGGTGATCATGATACGAGGCGAAGCACCACGGGGTATGTTTATACCTTAGCGTCGACAGCAGTGAGCTGGGTCTCACGTCTGCAGAAGATTGTGACTTTGTCTACAACCGAGGCTGAGTATGTCGCGGTGACTGAAGCAAGCAAGGAGATGATCTGGTTGAACGGGTGCTTGGAAGAGTTGGATCTGAAGCAAGGGAGAGGAGTTCTTTATTGTGATAGCCAGAGCGCTATACATCTTGCCAAGAATCCAGTATATCATGCCAGAACGAAGCACATCGACGTTAAATACCATTTTATACGCTCGCTGATCGAGGATGGAAAGTTGCATTTAATGAAGATTTTGGGGAGTCAAAATCCGGCGGACATGTTGACGAAGGCAGTCACCATTGAGAAACTGGAGTTGTGCGCAACTTCAGTTGGCCTTCACGAGTAGAAGACGAAGGCGGAGCCACACTACGAGGATCGGCGCGATCGTCGGGACGTTGATTGAAAAAAAGAATTTTTCGGGGGAAAGGATACATGCGAAGAAGGGGAGAGTTCGGGTGAGCTCGTTGATGACGCTTTGGTCTCCAAGTGGGAGATTGTTAGTCTAAGTGTGTAGACCCAAAGCTGCAATCGAAAAGATGAAAAAAACAGTCAGAAGACTGTGCGGTTGACCGCAGTGACAGAGCCGGTCGACCGCGTGCACTGCAGGAGACTGAGAAGAAGTTTTCGCTCTGGTCGGTCGACCGGCGTGGCCCTCCAAGTCGAGGGAGAAGGTTGTGCTTATACAAGAAGTAAGCCTGGAGAATGTTTATAATGCTCTAAAGAAAGCTTGCAATTCTTAATCACGGACAAAAAATCGTACAAGAGACAATATTAGAATGTGATTATTATGGGAGCTTCAAGTTTCTCTGATGCGAGGAGATAAGCGTGATAATTTTTTGAGCCAGTTCTGCTAATTCCCATCAGGGAAAAAGGTTTAAACTGCACAGATTTGACTACATAATATACCTGATCGGAGGCCAGTAGATGCAGCTCAGCTCTCCTCTTATGCTGTAAGATTTTAGATTATGCTACGCGAGTAACGAATGCTACTAAACTGTCGTCGGTTCTTCCCTTGTACACGCGATAACTAGGGGTGCCAAACCGTATCCGTATCCGAGGAAATATCCGTAACCGTATCCGTTAGGATACGAATATGGTTACTCCCCAACATAACCGATAGGATATGGTTACGGATATGGTTTTGTAGTGAAATATCCGTATCCGTATCCGAAAATATCCGAATACATATTAGTCATACTCTTACGATAGTTTCGATTCTTATATTATGGATTTGTGGTTAATTTGGATGATCAAGATGTCTAATCTTAGCTTTTCAATCATAATGAACATATTAACGAAATCTTTTTGTATCACATGACTATATTTTTCTAAATACTATCTAGTTTTCTCATATCCTTTTTGTATCCACATGCATACCCGTTTATATATCTGCATCTATATCTGTAACCGTATCCGATTTTGGCGGATATAGATATGAATTTTTCTTACCGACGTATATCTGTATCCGTATCCGAGATGGGTAAGCGGATATAGATATGGTAAGTGTCATATCCGAGCCGTATCCGCTCCGTTAACACCCCTACTCTCCACTCATTCAAATGGTTGCATATCCCCATGCACTCCTCAATCCATGTGAATGTGGTCTCCAATTTGAATGAATGGAGAGGATTGTGCCACCTCACTACTAAGCACAAAATTTATGCTTGGTACCAAGCATACTCATATTTCTCTCTCTCTCTCTCTCTCTCTCTCTATATATATATATATATATATCAGGAGGATCCAAAATTCACTATTCATGCTATAGTAGATACTGTAGCATTTAATATTGTAGCACAAGCAGGATCTGTAGCGTTTAAAAACATTATTGTGCGTTATTGTTATAACTCAGGCGAGATGTTGTAGCATTTTTAAAATGTTACTCTAGCACTTACAAAAGCTGTAATTAAATACAGAATTACTGTAGCAGAAATAAAAAATGGAGGTTGTGCTTTGCACGGGGTGCACACTAGTATATTCTATTACTAAACCATTTTACTGTTTGTGCCCATATGTCATGGTCATACTACATATGTACAAGAGATTAAGATACACAACAAAGCACTACTAACTTATAAAACAATGTAAACTAAAAAAATAACAAATATATACATAATAGAGTGCACACAGACAAAGACTAAAGATAACAATACTAGCTTGTGCTTTATAAATATCATTTCAATCACATAAAAAACAGGGTATTCAAATGGGAAAAATATACATTGAACATAAGCACAGATGCACACTTGACAAAACGCAGGTGACTTTCTCTCAAAATATTCTACATACCAAGACCCACTCGTGCTTCGCACGGGTAGAATACTAGTGAAAGAAATGATGAACCACATTGTCTGCACAAAGATAAGCACCTCAGTCAAGTTCAGCTATTTCTCTTATCGGTAACATGATTGGTTCATCAGGGATTTGGCATCATATACAGTTATAAACAACTGTATAAACAAATTTAGGCTTGCATGTAATGCAACAAGAGGAATGGTAGACATGTTTCTTCTAACTACTTAAAAGAGAATCATTGACCTTGAGACATGTTACACATAGTCATTAAGTCAAGCTCCATCCCTATTCTTGGAGTATTAACAAGAATCAAGTGCTTTGTTCAAAAGAATAAAACCTCCAATCTAAGCAAAACTAAGCTCTACCCAGAGAATAATTGACTTGAACATGTCATATGTAGTTAATAGTTACTTGAGCTCCATTGCTATCTTTGGTGTGTTAACAATTGTCAAGTGCTTTGCTTAAAAGAATAAATCACACAATCTAGGCAAATCTAGGTTCAAATGCTGTCATCGCTAACATTTTTGTTATGCTATCGACCAATAGTTCAAGACATCATATTTGTGCAGATTCAATAGGAGAGCAAAAGGCGAAACAGAACGTAATCCAAAAGGAATGTACTATAATCATAGTGAAGAATACCAAGAAATAATGCTTCAGGGTATCAGATTAATCTTTTCATAAGACTGATAAGTGCACTTAGGAGATAATATTTATAGGAGCCTCCAATAAACTGGCTAGATAGAGCAAAGCTTGGTGAAAGGTGTAAAATAGATCACCTTCTTGTTGCTAGCTGCATCTTCTGCTTGTTTGACTAAGGCTAGACCTTCGGCAGTAACATGCTGCACCAAGAATAAGATTGAGAAATAAATGAATAAAAACACAAGAAAAACAAGAGACGAATCCCCTAATTGAGTTTACAACAGTGGATCAGAAATAATGCATACTTGTTTGAACATCACAGAGATAGGCTCAAGGCCATGAGGAATCCTACAGAAGAGCCTATACATCCTTGAGAGATCATCCACCTAGAGCAAAATGGCATTAGATAGCAAGAAGTAATCACATGTTATTTCCTATTATAAACTTTGTAAGAACATGGACTCATACCTTGTCATCTCGAAGCAATGAATTGCATCCAGAATGTTCTTTCTCAAGTAGCTGCGTTAGATACACCGACAGTAGCTCATGTTGCACTTTCTACCAATTTGCAATATAAGAGCATCAAGATCATGTCAGCTTAGTTACAAGATTTTATGGTGAAATGGTCGCAACTAGTTGAAAATACAAGAAGTTAGATATTTAAAATATTCATCCATTCTTTCTTACCTTATACCAGACCTAGAAATCCTTTCAAATAAACAAAGTGCATGAATTCCTTTATTAAAAAAAAATACCTCCAACAACTTTGGTTCACTGCTAGAGTGCAAGTAATGTGCAACTCTATCCTTCTCACGCTTTAGGCACTCCTCAGCCTGTTAAAAAAATAAAGACGCTTAGCAAGAAATGCATATGATTAGCAAAAGAAACACATATACAATATGTACATGTATATATGTATGGATGTGCATGAAAATGTGTTGTGTGGAGAGAGAGGAAAGACCTTTAACATGTAATCTGGGCATGAATCCTCTAGAATCCAATTTGATGCCTTACGAGAATAATAGGCACCAGAATCATACAACATGGCTGCTTCAAAGTCATTTTCATAGCAATCCATACTCCCCAACCCAATTTCAACAAATATATCCAGAACATTTTTCAACAATGCTCTATCAATCTGTTCACCCTCGCGTTCTTGGTCAATCTGATTAAAAGTTTGGGCTTAGTGAAACTAACTTAATAGAAATCAAATCCTCAAATGCTGGACACTTAGAAGGAAACTCCAGTCACTTACCAGGGAGATCACAGCATCTCTGACTTTGACTTTAATCTCATTAAAAACCTATATTTAATAGAGACAAGTTTTAAGTGGTTAAGGAAAGAAATATGACAATGAAAAACTTGCTCCTAAAAGAGAAATACGTGAAACCAGTTCAAAATGCTAACACACCAAATCTCGGAAGCAGGTTAATCCAACTTCATTGAGTGCAGGAAGAGACCTCCGAGCAATGAAATAGCGATCCAAGTAGTGGAAAAACCGAGAAAGCCACCTCACCATAACTTTGTGATTCATCCATCTTTTCACTAGTTCCCTCAACATGAATTCATCATGCTTCTCTCTTAGAGATGGCAATACCTAAGTAAGAAGAGAAAAGAGGCATCTTAAACAGCAAGATATGCTGCTGCATTATACAGGACTTCTACAAAGTAATAAATGGAAATAAAAGTTAGCCTTCTATGAAGATCTGACAAACCCATCAGCATAAAAAAACAAAAGGTTGAAAAAGCAGATATCTACGAGGTAAGGCACTAAAGACATACAGTTCTCTCGCCTAAACAGCATTGAACAGTTTATGAACTTGCATGTTGAGATTAAAAACAATTCAATTCTACCAATCATATGTTTATAGAATGATGTTTTTGTCATTTAATTACATAGAAACAAAATTTTGACATAGATCTGAAGCCCTCCCTCTAAATCACATTTTCTTTGTAATTATTCACATGCTTTGATGTCTTAATTGGCACAGCTGCTAAAAAATAACAATGCATGTTGAGCATCTGGGTTCACTATTACATTGAAAACCGAAAAAAACACTGACGTAATTTATAGGGAAAAAGAAGCAACAGCATGTGGATCATAACATACTTGTAACTTGTCTATGTCAATTTCAAAGGAAAATGGTAACAAAACCTCTTTAGAATTAAATGCAATACCCCCTGTGATTTGATGACCTTCAAAAGATTTAGTTAACTTATTCGGCAGAATCAGCAATATGACAAACTAAGAAAGAAAAACAAAAAGCTTGAAGTATACATGAACATGAAGAGAATATATCTAGAATACCTAGTGAAGTTAAGGTACCACGCCATCACGCCTATTTGCTACTCAAATCAATAATCATCTGACATGTGGCTTTCGGCTCACAGACACACTTCACCCCTCTTCTTATCTTCAATCTTCCCATCCTAAAAGATTCCTACAGGGATCACATCCTCCTCGTGGTAACTCCCTCTCCAGCTTTTGAATCATAATAATCTGAGTATTATAGATGTGGAATTTGTCTTGGACTATTTTCCTTGGAGAAAATTTGGGTTTTTATCAGTTTATATAGTTAACACAAGACTCTAATTTGCAGTTCTTTCTGGAAAATAAATTTATACAAGATTAATTTCATGATGTAAAGTTTTTATTTTTTATTAGATTTTTATTAAATAGTTCACTACTGATTTATATGCTTAATCCTTTTTCCAAGCGTTGGGATCTATCAACAAAAGGACAACGTTGAAGAGGAATATAGAACAGAGCGAAGAAGTGGAAGAAAGGGAATTTTATGAGCTAACATCCGCGGTTAAGTTCTGGGAACATTGAAGAGAGAGACACGTGTCAGATGATTATCGGTTTGAGTTGCCGAATAAGCGTAATGATGTGGTACATTGGCTTCACTGGATACTTTCACAAACATGAAATCTATCCTTGCAGAGTGCAGATTGTCATTGTTGCTATCAAACCCCCCTCCAATTACCAAATAACTGATAGCCCCGTTCCACTCTAGATAACAAATATTACCAACCATTTGAAGACTGATCCATCTTCTATAGTGTTTTATTGAGAAAACGGCATGTCTTTTAACAGGAACAATATACCCGGATATGTAAGGTTATTATCACGGTTATAATTGTGTTCTCTAGATCTCACTCAAAGTTTGAGATTTATGTGGTTTTTATAACAAAGATTAATAGGTACATGAGAAAGGGAAGAGGGAAAAAGTTATTATGATAAGCTCCATCACTTGGCTTGTCTTGGAAATGACAATTTAAGGGTTTCTTTATGTAGTAACCCCAGTTGGCAATTTAGACGATAACTGCAAGGGATATAAATATCAAGATTTTCCCTTGTTTCAAAAATCATCTCACACACATCATAGTGGACAAGTAAACATTTTCCAAATTCGCATTTAGCCGCTACAAATAGCTGGATGCAGCTGCATGCAAGGGAATCGACACCACATACTCCTTTCTCTTCAATCACTACCAAAATTACCATATACCCGTCCCAAACCCCTGGATCCTTCTTCTATTTCTCCTGATACCCAAATAGGAAATTGAGTCTCTTAAGTAAATTTCTTTCAACTGTACATTACTATAACTGCCTTTAAAAGGTTGCAGTAGAAGCAAACAATAGGATTCATGTAAACAACCCGAAAAATATTGACATAAAAGACTTTGTCCTTATTGTTGTAACGAGAACCAAACAATTGACACTAGACATCTCAAAGATTTTAATCTTCAGAATCCTCTCACTCGTCTTCCGATAAAATCATGAATTTAGACTAACAACTTCGCCCCCATGAATCCCACAAATGGGACCACTGAACTAAGAGATTATTCACCACATAAGAATGAGTAAAATTTAGTTCCATAATGCAATTAATAAAGTGTTTCTAGTGCCTAGAAAAACCAAACAACAACTAAAAATATGGAAAAATAGGATATGCTATAAAGGCATATCGTAAAACATTTCCTCAATTTAATGATTTTGTTATACTGTATTGAAGGGTAGTAACCTCAGCACCGGAGAAACTGAGCTACTACTTACCTAAGACCCTTTTTATTCGTAATAGAAATTATTTGCTAAGAAAAACATGTAAGGGCAGCCTCAAATATCTACAATAATGCCTACGAAAATCAACTCCAACTTCCATGGCCAAAATACTATAAAAAATCCAAATGGCTCTTTCCTCACACAACAAGTAAAATAATAAAAAAATAAAACCCATCATGCAAACTCACGAAAACAACCATGTCGATAAATTCCACTCTTATTCAATTGAAACTTTAGGGATTCACACAAACTAATACCCCAAATTGCAGCAAAACTATAAAGAAGCCACATTAATGATCAAAGAAGAATTTTTTTCTTACTGTCGCCGTAATATACTCCTCAAACGACTCCCGATATTTATCATAAAGCTGCTGCGAGTAATCATGCGGGGGTTTCTGAGTGCACATATTATAAATAGTCCTGATCCAATACAAAAACAGCAAAATCCTTCATTTACAACAGAAAACGACAAAAAAACCCTAAAAATATAAATCGAAGAAATTACGTGTAGAGCATCATGTAATCTTCGGAGCTGAATTGGGGCTCAGGGAGCCCCTCCAAGATGTTCTTCAGCTTCGTGATCCCTTTATGCATAAACTCCCATCCTTGCTCCAAATCTATCGTCTTCCTTTCGTGCATCGCCATGATTCCAGGATCGAATCTTGTGAATCTATCAGAGCGATCAAAACCCAAAGGCAGATCGAAGGAAGACGCTAACCCTAATTTCGAAAAGATTTTCGTCTAAAGGACGAGAATCTAAAAGATCTGAGATTTATACATTTAAATAAAAAAAAGTCGGCTTAGTTTTTGTAAATAATTTGGAAAAATAGGATTTGTGCGTAGAGGGGGAGGGGGAGATGTATGGGCGTGTAGTGGTATCTCTAGTCAACTACACAATAATAGGTCCACGGCATGGATTCTCACCCCCCACCCCGCCTCCCTTTTTTTCCCTTGTACTTACCTTTTGTTGTTTTACTTTCCATAATTCTAAATCTAAATATAAGTAATTATCATATTTGGTGAAATTGTGACAATTTAAATATTTTTTTTCAGAGAGGAAAAGAAACATTTTAGGTCCTCTTGTTTTGTTCTTAAAAAATCAAGAAAATTATTATTTATATATAATTTTAGTATCATCAGTGTATGTATCGATAAAAAGTTTTTTTTTTGTTTGCCTAGGGGCCTGTTTGGATTTGTAGGGGTGAAGGGAAGTTAAGGGAAACTGAGTGAAAGGAAGGGAAGGGAGTTCTCTTCCCCTTGGTTACACTCCAATTTGGGGGGTAACAATTTTTATACTATTAGGGGGTGAATCAAGGGGAACTAGGGTGAATTAACTTCACCTCCTAAGTGTTCCCAAACAAGGTGAATGGAGGTGAATGGTTCCCCTAACTTTTCTTCACTCTCATTCTCCTCAATCCAAACAAGCCCTTATGTTTCAAATCGAGATAGTCTTTAGATATTCCACGTGTCCGTTTTTTATAAGTATACTCAAATTAGCTATGTAGTATGCTACAGCTATGATAGTCTTGACTGTTTAAGGGGGTGTTTGTTACAAAAAATTTTTGGGATATAGGCTAGATTTGAAGTTTTGGGATGTAAAAAGTGATTTTTTTGGGTTTTGGAAATCCATAAATCATGTTTGTTTCAAAAAAAAAATTGGCATATTGAATCCCAAAAACATAAAAAAACTATTATATTTTAGCATATATGAAATCCTCTTTTTGAGCATGGATTTGGGCTGGATCTCTGACACAAGCAGTCCAGCTCATCTCCTCCTCAGCTCCCGAAACCAAAATCGTCGTTCCCGTCACCGCTTCTTCCCCCGCCTCTACCAATACCTACCCGCGCTCAACCGACGAGAAAGGAGAAATCCAAAGAGAGAAACCGACCCTCTCTCCTCTCAAATTAAAAATAAAAAAAGCTTAAGACTCAGGTGAGGATTTGTATAGGAAAGGAGGTCACCACGCGGTGAGGATAGGCGATCAGTTCGCCGGCGGCCGATACATCGCTCAGAGGAAGCTCGGATGGGGGAATTTCTCCACTGTGTGGCTCGCCTTTTTTTGATCTTTTACTGATTTGGACGTTTTTTGTTTCATGTGATTTTGAACTCGAAAAGTGAAGGAATTTTGTTGTTGAAGATTGTGATAAAAGTTCAAAAATGGCAGGTATTGAACGTTTGGAATTTATTACTATGATGAGAGAGGAGGGTAGGTTTTTTAGTGAAGAGGAAAGATGGGTTCGTGTGGAATTGACTGACTCTTCGAATTTGAGCACCGAAAAAATGGTCAAATTATAGCATTATCAAGGAAATGAGAAGGAGAGAGACTATGTTGGGTATAAGCTTGATGGTCAAAAATAATATTTGTTGGATTTATTTAAAAATAGTAAATTTTGGAAAGTTAAGCACAAATTGTAGTAATTCTGGCGAAGCGATGCAAGTAAAAATTTCTTATCTTAATTCTAGTTCATCTAGTATTTACAGAAATTACTAAAAAAATTGGAAGGCTTAAATAAAAACTTGAGAGGCTTGAGTAAAATTGTATTTGTTTTTTTGTGGGAGGTAAGCTCGCCAAAGTTCTTATATTCACCATCTATTGTTTTGATAATCCTAAAACTTGTTCGTTACAACTATGGATTTCAAATTCTAAAATTTGTAATGCTACAATTTGAGTTTGAAACAAACAAGAATTTACAAATTATAGCATTCTAAATCCTAAAATATTGATGAAATAAACAAAGTTTTAGGAATCCCAAAACCCACCAAAAAAATTATGGATTTCAAATCTCATGTGAAATCCATATCCATAAATTTTGGGATTTGAAACAAACACCCCTAAGAGGCTTGTCTTTCCTGTCAACATCTTGATATTCCAAAAAACTGTTAATAGGTGATGCGTTGAATGTGGTTCGAGAGTTAGTAATGCGTTTAGTGTGATTCGAGAGTTTTATGATCCCAACAAAATGCTACCAAGTTTCGGAGGAATTGTTGAAGACAACAGTGAATTAGAGAAGAGTTTTTTAGTAGTTTTTTTCCCAATAGTTTAAATCAAGGATTTTCATCAAAACCAAAATTCTAGGGTTTGAAATTGGGTATGAGTTAGATATGTTTGTGGTGATTGTGGTCTTTGTGTGTGGTAGACTTTAAAATTGGAATTCTAGGACATACAGAATGCTCATATTGGGATTTAGGGTTTTCAGTTATTTTTTTAAGGTTTCGATTAAAATTAAAGTTATAGGATTATGAGATTGTTGCATTGTATATATGGATTATGAGATTGTTTGCATATAAATCTAGGGTTTTCTTAAATTATTAAGGGTTTTTATTTTTTTAATGAAGTTTAGGGTTTTCATATATTTTTTTAAATTTTCACAATGTATACATGGATTATGAGATTGTCTGAAAATAATATAGTTTATTTTTTTAGAGGTTAAACAGTATGATTTTTATTATTTGTTCTTACAGTGAAAAAGTTAACTATGCAATGAATAACATGCCTATGTACGTTGGAGGAGTAACGACATTGTTATGATCTAGGAATCATGTAGTTTTGATGAACAGATTAAAGAATTACACCAAGTTACTGAATTTGATCCACGAGAATACTGACTGAAAGTAATATGCAACTGGCCCATAACTTCTAACAGAACATCCGCTGTTGAGATATCAAATGATCATCATATGAGTATTATATTTAATTTGAGCAAGATGCAACCAATGGTAGAATTGTCTATTGAAAATTTTTCGTTTAGTTCGGGCCAAATGTTCAAATCTCTAGGAGAGTTCTCATGCATGTTAGACTTAGGAGTTGAGACTGATGGTTTCTTTCATCTCCGAGTGAAAATGGAGCGGGATCAATTTGAATACCTAAGTAGACCTTCATTTGGGGGAACGTTAAAGGGGAGGGAAGAGAAGAGGAAAAAGAGGAGTTCATTCTATTTGTTGAATTGGGTTTAGTCAAGATTATATATTAGTCTCATTGAGATTGTTATTTTGTTAGTGGTTGTTGATTTTATCATGTGTGATTGTTGCATTTAGTTAAGATGATTTTTTTTTCATGATATGAGTTGATATATGTGTTTGTTTGTGATCGAAATTGGTTATGGATTGAATGTGATTTAGCAAAAAATTTCTCAATATCAAGAGCAAAAAATCTAAGTTATCTACAACATAGTCGAGGTTGGCAATCTCGGCTGTTTCACAAAGACTCCAGCTAAGAGACCCTAAAAAAAATTAAGTGTCAAAATAGTCTCTGTGAAGTCTATGTGAAATTGTCATGGTTGCCAACCCCCGACTATCTTGTGAGCAGTACAAAATAGTTGGGGTTCACAACTCTAACTATTATGTGAGCTGTGCTAAATAGTCCGTGCTGCTAACCCTGACTAGTTAGATATGGCTTCTAATCAGTTGGTGTTGGCAACCCGACTATTTAGATAGCTACTTTTTAAAAAATCGAACCAGTTTCTAGCCGCGCAGCTGATGTGGTTGAAACATGGTCGATTTTTATAAATATTTTAGACTTGGTCAAAATTGGGGAATAAAGTTTTAAATTGGTCTATTTTGAAAATTTCTCCTTTTCCATTTTATTTGATGGATTGTTATAAAAAATATTTTGTATGTTGCATCCTTATTATTGATGTATGAAATTATAAAGTCAAATAAAAGGAATTGAATTGATGGAAGCCCTCTAACTCTCCGAATGGCTGGTCGTTAGTAACAAATCATAAAAGGGCGGGGTCTGGTTCCCCGGTTGTTCCTCCGACGATCAAGTCAGTGAGTTACTTGTGTGGAGAAGTAAAATGGACTGTAGTAGTTCTTTAGCATAGAGAGTAGTAGTCAAGAACTTACTTTGTAATGGAAAATAGTATCTCTTTTGATAACAGTAGCAGGAGGGTAGAAGGGTAACTTCGATCGAGTTTGGGATGACGGCCATGTTAGCTTCAACTTTACAGGTGTCGGCCAACGAGTGGAGAAGATGTCACTTCGGTATTTAATGCGAAGTGATAGAGGGTTTGCGGTATTGACGTGGTTCGATGTGTCATAAATACTATTGATGACACCCATAATGCATTTAATGACATTTATTGATAGGTAATTAGTCAATAGTGCACAAGAGGGGACTTGAGGCTCGAGGCATTTCGTCGTCTTTCTACTCGTCGGATGGTCGAGAAGTACCTGTTTGTTCTCTTGTTTTGATGATGATTTACAAACACCATTATTGGTGCTAATTGCTTGTTGAGTTATATTGTGTAGATTACAATTTATCAAGCAAGTTAGTACCAAAGTTGGAGGATTGGACGGAATATGAGCTGCAACGATGATATCCAAGGAGGTGGAGGCAATATGGTGAAGCAAAGCTTTCAAGAGCATACTACAAAAGAGAAGCTTCATCTAAATATGAGCAAATATCAAGACCAAAGAATTGTATTCATATATATGAGATATTTGCATCTTTTTTTCTCTCTAGTGCTTAATGTAGACAAGTTATTGAGTTGATAACATTTGAAGCTCATTGGGTTTATACACACACTTTCTCAAAAACATTATTTTTGAACTATTTTGAAAAATGAGTAGTTTTTACTATTGGAAAATGATCTTTCAAAAATTCTTTTTCTAACATGTTCAAAATCATGTTTATAAGCATTTCCCAAAGTTTTATAATTTTTGTAATTTATTTAATATTTTTTTTGAATTTACAAAGTTAGATTTTAAACTAATATCAAATTCCTGTACGTACATGTTTTCGGTCGACCAGGCCTTGCCCGTCGGTCAACCAACCAGAGAAGTTGTTTTCATGACCCTGCAGACAGTCGTCTTCGGTCGACCGATTTACATTGCACGGTCGACCGATGACTGAGGGTCAGACGACCGGAACATTATTGTCGGTCGACTGAACCAGTTCCAAATTGTTAAGTCTGCAACGGTCAAATAGTCGGTTGACCGGACATGACCCATCGGTCGACTGGATCTACTGTAACAACTAGTTTTTGTACCAGTTGATTTTTTGGGATTTTGGTACTTGTTTGGGATTTGGGCTATTGTTTGGGGTTCTTATATATACCACATTGCTCTTTTTACTTCAGTGGTGTTTTTAGCAAGAGAAAAATCTTAAGTTTAGTTTTCTAAGTGTTCTTAAGCTCAAACTTTCAATTCTTAATCCTCAATTGTGTTTAAGCCTTTGTTTTTCTTTCAATTCTTAATCCTCAATTGTGTTTAAGCCTTTGTTTTTCTCACATCCATACTCCACAACCCTTGAGCTTTACTTGTTCTTCACTTGATCCTTTAAGCCTTTGTTTTTCTCACATCCATACTCCACAACCCTTGAGCTTTACTTGTTCTTCACTTGATCCTTATCATATGATTGTTGTGAAAGTTTTTCCTTCTTCCATTGTGATTGTGTGGTGAGATTGATCTTGAGGAGATCACTTGTGTGGATTGTAAGATCTCAAGAGGAGATCGTTGTGAAGAAGTTCTGGCTTCCAAACTGTGTGTGATAGTGAAGTTACCATCGAGAGAGGTGGTCGGGGACGTAGGTCGGGGGACCGAACCTCGTGAACATATCATGTGTCGCTATTGGCTAACTATTCTCTAAACTCTTTCTTTATTTATTGTCTTTGCATTTAATTTGGTTGGTGTGTTGCATTGACAAATTTTAATTGCACGTTTATTGTCACATTACCCTATTCACCCCCCTCTAAGGTAATTTTATTTGGTATCAGAGCGATGTCTCTATATATTTATTAGGCCTAACTACCTTAGAGAAAAGATCCAAATATATTCTACAATGAATGTGCATATGCTTGATGGTCAATCCACCACTAGACCCCCATTGTTCATTGGCAATAATTTTGCATATTGGAAATCTATGATGAGAATTTACTTACGATGCATTGATCTTGACATCCTAGAAATAATAGAGAAGAAATATGTTGAGAAGTCTAGTAAATATATGACCGAGCATGAAAAGTATTTGGCTAACATAAATGTTAAAGCCATGAACGCTTTGATTTGTGGTCTCACCCCAAATGAGTACAATAGGGTCTCCACATGTGCAACCGCACATGAGATTTGGGAGAAACTATGTGTTACTCATGAAGAAACTGTTGGCCTTCTTGTTTTGATGATGTTTAACAAACAATTTATAACTAATGTTGTTTGTCTAGTGCTTTATTGTAGACAAACAACGTTGTTGGAGGATGGATGGAATAGAGCTTCAACGATGATATCCAATGGAGGTTGGCGGAATGTCGGTGAAGCCTTGCTATTCAAAGTTCAAGATCCAAATTAAAGCTTCATCCGAGAGATTACCTAGAAGAGCTTATTGAAGATCAAGATCTAGCTTGGGTAATTTAGTTTAGGGTTTATATTATGTGTGTTTAATACGTTAATCTCAATATCTATACACACACATTTTATTGGTTTCTTTGTATATATATATAGTTAGCTTGGGTAATCTAGTTTAGATTTTATATTATGTGTGTTAAGTACGTTAAGCTCAATATCTATACACACACATTTTATTGGTTTCTTCGTATATATATATAGTTATATATATACATAAGTTTTGGTTTCTATGCATATATATATAGTTATATATATACATACATGTGTTTTGAGTTTTTATGATTATATATATGAAATTATATATTTCATATTTTCTATTGTGTTTTTGAAAACATTGCATAGAATATGCAATTTTGTGAAAATATTGTTTTATTAGTTTATAGACTTCAATATCAGTTCATACATGTTTTACTAAGTCTATAATATCATTTTGTAAAGTTTCAAGAGTTGGTTTAGCCAAAATGTCAAAATTCACATGTTTACATTTTCGTGTTTTGGACTATTTTGCTAAATGATGATATTTTTTATTGGGAAGTTCTTTTTCAAAACCAGTCATTGTAGCATGTTTATTATCATGTCTACAATCATTCTCCAAAGTTTTACATTTTTTGGAATTTATTTGATATTTTTAAACAGTGTTTCAAAATCAGATGTACAGCTTTCAAAACTGTTTTTCAGAAGTATCAGTATTCGGTCGACCACACCGGTCGACCGAACCTGAGGTCAACGGTCGACCGAAAAACTCCATCGGTCGACCGCACCGGTCGACCGACGATGGTCCAGAATGTTTTCCTCGTGTTTTTGCTCTCATCGGTCGACCGACGGATTTTTCGGTCGACCGACAATAGATCCGTTGGGCACAACGGCTACTTTTCTGAGGAGCTTTCTGGGGGCTTTGTTGTCCTTTGGCTTGGGATTTTTGGCTGAGTTGTGAGAGGGTATAAATACCCCATTGTCTTCAACTCTTAAGTTGATCCAACAATGTTTTAAAATAGTTTAACAATGGTTTAAACTTGTTTAGTGTTTGTTTAAGTTTGGTTTAAGAAGCTTTTAAGCAATTGAGGGTTTGAGTTTGTGAATTCAATTTCACAAGAGCAAGTGGTCTTGTCATCTATAGAGAAGTTTCCTTAAAAACTCATCTAGCAATTTATTATTTTGATTATAATTTCATAAGCTAGATTTCATATTGAGTTTAGTTTAATTGTTTTATTAATACTCTTTGTTCACACACAACCTATTGAGCTTATTGTATTTACATTCATAGTGTAATTTGGGGTTGTGGGTTTGTGACTAAGAGTTGTGCTTAATTGAGTTCTCATCTTGTTAGAGAGAACAACCATTTGTTAATTTGTGCTTATCATGAGAATCACTTTGTAATACACTTGTACACCGAGTGAGAAGTGTGTGGTGAGAGTCGGGGATCGTCCCAAGAGGAGTGGCGTCGGTTGACGTGCCTAGGGAGAGGTTGTAACCGAGCACTTGAGGGAGACACGGCTAGGTCCAACACTTAGTGGGTGTAGAGTGTGATTGCAAGAGTGTGAGTTGTAGAGTTTTCGGTTAGCTAGAAAACCGAGTGTGTAGAAGAAGTTCCGGCTTCCATATCCTTACATATATTTCACTATATGCCTCTTTGCTAGGATATATCATATTGTATATTGCTTATCCTATTTCATATATATTGTCGTATTTTATACTTGCTAGGATAACTTGTTAATTAATTTTAATTGGCATTTAAATCAGATTAGATTAGCATAAGACCCTTAATCACCCCCCCCCAATAAGACCTAATTCACCCCCCCCCCCCCTCTAGGGTCTACAGAACCCCCCAACAAGTCAAAGAGTCCAAAATTAGTAGCATCATGCATGATTATGAGTTATTTAAGATGCTTCCTAATGAGTCAGTTGATGCCGTGTTTTCTCGATTTACTAACACTGTTAATGAATTGCATGGCCTTGGCAAGGTGTTGGAGAACCAAGAGAAGAATTACAAAATTCTTTGCTCTTTAACGCCGGCATGGGAGCCCAAAGCTACGGCTATCGAGGAAGCCAATGATCTCACAACGCTTACACTTGATGGTCTCATTGGCAAGCTCAAGATCCATGAGAAGAAGATCAAGGAGAAGGAGGAAGAGCCCTCATGAGCAAATGAAGAGCCTTCCCAAAAGATGAAAACTATTGCGCTCAAATGAGCAATTGATGATTCCTTCTTCCTTGGATAGTGAAATAGATGTCTCTAGAGAAGTGACACACCTCTCTAGAAGGATATCAAGATTAATAAAAATAAATAATTTTTTAAAAAATCGCTCTAACAAGTTTCCCTCTCATGTAGGTAAATGATTTGAGTGCAATGAATTGGGACACATAGCAAAGGATTGTCCCAAGATAAAAGAGAAGTATATGAAGTACAAGAAGAAGAAGGCGATATGTATGCAGGATGGGAGGAATCTGAACCAAGTGATTCGGATAGTGACGAAGAAGCTGCCAAGATTGCTTTTCATGATCCAAACATATGTTTCATGGCTCATGAAGATGAGGTACAATCTGATTCCGATAATGAATCTTTTTATATGCAATGTGAACTTGGAACCGCACTAGAAGAGTTGAATTTTGAATTTAAAAAATTAGCAAAAGAACAATCTTCCTTTAAAAAATGCATTATTCATGTGACTCAAAGTTTGAACTTTTACAATCCTCACTAAATGATGTCATTACTTTAAAAGACAAGATAATTGGAGATCTTGAATTTGAAAATAAACATTTAATGTCTCAAATTGAAAAATTAAAAAATGAAGATAAAACTAATCATGCTTCTTCTAGTAATATTCATCGCCTAAGAAGAGCATGGCATCATAGATCTCATGCCCCCACTTATAAAAAGGATTTTGTTTACACATATTGCATGAGACATGACCACACGTCTACACATTGTAGATTTAGAGATAATGTTTATTATTATGGGTTGATGTGGGTACCTAAGGATGCCAAAAATACTAACATCCAAGGACACAAAGTTTGGGTACCTAAAGATTTTACAACTTGTTTACATATAGGGAACATCTCGCACAAGATGTAAGGAATTGTGATACCTTGATAATGGTTGCTCTCATCACATGACGGACAATAATGACTTATTTGCAACCCTATCAAGGATAGAAGGAGGCAATGTCTCCTTTGGTGGCGGTAAGAAAGGTAAAATTGTAGGTGTTGGTAATATTGGTAAGATACCTTCTCCCGTTATTGATGATGTTTATTTGGTAAAAGGACTTAATCATAATCTCTTAATTATTAGTCAACTTAGTGACAAAGGCTATGATGTTGTTTTTAAACAGGATAAGTGTATCGTAAGGGGCTGTTTGGTTCGTTTCCTAAATATAGGAAAATACATTTCCATGTATAAAAACACAAGTTTTGAGTTTTCCAAACTTTTCTAAGAAATGAATTATTTCGCTTTGGTTCTCACAAAAAAAATGATGGGAAACCAATGTATTTATTTTTCTTGTGTTTGGTTCGCATGGAAAAAAAGGAAAAACTCCTGTTAATATTACATTTCCCACTTTTCTTGTGTTTGGTTGGTTTTGAAGTTTGTAGTGAAAAGTGTTTATGAAAAAAAAACCGACGTTGCTGCAGTTTTTGTTGATTTCACGAGGTTGAGGAAGGAATTGGGGAAGAGAAAAAAATCTGATGTGACGACGATTTTCACCGAGTTTCCCTTCTTTAACCCTAACGAACCAAAGATGGGGAAAAAAATCGATGGAAAGCTTAAATCCTACGAGGCCACGAAAAATCTGGTGTGGAGGCAGTGTAAAACTTTTCCACCGAGTTAAAAAACGAACCAAACAGCCCCTAAGTCTAAAAGATAAATAAATAAATAATCAAAGTGCAATCGAGGAACAAATTTTAGTAAGAAAATAAACCAAAAATACTTAATCAAAGTAAGCAAAAATTATCAAAGAGTAACCGAGGAACAAATTTTAGTAAGAAAATAAACCAAAAATACCTAATCACAGTATTTAACCACGTGCATAAAACCTAGTACGTATATATGTCTAATCAGATTGATGTTGGGTTTATGTGGTTGAAACATAATTTGCTCAAATCAAATACGGGATTCTGATAAAAAGCGGGGGTAAAACTAGAGGATTTGTTTTCGGAGTGGTGCACACGTTCGCATATACAAGAGAGAAACAAGGTATCCTTCAAAGTAAGAGAGAAACAAGGTAACATAGCATACATAAGTGCACAGGCCCGAAATTATCCAAAACATTTCACATGCTTAAACTGACAGCTTAAACTAACCGTTCGCACGTGAATTTAGATGTATTAGATTTTAAGCCATCTAACATGATGGCAGTGTTGTTGTTGACAGGTTGATGTTGCTGAGCTGATAAGGCGAAAGTTGCAAACAATAAAGACGTTGGAGAAAAAAGCCTGCTTCAGAACAAGCACAAAGCTTTCTCGTACAACACCACAAAGCTTTCATAAGTCTCATATGCGCATCGCCATGACAAAAGTAATTGTTATCTGTACATGATAAGTGCAATCCTGAGAGTCCCATTTTTTTTTCTTCCAGTTATCCCCGAGCCTTCCTGTTAAGAAAGACGCCCATCACCATCAGACTACCACGATTTTCCTCTGCATATAAAGAAATCAAATAAGGGGGGAAAGTGAATTTTGCATAACAGAAAATTTCGATAAGAAAATATAATGCAACGGCTTGAACTTTTCAGCTCTTAAAAGTTGTACTTAATTCCGCATTTAACTTAACAGAAAATTTGAGCAATTTGCTCTTCATGATTATATGAAGCTTCTTCTCAGTCGCCAAAGAGAAGCCACTTGCTGGTTTCCTCAGCAGACAATTATCTGTCTTTGTTTGTGTTGCATTCTATCTCATCGTATCACATTCTGTTCTACAATATTTAAGAATCACCGTCAATAGCTAGGCATAGATCCGGGGTAATCCCTTGTAAATAGCCCCAGGGCTATTTACAAATAGCACGGATTGGGATTTAAAATCCTCCTATTTTCATCTATTAAACAATATTTAAGTACTTCAAATACTTGGAAAGCCTGCTTAAAATTGTCAAATAGCCAATATTTGTTTATCTACCCGGAGTCCATTCTTCGGAGAATTCAATTATGTTTCAATCATTCCTATATCCTATATATGACTTAAAATTTTCTTTTATTTGATAATCTTATTGGAAATCATGTAAAGACAATTCTTATTTGACATAGCTATTTGCGCAAGTATTTCACGATTAAGTTTCCGTTGTGCAAGCAAGATTGGTTAGATTAGCACATTTTTCTGTGGTTTATATATTTACTTATGCAGCTTTCTCGATTGCCTCTACATCAGGAAAATTTGGTTAATTTAGTTATTTTTGTTGGTATTGTATCAGCAATAATCTCATTTGTTTCGATGAAGAGGGGAATCCCTCTTCTTATATTTTTCTATTTTAACATCTAGGATCCAAACTGTATCATTGATAATAGGAACTGAACATTAGCGACAAATTTTTCTCGAATCTAATCGACTGGGTGTATTGTGTCGATTCTTTTGAGTAATATATCTAGAAATGCCTGGCGCTTTCTTGGGTGTATTGTGTCGATTCTTTTGAGTAATATATCTAGAAATGCCTGGCGCTTTCTTATTGACACCATTATGGACACA
Organism: Asparagus officinalis; assembly: GCF_001876935.1. Classification (NCBI taxonomy): domain Eukaryota; kingdom Viridiplantae; phylum Streptophyta; class Magnoliopsida; order Asparagales; family Asparagaceae; genus Asparagus; species Asparagus officinalis. The sequence goes on from NC_033801.1 coordinate 120,974,925, forward strand.
ACTGGTACATTCCAAAATAACTCTCACTCGCATATCTTTACCCTTAGCCATGAACCCCCTTTGATTTTTTGTTTAATGAATAGATCAGATCGCAACTTCATATATGGCATTCAAAGGGATCAAATAGGAAATGATACCCTGAATCATATAACTAAAATGAAATATACGATCAACCAACATTTATCAAATTTGAAACTGCAGATGAAGTTCACATGTTTCTGTTGATTAGTACACACCATGAAGCAGGTGACATGTTTGTTAAACTAATGAAGTGCATGCAAGCCACAGTGTCCATCTATATTTTTGATGAACATGTAATCGTGGTTATCATATAGTTAAGTGAATGCCTAATTAGAAGATGAATCTTCTGCATGCTCTCTTTTTTGAAGCAAAGAAAATCTTGCGATGCAATCAGCCCATGCTTAGGAAAATTTTATTTTTATTTTTCAGCGTAAAATCATCTTAGTTGCTGAACTCTAAATTGTCCATAATTCATGCTAGTGATCTGGTCTCCCAAGCATGGAATGAGCTCATTAAGAGGATGCCTTGCCCTAGTTTTCACCATAGCTGTATTTCTCTTCTTCACATCTCCAACCTTCCACAAAATTATTTGTCATGATTTGTTGAGCCCAGCTTGATCTCGTGATAGTTAGGACCAAAGCAGACAACAGTTACATGAGATACCATGTGACTGATGTGCTTTGCCACTTAAAACTCCTTTTAACTTTCTTCAAGCAACTTCTAGATATTCAACTAATATCGAGCATAGGAAATGTTGTGGACATGAAAAAATATATGAATAAATACATTTTTCATAATGCTGTCTTTTTTGCCTTAGAACTGTACAAAAGATCTCCACAGGGATACAGGTATATCTAGAGGTGTATATGCAGATATATGTATAAATATAACCAATCAGCCAATAGTTTGATAGTGTTACATAGACCTTTGCATGAAAATGACTTTTGAGTTGAGATCATTTTATACGAAGCGTTGATGTTAAAATGGACATTGATATCATATTCATGTTCGCAATTTGATACAAGGTTTGGAAATTCTGTCTCATAAGGTTCAAAACACTAAATATGAGGTTCCAAAGTAATGATGCTACAGCTCACAAAAGCATTAAAGCGAAAACAGTTATTTAGAGGACAAACAAAATAGTCAAATAATATAGAAAATAATGAAGGATGTATAGTTAAGGCACCACTTGAGACTAGTTAGATAAGAAAATTTGAATGCATCTAAATTAAGAACTACAAGATACCAGAATTACATGAAAATTATAGGTAGTTCCATTCAGTATGTATCTATTGACAAGGAAAAGATCTGGAATAATTTTCATCATGTAAATGTCAATCTATCATACATCTACATTAAGAACTTTCCAGATTCATAGAGTAATTAAACATTGAACGGATGGTAAATTTGAATGCATCTAAAGCACAGGTAGTTCCATTCAGTATGTATCTATTGATGAGGAAAAGATCTGGAATAATTTTCATTAAGTAAATGTCAATCTATCATACATCTACATTAAGAACTTCCCAGATCCATAGAGCATTCAAACATTAAACGGTTAATAATTTAATTGCATTAGTTAGATTGTGTACTAGAATAAATCAACTCATCATATACTTTAACTGTAAACTGAATTCAAATTAGAAATAAAACACGCTTCTGATTTTGAAGAATTTATACGTATTGCTTACTTAGACTACATTGTTAATTTTGATTCCAAGGCTCCAGCAACACTGGCTTCTGTCAATGATCCATCTGTATCCTGCATGAAAATACATAATTAAAAACAGTGATGTATAGTTTAATATCATGCAGCTTCCACGTAAACTACCTCCATTCCCCACTTGATATAATCTGGTGACTCGCATGCCTTGTATTCATCAACCAAGTTTTCTATTATTTCTCTAGACTCATCAAATTCAGAAAGATCATTGTCCTGTTCAGGGAAGGAAAAAACTCAGTTAAAACAGAGAAGGCAATCATTTTCACAATCTATTACCCATTAAGTTCTTATCTTGTGTATGTGGAGGGAGTCCACAAAATATGGAATCAATATGGGATCCTTACCAGGTATTGAAATCAATACATGCATGCAAAAGGATGAATCCTCACCAGGTATTGAAATTAATACACGCATGCACAATTATGTATCACATTTATTATAGTATTACTGTATTAGTGCATGAGGCCTTCATTTGCTCCCCAGAATTTAATATAATATTGGTCTAAGTTGTCAAGCAACTGGAAATAAGGCCTCCATCTCTTCAAATAAATACTTCAGATAAGAATCTCATTATTGCAATAAATTAGGATGACAAACTTATGGAACAAGTCCTTGAGATGGAAAAGATCCCTACAACTGTAGATTGCACACAATCAAGACAGCCAACTAAGCCATCAGTTTATTCATTTTTATAATAAGATGAATCATTCACAACTAAGGCTTCTAACAAGATGAAAATGCAGATACCTAACCGAATATGCAGATGTTTTTGTCACATCTAAACATCAGCGGAACAGTTTGCCATTAAAACCATCAAACTATAGAAACTTTAGGACTCCAAAAAAATCTAAATGGAAACAAAAAAATCAGCTATCAATTAACCAATGAGATGTCAATGAAAACATTGATCTTGAGGTTTACGCCTAAATGCTATTTGTCAATGTAACAATGCCAAGACAAATACTTCTTAATATTCACAATTTACAGATAAAATAGGAAATTGCATGTGAAACAACTAAAAATTAGATTGTAATTTTCTAACTAATGCAGAGATCTAGGACAACTATTATTCCTTTAAAAAAATATTGTTAAACCAAAAAAGGTAAAATACGTGCAAATAATTATGAGGGAATGGCCTAATTTTTCTAAGCTTACAGCAAACATTGGAAACTTCCGATAATTGTCGAGGAAGGCTTGTTTTTTCCTTAGCTTCTCATACTGGCCCAGGCACTTGCTGAAGAGATGGCGTATGCTCGTATGATTTGCTAGCATTAAGCCACTGACCTATGAAATTCAGAAGTGACAAAAATTCATCAGTCACACATTGCATGACACTGTGCAACAACCAATAGTTTGCTGCATATTCACTCAAAATGACCAACATTGTCTCTACACCCACACATACATGCATGTATACACACATACATACATAGATGTTTGTATGACACACACACACAGACATGTTTGGATGGGGGTGTGCGTGTCCGGAAAAAGATATGTATGAGGTGGCATTTTATTTTGCTAAGTAAGCTACCAAGAGATACACTGATGGTGAGGCCCACCATGCTAGTCACATGAAGAAGTGGGTATCAGATGTCAAGTTCTTGGCTAAATGAACTATCAAAGATTGGTACTAGGGCTCACCGTGCTATTCCCATCAGCATAGTTGGACCTTACCACTCCTATTTCTTGATATCTCATTTTTAAAAAGTGAGATGTCAGCTCACGTCAGTTTGAACACACAACACACTCACACATTATTCCTACAGTGGAGATTGGGAGAAGGGGACGGAGGGAGTACAAAAAGGAAGCTAGAGGATATAACTCAATTGTCTAAAAATTATACAAACTGAAGTGGAGGTATACTTACTCTGTGTGTAGTTTGAACATATGGAGATTTTCTAGACAATGCAACCTGCAGTTAGTTGTAACAAGTAATCAATAAATAGGAACAAGGGAGCCAAACATAATAAACTAATAATTTGGTACACTATTCCAGTAACCTGAATGCTTGCAGGTCCCCACTCAATAAAATTAACAAGCTTTCTTTCACGTATCCTCTGCAGACTTTCATGTACCTGCTTCCAAATTGAGAAATAAACGCATCAATATGGGGTAACTATAACTGCTGTAGATATGAAAACAAAGGTGGAAAATCACATTTATAAGAAAACGAATATCTGTGAAGAAGAAAAAAAATACTAATTGCTAATGTATTAGTTTAAGGCATATGTGTGAAGGGATTAGCTGGACAGCATTCTGATCCTAAAAGTAGAATGATATTTCAAGAAAGTTCCTTAAAATTAGATAGGAAATGGTTCAAAATATTTGAAAAGAGCTATTAGGCCACTGCACAAGAAAAGCCTTATAAGACAGGTCCACTACTTCCTGCTGTCTTAACATTAAAATTTAAAACCACATACATTTCTCCTACTCCTGCAGAAGTTACTTTCTAAAGTTTCTTCTCAAATGAAATTTCTTACGTTTGATGTTGAAATTAGGTGACAAAAGTCTCATCAAAGAAGATTTACAAATCAGCAATAGATTCATAATATTTAAGGAGAAAAACAGCTTGCAAGCAATAGAAAGTTAAAGCACATGAAGATCCCATCGAGTAGCTGGGCTTGATGCATACCTAAAGTTACAAACTGAGATATTCTACAAAATGATCCGAGAAATTACTGGAAAATAATAATCATAATGAGTTTTCTTTTACAAGAAATACCTGTGTAGGATCCACTTCTCCTTGAATAATATTCAATATTGATATGTATTTTGCTTGACTAGCTTCTTTTGTGCGAGCATATGAAGAGACCATAATGTTTTTCGTCTACAGAATGCCGACAAAAAACCAATGACATTAGGGTGAATATAAACATAAAAGATTTCTGAATAACACAATAACCTGCCTGCAGTAGTCTTCTCATTACATCCAACACAGTAGTCTTCCGAATCACATTGGCCTGCAAATACAAGACGTCCCTAAATCAGAGTTTAAACAGTGTACATTCAGCAAAATTAGTGTTATCAGGATTGAGTTGTGTCATAACCCATTGCAGTTAAATGTCAGATTATGTTTCAGCATATGGAACATGCATACATATGAGAGATACTACATACGTATTAACGTATGCACTCTCCGCGAATAACTAAAAAATCATCGAGTGCAAGTCAGACCAACATAATGAACAGCCGACTAAATATATCTAAAAGAATAATCTTTAAATAAATAAATCTCTATAAAGATAAAACCTAACCTGGCGTTCCACAGTTAGTGGTGTATATCCCGTCATCAGAAAGTGGCATCTTGGAGTAGGAATTAGCGAAGCAAGAAGTCCAACCAAATCATTGTTCATATAACCGGGATATCGAAGAGTGGTCGTACTTGCAGACATAACTGTGGAGACCAATGAATTTGTTTGTGCAAATGTAGGATTTGAAAGATGGAGACGTTCTACGGCAATCCTATTCAAAGCCGTATTATCAAGAACAACAACACAATCAGCATTCAGAGTCAGGCGCTTTAGAGTCAAAAGTGAATTGTAAGGCTGGACAACCACATCACTAGTTTCCATTTGATTAGGAAAAACACTATATGTCTGAACTAGCTTTTTGCTGTAACGGTCATTAAGAGTCTCCAGTATATAAGATCCCATTCCTGCATCCAAGAAAAGGTACCAGACGTAATCAATCAATAAAGGGTAAAGTTGAAGAATACTTTTAGGAAAGTTTCATGAATGAATAAAAAAGAACATAAAGTCCGCTACAACTGAACTAAAAATGAGAATGCATGATTGACGCAGAAAATGAAGGGCAACATATGCCCAACAAGGGGGACAAAACTACTTAAGAGAACAAATGTTATATTCATAACATTAGCTGCATGAGTTTTACATCTAAGCTTTTAAATAGCATATTCACCGTTGAAACCACTATTTATTGGCCCCTCCATATCACCAAGTATGATATAGAAATGATATCTCTAGATAGATAGATTGCAGGAATATATTGAGAGAAAACTTCAAAAGACAGTGAGACTCGAACAGTTAAGGGGTTGAATGACACAAGGCATAAAGTCATAAACATATGGAGAAGGGTAAAAGTCAAGGAAAACAAAGAAATAACCTGATCCTGTTCCTCCAGCAATTGAATGACATAAGACAAAACCCTCAAGGCTATCACTTCCATCTGCCTCTCTATCAACCATGTCCATGATATCGTCCACGACTTGCTCTCCCTATTAAAAAGCAAGCAATAAGAATAATTTAACCTACATGAAAAACATAACATTGCTCTCTACAAAGTGACCCGAAAACAGTAAATGTTTAATCAGTAAAGGAGAAACAATGGCATGTTACAACTTAGTTTTAAGACCTTCAAACACAAGACACTAACTTCAAATATATTCTTTACTAACAACAATTAGGTTGAAGGATTTATTTGCATAAAAAGTTTGCATATCAGTCCGAACATCGTGTAGACAGACCTGGTGATATCCACTAGCCCAATTATTTCCTGCACCCCCTCCATGTTCTGAGACGAATATGTTCTCATGGTTGTAGAGGTTCCTGTAGTCACTGTTTTGAATTCCGTTGATAACTCTAGGTTCAAGGTCCATCAAGAGAGCTCGTGGTATGTAGTGCTGATCATCTGCCTGATAGAAGAAAACATCCTTCCTATCTCCTCCCTGCAGTAGAGCTGGTGATGATCAAAATATATGCTATCTAGTTGTTATATGAGTTGCCTATAAAGCACAAAGAAGAGTGTAAAAAGGTACGAAAGTAAATAACAAGACTGAGAAAAGTACGGCATGCATATCAGACATCCTTAAAATACAAATTGTCAAGGCACAAACCCAAGGCTATTGTGCATGCCACAGAGTTCAATTTCTAGGCTGCCAATGCGAAAACTTTTGAAATTTTATGCCCCAGTTAATAAATGAAACAGCTGTTTAAGACTTAACTACTATGGAAAAAAAACTCCTTAACTTGCCATCACTTTTCTTTTAAAAATTGATCTGTGATGTATGAGATCGATCCTCAAATCCCACATCGCATAAGTTAAATCACATTGCAGGTGGAGAAAATTTCAAATAATATAAGCAAAATGAAGTGAAATGTTGCATGAAAGAACTTTCATCATGACCCAGGATAATTGCTAAAAGGTCTATTCTCGTCAACAAACCCTGATCATAACATCACATCACATAAGAAATAATCATGCAACAAGCAAGTCAAAAGACATCCTTCAAGATAAAAATGTGCCATTTTCCATCTCGTGAAATATTCCTAACTACGAAATAGAACTAAGCAACGTTTTGATCAAAATAACATAATGTTGTAAATACATCACATTATCCAAACTTATACTGCAATAGCAAAGAGCAAACACAACTCTTCATGGCCTAATTAAAAGTACAAAATGGGCAATTCTATTTCATAAACTTTACACAAATTCAACGTAACGAAATAAATTTTCACTTGATTCATAGTGAACCAAACAACCCCAATCTTTATGCCCTAATCATCCCTACGCATCAAAAGATTAGCCTTTTTAACTCATCCATATCTCAGATTATATCTTTTTCTCCCTTTTCACATAAAAAGGGATTAAAATGCACAAAATACGCACCACGCCATCAAAAAATCCAACTCCGTGCCCTGATCACTCGAACCGAATCCGACCAATGAATAACCAAAACCAGCAAAAATGTAAATCAAAACACAAGAAGAAAAAAAGAAAAATAAAAATAACAGAGGCGGGTCGATTTCGTGCCTGAGTAGCGAAATCCTCGAGAAGTCCATCTTTGCCGATGCCGTGCTCGAGGCAGAGCTGCTTCCAGAACTCCATGCCGATCTGATTCCCGCATTGCCCCACTTGGATCGTTATGATCTCGCGCGGCATTTTTTTATTTTTTATTTTATTTTTTGTTGAGAGAGTAGGAGTTAGAGAGTTAGGGTTTTGATGGAGAGCTTGCCAGCGTTTTGGGGGATTTTAGTCGGCTTCGCCTCTCTGAAGTGAGCAGGCGGAATGATTTTTGAAAAGGAAGAGAGAAACGGGGGAGTCAACGAGTCATGAGCAGAGATTTTGTGAGCGAGTGGCGATTTATCCGTGGCTTGTTTTCAATTTTATACCTCAAAGTTTACTTTTAACACTTTGCTAGCCCTAAGGTCAATCTCATTACAGTTTGATACATCAAAGCATTTTTTAACACTTTGGTATTTTTTACCCTAAAAAGGTTCGTTCTAATTTCACGTCTGATTTTCTGTTTTAATTTTGTATTAGTGTTCTTTTTTTATAACTCAGCCCGTAATCGAACACAAGATCGTGAGAGTCATATTGGAACCTTCTAACCGTTTGGATTATCCAAGATGGGTTGTAAATGTAGATGTTAAGAATGTAATTTAAATTTAACCAAAAAAAAATCTAAAAGACTCTGAAAAGGGGGTATTAAGCCAGAATGAGATTAGAAATTTAGTGGTATCAAAATGTTTAAGGATAAGAGCCAGTTTGGTATTGTTGGAGTTTATAATAAGTTTTTTTATATAAGTAGTTTATAGAAGTAGCTTAAATAAGTTGTTGAATAGTCATTTGGTAATCATATATAAAAGCTATTTCAAAACACAATTACATATCTTTGGTAAAATTGTCCTTAAAAATCATTGTCAATATATAAAGACCATATATGATATATAAACTAAAAAAAGTAGCTTTTAAAAACAGATGTTGCTTCAAAAAGCACTTCTTAAACAAGAAGTAATTTTAGATAACCATGTACAATAAATTTCATCAAACACCATTGTTAATTGTTTCTTAAGAAATCAGAAGCATCCATAAAAAAGAAATACCAAGCTCGCCTTAAGTATCATGCTAATTTATCCCTTGGCATGTCCTCTAGCAAAATAGATAATCACATCATGCTCCTATTGTTAGCATTTTCTTAAGGAAAAGGCAATTGTGAATAGTCCCACATTGGAAGTTGAAGAGAAGTTCAAGTGGTTTATAATGGTTCACTTCCTAATGGGCTTTGAGTAATGTTTTGGGCCTACTAGTGTTTGTGCTCTTTCTCCACACACACGCGCGCGCACGCACGCCACGCCTCGCCACGACACGACACGCGGCACCGCACTCGGGTTTTGCTTCTCCAGCTTTTATTTTTTTTTTGTAACGGCAGCATTTATTATGTAACGGTAGCGTGATTTACGCCCAACGGACGAGGAGATTCAGCATCGGTTACTGGTTCATGAGGCTATATAAGGAGGCAGAGTTCATTCGGGAAAACACACAGAAATTCACAAAGAATTTCATAGCTCCCTCTTCCTCCTTCTGCTACTCTTAGTACTCAAAGATTTTCGGCTACATATTTTGAGGATTATTTTTGGGCAATCATCTTCATCTGAGCAGAAGCTCTGCTACTCGCGCCCGAGTATATAGGCCGGCCGTTTCCGGGGGGCTTTTACCGCTAGGGGGGAGGATCAACTACGCCAGGGCGACAGGCGGGTCCTCTATCTTCTAGGGCAGTGTATCACGACTGCACCTTGTTCAGGCCTGATTTTTCATAACTCATTTATTTTCAGTTAAACTAATATTGTTTATTTTGATAGCAATCGAGGATCAACTACGCCAGGGCGACAGGCGGGTCCTCTATCTTCTAGGGCAGTGTATCACGACTGCACCCCGTTCAGGCCTGATTTTTCATAACTCATTTATTTTCAGTTAAACTAATATTGTTTATTTTGATAGCACCTATAATCTGACATATGAGAAAACATGTATGAAGTGGCAAAACTTATTTTGGTGAACAAAGAACTGCTATATAATTAAGTGATGAAGTTTATTCTACTGGTCATATGAAAAGATGTCAGCATCATATTTTCTATGCATTCACATAACATTTTTCTAGATATGACAACCCTTTTTTTTAGAGAGAAAAACAAGGGATATACCATGTTTATTAAAAGCAAAAGTATCTTTACAAAAATAGGATATGATATATATCCATATGGATTAGTAGATAGAAAAAATAATTTCTCTGACTAGTCGGTGATAACCCTTTTAGGTGTTAAATACTAGTTGCAATCTCATTTTCGAAAATAACCTGTCAACATATATAACTAATAAGGCTCAAGAGATTTCCAGTGGGGGCACTAGACACATATACAATTGCACATATAAATTAATAACTTTATAAATATATATTATACTAATAGAAATCTACTTGTACAATCATCACAAAGATATCAACATAACTCTCTAAGAAGTTTATTTTCTTTTTTACAAATAATGTAACTACTTGTAAGAGATTGTTAATTTGATTTTTGATGCAAAGATAAAGTGTAGATTATAATTTGCAATAGTTTGATGGGGCGCCAAATAATATTTCTATGGGAGCACCCATTAAAATAGCAATATGTATGGGTGCAACGTTCCTCTACGCCACCTACTGTGGATCCGTCCTTGACCGTACTTTCCTTTGCACTCGCAAGGTGGGTGTTACTGCTCATTTATCTCTTGATCACTCATTTGTCAAAATGAATCGTCACCTTATACCATTTTTTAAGACACGTGACATGATGAAAATGAGTTTACATCCAACTTAGCAAAATAAGCTATCAAAATATATTGAGTAGTGAGGTCCATTTGAACCAATCTGACTTGCATGATATGCGCTGACATTGTCATTTGGTACAAAGAGATAAAGTGACGCGATCCATTTGCTATGACATGTACTGACTAATCTAATTCATCTCATTATTTATCCTATTGTGATAGTTACGTTGGGGATCTACGACACACCACTTCCTCTAAGGTATTAGTAGAAGTTTATTTGATAAGTTGCAAGCATTAATACATTTCCTCCTACATCATTATTCTTTTCAATATATCTATTTTCTTCTAATAATAAAGAGGGCAATTTGACCGTGAATGAAGGGTATTTGATTTGAAAATATGAAGAAAATCAATGCAACAAGTAATCAACAATCTAATTTACTTATATGTTTGTAATAAAAGAAAGGCTAAATTGCATTTAAATATCATAAATTTTTTTTTTCACTCTGTCACTTATATACTCTAAGTTGTATGTTACGGCAGAAAAATATCACAAATTGTAAAAAAATTGTCATGTTAATACTGTCTATCATGCAAACATGAAAAAAAAATTTTATCCAAATATTTCTCTATGATATTTACATGCTAAGTTTAGAGTTTTTTAACTATTAATATTTATTGTTACTATTAAATCAACCAAAAGTCTTTTTCAAACTCATCTTAGTTGTACTTTAAAATTGAGCTAAGATATGTCTAATGATAAATTTAATAGATATTAATTGTTAAAAATGTATAAATTAATATGCTATTGTTATATGAGAACATTCATATAAAAATTTTATAAGTGATACTAATGCTTCGGATAAAATATTTGACGTTGGGTTTGAAAGAGGAAGAGGAGAAGGAGGTTGGTTATAATGAAATGGTGGGTGAAAAGAGAGTTAGTAGAGCAAGGAGGAGAGATAGTAGGAGGAAGGAAGAGGAGAAGGAGGTTAGATTTTTTAAAAAATGTTTGATGTTTTGAGAGAGAAAGAGGAGGAATGTTGGACTTTTTTATGATTGAATTGTGAAGAGGGAGTGAGTAGAGCAAGGAGAGAGACTGAGTCGGAGAAAGGAGAGAAAATTGAGAATTGAGAGGAGAAGAAAATGAAGAAGATGGTGGAAAGGAGAAATGAAGCGTGAAGATTTAGAGAAGGAGGGAAAAAGGAGTGGGAGACACTAGGAAAGGTTGAGAACATGGAGGAGAGAAGAGTGGAATGAGAGAGCTTTTTTTAATTACAAGTTTTATAATATAGGGAGAGAGGAAGGAGTTAAATGAATTTATGGGGGATTCAACAATCTATATGTAAAAAATCCTTAATATTTTGCTTAATTATTATCTATAGAGATCTGAATATGCATCACGAGTTTGTCACTTTTTAAGTTACTAGTTAGCAGGGGCACGTGCAACGCGCATGCCAAATTTAGTTGGGAATTTATGCAAAAGAATGCTATATTTTATATATGCAGGATTTAGATTAACAAGGACTATATTTACAAATTTAAGTTTTATGTGCAACTTTTACAATAATAACCAGTATCTATGGATATAATAGTCAATATCCAAAGTGTTTGAATTTTTTTTGAAATTACTACATTTATAATAAACTTAAGGTAAAGTGTATATAAAGCCCTAATCTATACCTTTAGTTCCTCTTAAACCCCTAAGTTATTTATTAGCACATATCACTCTTCCCTTAAGAATTGAGAGGGGATAATTGCTAATGAATCAGCTAATTGAAGAAACTTTACTTTACTGTATTTTTGCATTTTTTTCCATGCAGTTTTTAAAATCATATATTTTGTTTCAAATCATATCGAATCTCTGAAGATAAGTTGTATATTAGCCTCTCATCGATAATCAATTCCTCTAATTATCAACGTCCATGACTTTATTGATTGTAGTACATGCCAGAGGATTCTTGTGCCATTAATGACGTCTTGCTACATGGATTTACCTGCACACTGAGTAAATTCCATGACTACCTCAGCCAATAGGATAGTGACACATGTACCGCCTGATCTGCTTAGACAATTGGCATAAATATTACCCCCTACCTTAGGTAAAGGTACTCATACCTTTATCTCCGCTCTGTGCCGCCAAACTTGTTTGATGAATCCTATTCTCTAAAACTACCTTTTTATCTTTGATAACTCTGAATTTTTAACACTTTAATACCATAAAAATTATAAATATTTTAAGTTTAATATAAAAAAGATTTACATTTTTATTTATAGTGATACCTTAAAGCTTATATATTTTAGCTTTGATGCTTTATCCCAAGCTTTGATGTATCCAAGTGTTCAAAGCGAACCTTTGTATGTCAAAATAAGTCATAAAATTTGTCATAACAAAGTGTTATAAAAAATTATATAGAATTATTGTAGATTTGAAGGAATAATATGGAATATTGTAGATTTTGGGTATCCAAGTTCAAAGAACTATGTGATATTAAAGTGAAATAAGGTGTTGTGGTCATTGAGGGATTATTGAGGGATTTCAAAGATTTAGGGAATTAATATGAAGTTACCTGTACATTTAGGGACTAATATGTAACATCTCTCTTTATTTGAGGCTAAAGATGTGAAGCTGAGTTTAAGTGAGGTGAAAAGCTATCTTATATCCGATTTATTATTTATGATTTTTAATTTTGATCTTATAGGGGCTGTTTGTTTCCTTTTTATTGAGAGGGAAAAGTGGGGAAAGCCTGTCAAAAGTGCAGCTTTTGACAGGCTTTCCACCCAAATCGCCTCTAAAAAAGACGATTTGGGTGGAAAGCCTGCCAAAAGCTGCACTTTTGACAGACTTTTGGCAGACTTTCCCCGTCTTTTCCTCTCAAAAAAAGAAAACAAACAGCCCCTATATAATCAGAGTATGATACCCTCTCAACTTGCGCCGTATTTGGATGCTCATCATGTGGGCCCCCATTCAAGTAGGAGAACATGGTGGAAAGAAGCACGTGATCCAAGAGTTGTGGGCCCCATTCAAGTTGGAGAAGCAGGCCGAAAGAAGCAGGCGAGCGAAGAGGTGTGAAAATTATCGTCGGTGTGGCTTTTTAGATTTAGGGATTAAAGCGGTGGAGTGATTCCACGGCTAGGCTATCTATATTTAACCAAAATTGAGCACACAGGTTTATTCGGTGTCCTGTCCAGTGTGGCCCAGGCAGAGGCCATACGAAGCCCAACTCGGCCCGTTACAAGGGTGGACATGGGCCTATCGCACGACCCGAGTAACGGTAACATGTTGCTCTACCTCATCATAGCTAACAATATTCCCATCCTTAATCCCAATGAAACTGTCTGAAACACGTCAATAGGGGCGGGACCACCTTAGTTAAACACCGCCAGCGTACCATTGCACCGCATCATCAGTAACGCTCGCTGCCGTCCTTTATATACCCGCCGCTATCGTACGCCCTCTAGCTATTCTCGATTCCCTCGATTTCTAGGGTTTCTGAGCCCCAAATCC
>NC_033801.1:120988736-121013482 GCF_001876935.1 Asparagus officinalis
ACGATTTCCCCCGCCATCTCTAAAAATCCCCCCCCCTTCTTCCCCAATTTCTAGATCTTCAATCTCTCTTTTACAGTCCCCATCATGATCTCGGTCATGAACGAATTCGAGATCGATCGAAACCCTAACTCAGCTCCCGACCTCTCCTTCTTGGGCATGGAATCGCCCAAAGACGAGGCAGAAATGGATCCGATCGAGCCTGAGATCCCTCCATCCCTCGATCTCGAGGGATCTAGGGTTAGGGTTTCTGATCCAAACGAAGAAGCCCCTTTCGAGATGAATGGGCTAGTGATCGGCGACATGGTCTGGGGCAAGGTGAAGTCTCATCCGTGGTGGCCTGGCCACCTGTACAACGAGGCCTTTGCCTCGCCTTCGGTTCGGAGTGCGAAGAGGGATGGTTTGGTTTTAGTTGCTTTCTTTGGCGACAACAGCTATGGGTGGTTCAATCCGGCCGAGTTGATCCCCTACGAGCCGAACTTCTTGGAGAAATCGAAGCAAACGCTGTTGAGGAGCTTCGTCAATGCCGTGGAGGAGTCGATCGATGAAGCGGGCAGAAGGGCTGCTCTCTGTCTTTCTTGCAGGTGCGAGAACCCTTACAATTTCAGGCCAACGAGAGTTCCGAACTACTTCAAAGTCGATGTTGTTGGGTACGAGCGAAATGCGGTTTACTCGAGGAGGCAGATCGATAAGGAAAGGAGTTCCTTTGTGCCGAAGGATGCGGTTGGTTTCTTACGCGAGCTGGCTTTGATGCCGAGAGGAGACAAGGTTAAGGACGTGGAGTGGCATCGGAAGTTGGCCGTGTGGCTCGCGGTGAGGAGGCATAGGTTTGAGGAATTCGACGAGACCTACGCGCAAGCGTTTGGGCAGCAGCCGGTGCGGCCAGTGAGGAACGAGATGGGGGTGCTGGAGCAATCTGAGAGTTTTGCTCCTCGAGGTATAAATGCTTTAACGCCAGTGTTAGAGGTTTATAATTTGTATTATAACAGCTCTGATTGCATGATTTTTGTGACTGGTTTATGTTTATGCCATCATTTGACATGCCTAGGTAGCTGTGCTCAATTATTAGTGTATTTGTTGCCTGTGAATTATGCAATGTTTGCGGGAGGGCTTTCTCAAACAATCTTGCAATGGTATAGGTATGAAAAATTATCTTTTCTTGTTTGAGGAGAGCTTTTTGCCGGTGTAGAGTCACGGATAACCTTGGTGCGTACCTTCGAGTATCATTGGTCTAGGAATTGAGCTATTTCTGTACCTCATAAGTAATATTAGACTGGCTCAAAGGGAAGATTATGCCAAAAGCATCCTTAGTTTTCGTTTTAACCTCCGGTTGAACTACCCGAATCCGCATGCTAGTATTTTCCACTGCTAATTTCATCTATATGTTCAACATTCTTAATTTTGTTATAGTTCACATCATTCAGCGCCTTTGCATTTTCCCCCCCTCTCTTTGTTTTGATCTCTCTCATTTTATGTTTCTATCAAGTTGATAAATGAATTGTAATCCACCACATATTCGTATCTGGTAGATTAATTTCTAGCATGTATTCATCTTCTGATGTACAGAATGATTCATGTACTTGTCGGTTCATGAGTGAACCCCCCCCTGGAGGCAAGGAATGTTTGCAGGACGCAAAGTACATAAATTACCCTACCGAGGCATTAAATATTATAAAATTATTGTTGCAAACTTGCTTGTTATTTGAAGTAAACTAACCATTTTTAATTTGCATCCTGCAAAGCAGAGATTATTGTTTTGCTCAACCCCTTCTAACATGGCTAATCATCTTTATCTTGATTCTTGAAAGATTCTTAAGTGCGAGAAAACAGAAACTAATGAAGCGGACATATCTGCACCCATTATACTTCTCCTGTAAACTAGAGGATTTTGATTATTTTATCATTATTAAGGTTCATGCTCATCTTTATTCCAAATTGGTTGGTTCCATTGGCATTATCTACTTTTTAATTTTTATCACATGATTTCTCAAAAGCGTACAAAAGGAAACAGAATTTGCTATTTTGCTGGCTGTCTGCATGTAGATTTTTAAACCCTTGACCTTTTGTCAGTACCGCATGGTTTTTCATGCAAAAATTTTCATTACAAATGTCTACATTGTAAGAATTAAGCAACTGCAAAATAACGGATTTCATGGTTTTTGTTTAAAAAATACGCACAACTTCAGCAGATAAGTTGAAGTCATGACCTGATATGACCATAAGCATCTTTAGTTCCCATATCATATGAAATATTTCAAGATAATGCCAGATTCCATCGTTTAATGATATGAGCGGACATAGTCTATTCTAAGATTGTTAGGCCAGTCTCGGGTTTTAGATGCTAGAGGAACTTCCAGTGGGTAAAAACATCAGGGGTAGGCGTTTGCTTGGTAGGTTTTGATGTGGAAAGGGAAGTAGAATGCGTAACATGGTATTTGTTTCGATAAAATGCGGATCTAGCCGCCTGAATAAATATATAAAGTATTGTGCTAGAAATTTCCATGCCTAGGTTGTAGGTTTGTGCAAAGGCTTGATGTAATGGCGTTCAAGTTTTTGTACTCTCTCCAGATGTTCTTCAGTTTTCAGGAGACAATTTACACGAGACACTGCTAATTTGTCCTATACATGACATATGTTTATCTACTGTTTTTTTTAACATTGTATATTGCATGAAGAATTCATAAGAAACATACACGTATCTCCATCTGTCTCTTTTTTGTATGCTTTTGGAGATACTATTCCAGTGAGATTGGATGATGAGATACATGAGCTGGTACTTATTTTATTATTTAAACCGTGGTTCCTTGCTATTTAATGGTTTAAGAAAGAGGCGTGGGTAAAAAAATAAAAAATAAAATGGTTTAAGAAAGAGGTGTGTAAAAATAATAATAATAATAATAATAATAATAATAATAATAACTGCTAGCTCAATGTAATTATGAAGTTCCCAATAAAACCCTATCCCTAATCCACGTAAGAAAATTCTTCCCTAAACCGTTCCTGTACTTTTAATTTTGGTCAATACCAATTTGAATTTGTGGTAATTTGCAATGTAAATAAAGGTTAAACAAAAAGGGGTGGTTTAAAGGGTTTCTGTTTAGATCTACCCTCTCTATCTTTTGGTCCTTGTCTGTTGGTGACGAATGAGTGTTTTTTTCTTCTAATAATGCCCCCCCCAGAAGATGTCTAATTTGAAACAAGCCCCTCAATAGATAAAACTATAAAATTGAGTCATTTATAAATTAAGGGTGGGCAAAACGGTGTTGAGCTATGCTACTATTAGTAACATCCAGCATGTGGATATTCAAACTTAGAATTTTATATCTCAAAAGTGAAAATCCAAATTATAAGATAAGTTAGCTGGAGAAATTAAAATTTCGAAGGATCCTGATCCATTTGCTATCATGTACGAAGGTGCAAAAAATTAATTAGCTTGAAGAAAATTCTGAAATGTTAATTTTGATAGCACATGTTATGTAGGTAGTGTATATTGGAATCTTTTAAAATTTTATTTCTGGGTGGTTGATATATAATACATTCCTTTCAACAATTTGGATTTTCAATTTAAGAATATCAAGTTTAAAGTAATTTGGCAAAGGAGTAAACCTTATAAATTTTGACCACATCGAACCAAACCGTCACTCGATTTGGAATCAAAGCATACTTCTGTTCGTTTCAGTCTAATCAGTTTATGTTTGGGTGCTCTTAGGAAGAAAATGAGTTATTTTGGTTCAAAAAATGATGTTAATCAAAGAATTAATGGAAGACACAAGATAAAAGATTGACAAAACAATGATGCAAATAACTTGAAATAATAAAATTGAAGGAAAAGAAAGGATGGAAAATTGTAGATATATAAGAAAGAAACAAAATGTGGTAGGGAATTAAGAGAACAATCAGTGTGGTCAGTTGTGGTCAAATTAGAATTCTGAACTTGAGCATATTTGTTGAAATTTGATTGATTAAGTCAATTTAATTGGTTGAGATCGATCAGTATTCACCCTTATTTTAAATCCTTTATATGACACCAAATATGCCCCTAAAGCTAAAATAACCTAAGATGGAAATTAGTGTAGATACATAAGCTTACCTCCAAATCAAATAGATGGGCTATTGGGTTGAATTTGTAAAAACACATGCTTACCTTCTCTTTCTACATAGGGTTGTATCAAACATTCCATATCAATATATATAGTATAAATATATATATATATATATATATATCTATATATATATATAATATATATATTATATATATATATATGAAAATTGTATCGCCTGGTACAAGCCACAAAAAGTTGTGGGCTTGGTAGTGAGAGTGACATATCCTCTCTACTCATTCAAGATGGTTGCATATTCACATGTATTTCTCCACTTCATCGAATGTGGGTCCCTCATTTGAATGAATACGAGGGGATTGTGACATTCACTAAAAAACACAAATTTTTGTGTTTGGCTACGCAAGCATACCCATATTTCTCTCTCTTTCTCGCTCTCTCTCGTCTCTCAGGTCTCTCTCTCCTCTGCTCTATATATATATTATATATATATATATATATATATATATATATATATATTATATATATATATATTATATATATATATATTATATATATATATATATAATATATATATATATATATTAGTGTATGATACATAAGCTTACCTCCAAATCAAATAAATGGGCTATTGGTAATATATATATTATATATGATAATATATTAGTGTAGATACATAAGCTTACCTCCAATCAATAGATGGCTATTGGTGATACTATATTATGTAGATACATAAGCTTAACCTCCAAATCAAATAGATGGCTATTCGGTATATAATATTAGTGTAGATACTAAGCTTATCTCCAAACAAATAGATTGGCTATATATATAAACCTCTAAAAAGAAAGAAAAAAAACTGAAAACACCTGCCCATCCCCCCCCCCCCCCCAACTGCAAGATCCAATCTGCAGGTCTGATACCAGCACCTTAAACCTGAATCGTCGCAACCTATGTAGAAGACATGTGATGAAAGGTTTCGATAATCATTATTTACCTTTAGGTTATTTTAGCTTTAGGGGCATATTTGGTGCCATATAAATGATTTAAAATAAGGGTGAATGTTGATCGATCTGAACCAATCAAATTGACTTAATTAATCAAATTTCAACGGATATGCTCGAGTTTAGAATTTTAATTTGATCTCAAATGACCACGTTGATTGTTCTTTTAATTCCCTACCACATTTTGTTTCTTTCTTATATCTACAATTTTTCATCCTTTGTTTTCCTTTAATTCTATTATTTCAACTTATTTGCATCATTCTTTTGTCAATCTTTTATCTTGTGTCTTCCATTGATTCTTTGATTAACATCATTTTTCGAACCAAAATAGCCCATTTTCTTCCTAAGAGCACCCAAACCTAAAGTGATTAGACCGAAACGAACAGAAGTCTGCTTTGATTCCAAATCTAGTGACGATTTGGTTCGATGTGGTCAAAATTTATCAAGGTTTACTCTTTTGCCAAATTACTTTAAACTTTATATTCTTAAATTGAAAATCCAAATAGTTGAAAGTAATGTATTATATATCAACCATCCAGAAATAAAAGTTTAAAAGATTCTAATATACACTACCTACATAACATATGCTATCAAAATTAACATTTCAAAATTTTCTTCAGTTGATTAATTTTTTGCACCTTCATACATGATATGAAATGGATCAGGATCCTTCGAAATTTTAATTTCTCCAGCTAACTTATCTTATAATTTGGATTTTCACTTTTGAAATACAAAATTCTAAGTTTGAATATCCACATGCTGGATGCTACTAATAGTAGTATAGCTCAACACTGTTTTGCTCACCCTAAATTTATAAATGCTTTAATTTATAGTTTTATATATTTGATTTGGAGGTAAGAATTGGGAAATGTTTGCTGAGTTGACTGAAACGAAGATAGAAAGTGTAGATCAAGGTTATCAATAGCGGATAGCGATTTAAAGAGATCCTAAACATGAAATAGACATGTAACTATCACGTAATACCGAAGATGACTGGAGGAGTCAAAAAGTCGTCGTCTTCGAGCAGAAGAGCTTAGCGGTGACAGGACTGCCCTAAGAGGAGCTCACGGTGAAGGAGGTGAGAGGAAGTATCAAAGTAGGTGTCAGAGGCTATGAAAGAGGAGCTCACGGTGAAGGAGGTGAGAGGAAGTATCAAAGTAGGTGTCAGAGGCTATGAGAGGTGGCGAGAGTATGCTGAAAATCACAGGAGATGGTGGAATGCAATGGTCAAGGGTTGAGTTTAATTTTTAAAAAATAAGCCTTAAACCGCTTTTAAATAGCAGTCAAAAAGTAAATTTTGAATGCAATCACTCACTATTTAACGTTATGATACACTATTGGCCGTTTTTGCGAACAGATATATTCCGCAAGCGTAGCGGGCGATAGCGTCGCGAGAAGGGACCGCTAACACTATTAGCGCTGCTATTGCGGGGCTATTTACCGCTATTTATAACAGTGGTGTAGATACATATGCTATTGGGGGTATTCTATACCTAGTACTTAGCAGACGGTTGGTTTAGTCGGTTTTACAAAATTAGACAAATCGTACCTGTTTGTCGTAAAATGGATCTAAAAATTTATATTAATTGAATTGTTTGTTACAAATTGAAATCGACTTTACACAGAAGTGAAGAGAATGAATCTAATCTTTCCTTGTTTAACGTGAGTTCTTGGTAGCGATAGGATGCCTACCTCGATGCTCGTGTCGAGTTTGCTTCCATTTGACGATTTGAACGAGATTGCGAATCAAACTTCAGCGTGTAGTAGAAGTTCGGTAGAAGAGTTTGATCACCCGAGCTTGAATATCAAGGCCAAATGCAAAGAATCTGATTCTCAAAAAGTTCAAGAGCCAAAAAATCCCAAGCTCTCCAAAAGCCCAGATCCCAAAAGCCAAGCTCTCCTTCTCTGTAGCCGAATATGGCTATTTATTGAGAAGGATGGTTGTAACCAACCCCTTAGATCGTAGGAAGTGGGCGTAACCACCTCCACAATTCAAGTAAGTGGTTTTTTAACCGCTCAGGCGAGCTCGTAGGCGAGCTTGCAGGCGAACTTGCAGGCGAGCTAGGCGAACATACAAGGTTGACAGGTGAACCTCTTAAGCGTTCAGGCGAGCTTAAACCCTATTGGCGAGCTTGGATCATGCGGACGAACCTCCTGCGGGCGAGCTTGACTCGTGCGGGCGAGCAAAGCATTCAGGCGATGTTGGAGTATAGGGGTGAACCTTGTAGGCGAAGCTATCATGCGAGCTGCAGTCAATTCAGGCGAGCTTCAAGCATTCAAGCGAGCTTGGCTCATGCAGGCGAGGTTGGAGTATGCGGGCGGACCTCGTAGGCGAAGTTATCAGGCAAGCTTTAATCAATTCAGGCGAGCTCGGCTCGTGCAGGCGAGCTCCGTAAGTTAGGCGTTCATGCGAAGCTCGATGTTTAGGCGAACTTGGCCTTGTACGTAGAGTCAAGTATTCAGGCGAACTTGGCTTTGCTTATTTGATTCAGGCGAAGTCACACTATCAGCCGGACTTGCCTTGAATGTTCAGGCGAACAAGTAGACTTGGCTTGGTTCAGGCAAACCCTAATCTTGCAAGCGAAGTTCAGGCGTCGAGGAACATAACTTGCCGCAAAGAACGAGTCATAACTTTCAAACCGTAAGTCGGAATTAGACGAATTATATATGAAAACCGACTATCTCGACGAGACGAGGCCGACCAAAATGACCGAAGTTCGGTTTGCAGCTGTCCGTTTCGCCAAATTCCCTCCGGTTTGAGAGATATCAGTGTTTTTGTTAGTTTTTTACTATTTTTGGTAATGTTCTTGCAGGCGAACTTCTGAATTTCTCTGTTAGGGATAAAGTCAAATTTTATTTGCCTACAGTACTGAACCATTCTATGCTTGAAACCGAACAAATCGATTGTAATTAGCGTGGTTGGTTCGGTTTGGAATATTTGATTTGGACTTTTAGTAGTTTAGTTGAGAAAAGTCTATTTTGGCCCAAAAGAAAGATGCATATGAAAAAAACCAGTGAAAGAAATATGTGGATTAATAGATCGATAAAGACCAATAAAAATAAAATTGAAATGATAAATAATTTAAAGAAAAAAGAGAAATTTGTGGATTACCAAAAAGAAATAATATACTTTAGACAATTGAGAGCTATTAGTTCATTTTGTTTGGGTTGAAATTTTCTGAAACCGAACCGAACTGGCAAAATTTAGTTGGTTCGGTTGGTTTAATTAGTCTAAACAGACTAATTTGAGAAGATGGAGGCCAAGGCCTTTTTGGGGTAGAGGAGTGAGCAGTAGGGATGGGAGGATTAGTTCGGAAGAGGGATCGTCCAACATGGGTTAACAGAGGATGATAAAAAAACCAGTGAAAGAAATATGTGGATTAATAGATCGATAAAGACCAATAAAAATAAAATTGAAATGATAAATAATTTAAAGAAAAAAGAGAAATTTGTGGATTACCAAAAAGAAATAATATACTTTAGACAATTGAGAGCTATTAGTTCATTTTGTTTGGGTTAAAATTTTCTGAAACCGAACCGAACTGGCAAAATTTAGTTGGTTCGGTTGGTTTAATTAGTCTAAACGGACTAATTTGAGAAGATGGAGGCCAAGGCCTTTTTGGGGTAGAGGAGTGAGCAGTAGGGATGAGAGGATTAGTTCGGAAGAGGGATCGTCCAACATGAGTTAACAGAGGATGTTGAAATAGTTTGTTGGATGTAAATGAGGAAAATGTTTGATGAGTTGACTGATATGAAGATAGAAAGTGTAGATACGTATGCTATTGGGTGTATCCTATACCTAGGACTAAGAAGATGGCCAGTTTAGTCGGTTTTACAAATTTTGACAAACCATACCGGATTATGTTTGAAACCGAACCAAACTGATTGATGTGGTCGGTTCGCTTTGGTTCGGTCTATTTGACTTGAATTTGTAGTGGTTTAGTTAAGAAAAGTCTATTTTGGCCCAAACGAAAGATACATATAAAAACAAATCAGTGAAAGACATGCAGATTAATAGATTGATAAAAGGAACAATAAAAATAAAATTAAAATCATAAACAATTTAATGAGAAGAGAAATTTGTGGATTACCGACAAAAAATAATATATGCTTTAGGCAATTGAGAGTGCGATCAGTTTATTTTGTTTGGGGTGAAATTTTCTGAAATGGAACCGAACTGATAAAATTCAGTTGGTTCGGTGGTTTTAATCTGTTTAAACTGATTAATATTCACCCCTACCTATACTTGAAAGAGTGGGAAGGGTAGGGGAGAGACCAAGGGCAGGATGATTGAGGAGCTTGCAATAGTTTTTCGGAGAGGAGAATACAAAAGATTACGTCGAAATGAGGACAACATTATGTTGAAATGGAGACAAAGATAGAGGGGGCATCGAGCATAAAAGGAAGAGGGAAGAGGATTAGTTTTATTGGACAATAATTTTAAAAAGAGTTTACAATGTTTGGGAGAGAGGATAACACTAAGAATTGGGAAATGTTAGCTGAGTTGACTGAAAGGAAGATGGTGTAGATACATACCCCTATTGGGTGTGTCCTATACCTAGTACTTAGTAGAGGCTTGGTTCAGCCGGTGTTACAAAATTTGACAAATCGTACCGAACCATTCTATGTTTGAAACCGAACCAAAGCGATTGAAATTAGCTTGGTTGGTATTGGGTGTATGATGTGTATCCTATACCTAGTACTTAGTAGAGGCTTGGTTCAGCCGGATTTACAAAATTTGACAAATCGTACCGAACCATTCTATGTTTGAAACCGAACCAAAGCGATTGAAATTAGCTTGGTCGGTTCGGTTCGATCTATTTGATTTGGAGGTAAGAATTGGGAAATGTTTGTTGAGTTGGCTGAAATGAAGATAGAAAGTGTAGATACATATGCTATTGGGTGTATCCTATACCCAGTACTTAGCAGACGGTTGGTTCAGTCCGTTTTACAAAATTTGGCAAATCGTACCGAACCATTCTATGTTTGAAACCGAACAAACTGATTGAAATTAGTGTGGTCGGTTCGGTTCAGTTCAGTATATTTGATTTGGACTTTTAGTAGTTTAGTTGAGAAAAATCTATTTTGACCCAAAAGAAAGATGCATATTAAAAAAACCAGTGAAAGAAATATGTGGATTAATAGATTGATAAAGAACAATAAAAATAAAATTGAAATGATAAATAATTTAAAGAAAAAAATAGAAAGTTGTGGATTACCCAAAAGAAATAATATACTTTAGACATTTGAGAGCTATTAGTTCATTTTTTTTGGGTTAATTTTTTTTAAACCGAACCAAACTATCAAATTTTAGTTGGTTCGGTTGGTTTAATCAGTTTAAAAACCGATTAGTCTGAGAAGATTGAACCTATACCTTTTTGGGTAGAGAGGTGTGAGCAGTTCGGAACATGGATGATCCAAGATAGATTAACGGATGATGTTGAAATAGTTTGTTGGAGGTAAGAATAGGGACAACATTTGCTGAGTTGACTGAGATGAATATAGAAAGTGTAGATTTATATGCTATTGAGTGTATCCTATACCTAGCGCTTAGCAAACGGTTGTTTTAATCGGTTTTACAAATTTTGACAAACCATACCGAACCATTCTATGTTTAAAACCAAACCAAAGCAATTGAAATTAGTGTTGTCGGTTCGGTTCGGTCTATTTGATTTGGACTTTTAGTAGTTTAGTTGAGAAAAGTCTATTTTGGCCCAAAAGAAATATACATATAAAAAAAATCAATGAAGGAAATATGCGGATTAATAGATTGATAAAGAATGATAAAAATAGGATTGAAATTATAAACAATTTAATAAAAAAAAGAGAATCCTGTGGATAACTGAAAAGAAATAATATACTTTAGACAATTGAGAGCTATTAGTTTATTTTGTTTGGCTTGAATTTTTTTGAAACTGAACCGAACTGGCAAATTTTAGTTGGTTCGGCTGGTTTAATTAGTCTAAACGAATTAACTCTGCATCTTAATACTGGTTGCCTGATTCCTAAAATAATATTGGGAAAGTTAAAGCGTGGGGTTTAATTTGCGAGTTGAATTGCATGTCCTTACATATCGATCACCTTTTATTTTTGGGTACGAAAGCACTATGGTAGGTGTAGGAGTTAGTCTCTGGACCTATTTTAGATTTTATATAAACTAAGAAGAGCTTAATAATGTTACTAGTCATTTTATCCTCATTAAGTTCCTTTGCCTCAGTTGCATTATAAAAGCAAAAAATTGTTTGGTAAAAATAATACCAAACCCGCCCTAAATACGAGCGACTCAATCGAAACGCACCCGCTTCCGTCACGTAATTCAGGATCCTATCTGAAAACAGACCCGCTTCTTCGCCGCAAAAGAGCGAACAACGCAAGGCTCTCCACTTTAATCCTTTCTTCCTCTAAAAACTCGAAGATAGCGACAATACCTGACCCGGTCCCGGTTGCTGACCTGGACCCAAGACTCCAACCTCACGTGTTTAATTTCTGGTTCGGTCCTTCGTTAGTCTACACGCTTGATGTCTGGTTTTCATTCGCAACGCTAAGTTTGTATTCCGTTTATCTGCGCGCAGGTGCACCGCTGAGTGGCCCGCTGGTGGTGGCTGACGCCCTCGACAAGAGCAAGTCCGATTCCGCCTCGTCATCGAAACACAAAGATAAGAAGAAGAAGAAGAAGGAGGAGGAGGAGGAGGATGAATCCTTGAAGAAGAAGAAGAAGAGGAAGGAGGAGGACGAGTACGTTCTCAAGCGAAGAAGAGACGAGCGCTCTCTCTCATCCCTTCCCGACGCCTACTTCCCCGAGAACAAGCTGCAACGAAGCACTCCCTCCGATTATGTCCATCAGAAGAGAGAATCCGCGGTTACAGAATCGCGACCAGCGCCACCACCCATGCCGATGCCAGCATTGGAGACCAGTGCGGGCGAGAAACAGCATCCGCCGATGCTGTAATTAAGAACACGGTCAAGAAGATCAAGAAACGCCCTCCGGAGGACGCGAACGACCAAGAGGAGACGAACAAGTTGAAGAAGAAGAAAAAGAAGCAACATGGAGACGGTTTCAGGAGGGATTCTGCGCCGGTGTTCAACAATCCAACACCGGCAGAAGCTAATCCTGTTGCTTCTCCTCGTCCGCTGTCTCCGCCTGATGTGGACTTGGGTCCCTTGGATCATGTCGAGCTGCGCAATGTCGTGGCTGACCTCCGTTCACTTGCCCTCGATCCTTTCTATGGTGTTGAAAGCAAAGTCCCGGAGATTCTTCACCATGTCCTGGTCAGATTCCGATCACTTGCTTACTTGAAAAGCAGCGTTCTTCCTGCATCCGCTGAGGGTGATGCTCAAGGTAGTCGAGAGGCGACAGAGAAGAGAAAGCAGAGAGATGAGAGCTCATCATCATCTTCGAAGCCTGTCCAACTCCTGAAGAGGCCTGAAGACCCTACAAAAGCTGGTATAAAGCGCGCTCCGTCAGAACGACAGGAAGAGATGTCGGCCAAACGGATGAAGAAGGTGAGCAACCTGAAATCGCTTGCTAGCGAGAAGAAGAAGGCACCCGCAGCAATTTCTCAGAAAGCATCCAACAACAATGGAACAGCTTCATCAAGCACAGAGTCAGGCAGGAAGCCGGAGAGGCAAGAACGACCGCTACCGCCCCCCCCCCCCGCCGCTGCTGCCGCCTCCTCCTCTGAGGAGGGAGAGTCCTACGTTTCTGGCAATGAAATTCCCGCTGGGGTCGAAGTTGCCATCAGTGGCGAATCTCAAAGCTCGGTTCGCTCGGTTTGGACCTCTCGAAGTCGAGAATACCCGTGTGTTCTGGAAATCTCATTCATGCCGAGTTCAGTTCAAGTACAAGTCAGATGCCATCAGAGCTCTAAACTTAGTTAAGGGCGATGATGTCTTCGGACAGATTCAGGTGGAGTACAGTGTGAGGGAGGTCGAGGCTCCAGCTCCAGAGCCAGTGGTGCCACACCCCCCGCATACTGAAGAAGCCCGCCGACGAGGCTGGAAAGGAGAGACAGAGAGTGAAGTTCATGTTATCGGGCAATGATAATGGCGACGGTAAAAACACCAAGAAGGTAAGTGTTAGTTTCACTGACGTAGCACGGCCGCCACGCCCACCATCCCCGCCTCCTCAGTCTCGTCGAACCTCAGCGCAACCTTCGCCCCCGGCTCGAACCAACGAACCCTTTAAAACCGCAGCGCGACCTTCACTTCCTCCACCCCCAGCCCGATCCTATGAACCGTATCACCTCCCACCTCTGCCTCCCGTGCATCGCCCTGGGGAGAAGAGGGTTCCGCCTGTGCCCGTGCAGCTCAACGAGGCTCCTCCGAAGAAACAACATGAGGAGATGGATATCTCGCACCGCATGCTGAGCCTGCTGATCCGATGCAATGACATCGTTAGCAGGCTCAGGTCGTTGCCCGGATTCGTGCCCTATTGTCCTCTCTGAGGTCAGTGGCGGCGGATCGGATCGCTGGAGAAGTCGCCGGGTTTGCAGTGTGTTGTGTTCGTGAGAACTTGGATTTGAATCTTGTTATCTCCTCTGCTTGTTGTTCTTCGTTAATGCTTTCACCAAAAACTCAGATTTAGCTTTCCGCGTCGGACCCTTTTAAGCGCTCTAAATTGGGCTGTGTTTTTTAGGGGAATTTGGCCCAGTAATTAGGACAACTAAAACATGACGGGTTGAAGTTATAATGGATTATATGGTTTATTGAACTGTGTTTTGCCTATTAAAATTTGTGTTTTTATTCTTCTTGTTTGGTTAATTGCCTATAGAATTATTGCACTGTGGATGCGCCACTTGTTACCCCTTTCCTCTGATATCGATCGATCGATCGGGCTCTCCGAAGCCGACTAACGTCACTGTTGCCCTTCACGCCTCCTCTCCGGTGATGCGCTGTTTCGGGTAAGGTTCGAATGGTCTGTTTTGCAAAATCAACTTTTTTTTTGGTCTGTTGGCTAAAAAGAGGTTTGTTTTGCTAAATATTTAGCAAAACACTTTATTTTACTAAATATTTAGCAAAATAGATCTATTTTGCAAATTTCTTCCGGTCTTTGAGGTACGCTTGATATTTGCTCTTTTCTTGCAAATCCTCCGCCTACGTGATCGTGGCTGGGCTTAGGTTGTCGCAAATTGAGGGAGCTGGTTAATGTTTAGCATACTGTTCACGGGTTTTAGCTTTTCACGAGCTCATGTGCGGCACTTTGCAATCTTCTCGCTAATAACTAACTCATTAAGTTCAGCTTCTCTATCATGACTTGCACAAAAGCAATCTAATTAGCTAAATAAGAGAGCAAGGCAAAAGAGGGTTGTACAGAGCACTAATATTACATTTAAGAGAGCGTGCAAACTTTGGGAGGGATGGTTCGGCAGGAGAGGGTCATCCGTCCTCTCCTATTTATAAGCCTCCACCCTCCGTAACAAGAATTCTCTGAAAAACTTCGTACATCATCCAATCCATACATTCATACTTTCTTAGGACAAATTTTGAAAACAGACCCCTTTGCAAAAATATTCTCAAAAAAAGATCAGTTTTCACTTTATTTTCAAAAAACGACTTAGTTTCAACCTCAGGGCTGAAACTGGGTCGGTTTTTGGGGAAAAAGTTCTCAAACTTCACGGGAGTTGAACTCCCGTGAAGTTTTGTTATGTAAAAAACTTCACGGGAATTCAACTCCCGTGAAGTTTGAGAATTTTTTTCACAAAAAACGACCCAGTTTCAGCCTCAGGTCTGAAACTAGGTTGTTTTTTGCGAATATTTGAAAACGGGTTTTTTTGAAATATTTTTACAAAAGGGTCTGTTTTCAAGATTTGCCCTACTTTCTTAGTGTGTTCCATCACACCCTGCTATATTCTACTACGTTTTAGACGACTCTATACATTACAGAATATTCTAGAACCTTCTACGAATTCTAGGTTCTTTTAGAACACTACAAATTTACGTAGAAAATTATAAGATTATGTTTTTGTCATGCTTATTTGGCAAAATATTTATCTATAAGGCGGGATGTATAGGTATGGCAAAGTCGTGACTGCCCTAGATAATTTGTGCATGCTTCAAATAGGACGATCTATACCATTTGTCAGAATATCATTTACCATTTACGGAAGGGGCAGAGAGAGTCCATTTCAAAATTTTCTGTTTATGGTTCAAGCCATCATCATCCCCTGTTGGAATTAATAAATGATTAAGTTTCTTCCTTAATGCAAATATGACCTTTTGAGGGGTGTATTTGCATAATATTTATTTCTTTCATTGTCTTCTTCTTTATGTTTCGTTTCTCCTAATTAATACCTGATTCCTTCACTCTCTCCTCTTTCCTCCGAACGGAACTTCCCCGTATGGCGGCAACGTCGGCGTCCTCTCTGGCCTCATCAACGAGTGTAACTTCCTCCTCCTTGATGGCAGCGATTATCTCAGCGAGACAATCAAGATAGCTACAAAAGGGGATCTCGATGAAGGATGAAAACCATAAGGAAAGTGAGCAATCTTCTCTCTCTCTCTCTCTCTCTCTCTCTCTCTCTCTCTCTCATAATTCTCTACAATTTGATTTCTAGTTTTAATTTTTGGGCAAACATCCATTGAGCAAGAGACCAAAGTTCGTAGTAAAGTTTGGTGCCGGCTTTCTCGGGGGGTTCTTACCACTAGGCATGGTCGCATTGAATCGCCTCTGCGAAGGTGACGACTATTGGTTTAGGACAGTGATTGCACGATTACCCCTTTCTCAGGCCTACCTTTCCAACCCGTTTTTGAATACTTTCTGATTATTTGCAGTGATTTTCTAACATCCCCACTCTTATAAGGGAGCCTTTGATTACATTTGTATTCACCAATGACAGACATCTTGTTTACGTTCCTTCTCTCTATCACACATTTTCTCTTGTAAACTGTGAACGATTAGAGGGAAACACGTCTTCACGTGGGAAGAAGTTTGTTCACGTGGCCTCGGGCCCACCCGAAACAAAGATGGAGATGTGAAGCGGTTTTTTTTATATTCCCTGGACCCGACTTCCGCAGCGCAGCTTATAAATAGCAAAGTTTAATTGCTAGGTTTTGTGTGCCAGTCAGGAGGTTGATTTGTTTGCTTTTGTGGCTGCGGCAGGAAATTGCAGCAAGGCAAAGGAACTTGGTTTTTGTGTGGCTGCGGAACAGAAGCAAGAGCACGGAACAGAAGCAAGAGCACTGAGTTTTGTGGCGGCTGTAGGAGTGCAAAGATAGAGGAAAAGTTGGGTTTTTGCATCCTTTTGTAGAGAGATATTGTGAGGGATCTGAGAGTTTGTTTGAGGGTTTAGGTTGTGAGTGATTGTAAACCCTAGTTGTATTCTCTCCCTCTAATAGTAGATCCCCCCCCTCCTTACCCCGTGGATGTAGGCAATTTGCCGAACCACGTAAAAATTGGTTGTACTGCTATTTGTGTGATTAATTTGTAATAGCTTTTAGGATCCCTCGACAGGTCAGTCCTAGAACTGATGAGAGAAAGAGCCAATATCTCACTTTGTTGAGATATTCGCTTCAGATTCTTGATTCCTTGGTGAGACGGGAATTCTTATTGTGATCTGACTCTCTTGTTGTGCTGTCGAAATGCTGCCGAAATTTGCGCTGCGCGCAACAAGTGGTATCAGAGCCCAGATTTCAGATCTAGGGTGTTTTGGATTTGGTGGAGGAAGATTTTGTGTGAAGCTTGGTTCTTGGAGTTCTAGGCTTCGGTGGAGATAGCATTAGGAGTTGCCATTGGAGATTTCGCTTTTCTCGTATGGATAGGAGATCTATTTGGAATCCGATCTTGGATTCAGTTTGGTGGTTCCTAATTTTTTATCAAACTTGTTCTTTCTCTACAATTTAGAGTTAGTTTGCAATGGGAGAAGAAGGTAAAAGCAGCAAATCGATGGCGAGTACAACACAAGTTGGTTTTCAGAACACTAAGATTAGTGTGGTGAAATATGACGGCAAAATCAACTTTGGTTTATGGATGAGCGACGTACAGGATGCGCTCAATTTTTAGAATTTGGAAGAGACCATCATGGTCCATGAGAGACCATCTAAATATGATGAGGCGATATGGGAGAAGATGAATAGGAACGCATGTGGGGTGATCAGGTCCTGTTTGGAACAGAAACTGAAATATGATGTGATTGGGGTGATGTCTGTAATGAAGATGTGGGAAATTCTCAACAATAAGTATCTCACAAAGAGTGTTGAGAACAAGTTGCACTTGCTGCGAAAACTCTTCAGATTTTAGATGTCCAGAGGCACGCACCTCGCTAGCGGCTCATGTGAACAACTATACTAAGTTGTTGTCGGACTTGGAGAATGTTGATGAGAAGATATCGGATGAGTACAAGGCGATTATTTTATTGGGCTCCTTACCGGATGAGGAGTATGATACCTTCGTGCTCACTTTGTTGAATGGGAGATCTTCTATCAGCTATAGTGAAGTGACTAACGCTTTGACCAATTACAATTTGAGGAGGAATGACAAGGAGACTTCCCGTGCTAGCATTTCAGGCGAGACCTTGTCGACGAGAGGTAGAAGCTCATATCCGAAAGGTGGTAATAGAGGAAGGTCAAAATCAAGAAGCTGCCACCAATTAGTAAAGAACCAATGTGCATTCTGCAAGGAGCAGGGACATTGGAAGAGAGACTTCCCGAAGCTCAAGGAGAAAGAGAATGGCAAGAAAAAGGGCCCGAAGGCCAATGATGTGAATATTGCGAAAGGCGATGATTCCGATGATTCATGCTTTTCTCTACTGATTACTCCGGAGGTGAACCACGTGGATGCATCAGATTGGATACTTGATTCCGGCGCTACTTTTCATGTGACCCCTAGGCGAGACTGGTTTGCATCTTTTGAGAAAGTCGACGGGGGCGTTGTTGTCATGGGAAATGATCAATCCTGTGGCGTTTGTGGGATAGGTACTGTGCGGATTAGGATACACGATGGAGTAGTCCGTGAGTTGAAGGAGGTGAGATTTGTTCCTCAACTGAAGAAAAATCTTATCTCAGTTGGAGCTTTGGAGGCGAAGGGATTCAATGTGACTTTTGAAAACGCTGTAGCGAAGGTTACTAAGGGATCATTGGTGGTGATGAAGGGAGTCCGCAATCGGAATTTGTATTATCTGAAGGGAAGCACCGAGATTGGCCAGGTTGCTTTGGCTATTTCAGAAGCGGACATAAGCAGACTTTGGCACTAAAGATTGGGGCACACAGGTGAAAAGTCACTGCAGGCATTATGCAAGCATGGGCTATTGAAGAGAGCCAAGAGTGGGAAGATTGAGTTCTGTGAGCACTGTGTTCTTGGCAAGAAGACGAAGGTAAAGTTCGGGACTGCTATTCATCAGACGAGGGGCATCCTGGACTACGTGCACACAGACGTTTGAGGTCCTATCAAGACTGCATCACTTGGTGGTAGACATTGGTTCGTCACTTTTGTAGATGACTATTCTAGGCGTTGTTGGGTGTACATCATGACGAAGAAGAGTGAAGTCCTAGATTTGTTTGTGGAGTGGAAAAAGAGATTGGAACTGCAGACTGGGAGAAAGATCAAGACGTTGCGATCCGACAACGGCGACGAGTACACATCAGACCCCTTTCTACAGCTATGTCGAGACGAGGGCATAGAGAGGCACTTCACGGTTAGTCATACACCACAGCAGAATGGGGTGGCAGAGAGATTAAATCGGTCTTTACTAGAGAAGATCCGATGCTTATTGTCGCAGAGTGGTTTAAAAAAGATCTTTTGGGCTGAGGCACTTACATATGCGAGCCACCTCATTAATAGGCTGCCTTCATCTGTGATTGAGGGGAAAACCCCTATGGAGATGTGGTCGGGAAAGCCAGAAAATGATTATGACCAGCTCAAGGTATTTGGGTGCCCTGCAAATTATCATGTTAGAACTGATAAATTGGAGCATCGAGCTAGGAAGGCCATATTTGTAGGATTCAAGCGTGGTGTCAAGGGATACAAGCTTTGGGATCCAGTGGATAAGAAGATTGTGCTGAGTAGAGACGTCACATTCGATGAGACTTCCATCTTGAAGCTTCCCAGCTCTCATCAGGTAGAGAGCGACCCGACAGAGGAGATATCGTAGGTGGTGGAGATCGATGCAGCTCCACATTGTCCAGATGGTACAGTATCCATGCAGGTGCCGACTGAGATGACGCCAGGCGAGCACGACGGTGACACGGAGGATACGAGTATAAATGTGCAGGATCAGGAACCGGCGGCTCAGGTTCAGGATTCTATTACAGTTCGGAGACAGAGGAGAAACATACAGATGCCAGCACGGTATGCCGACACAGTTGCGTATGTACTTCCGGTAGAGAGTATCGATGAGTTGGTGCCTACTACATTCAGAGAGGCCGAGCAGAGTTCGGAGGCTGATTCGTGGCAGGTGGCTATGCAGGAGGAGATGGAATCTCTTCATAAGAACGATACATGGGAGCTTGTTGAGCTTCTAAAGGGGCGGAAGGCAATTGGTTGCAAGTGGGTATACACGAAGAATGAGGGCATTGAGGGCACTCCATTGAGGTTCAAAGCTAGGTTGGTTGCGAATGGCTATGCACAGGAGGAAGGTATTGACTATAATGAGGTTTTCTCTCCGGTGGTGAAGCACTCTTCGATTCGGATTCTGCTAGCTTTGGTGGCACAGTATGGTTTGAAGTTAGATCAGTTGGATGTGAAGACGGCATTTCTTCATAGTGATCTTGATGAAGAAATATATATGACTCAACCATTGGGATTCCGAGCTGCAAGGAAAGATAAGTTGGTTTGCAGATTGAAGAAATCGCTATACGGTTTGAAACAGTCTCCTCGACAGTGGTATAGGCGATTTGATGGTTATATGCTTGGTCATTCGTACACTCAGAGCCAGTTTGATCCTTGCATATATTTTCGCAAGTTGAAAGGAGGTGCGTACATTTATTTGTTGTTCTATGTCGACGATATGTTGGTTGCCTCTATTTCCAGATCGGCTATAGATGAATTGAAAGTTCAGCTATCAAATGAGTTTGAGATGAAAGACTTGGGTGAGGCGAAGCGCATTCTAGGGATGGAGATCGGCAGAGACAAGAAGAAGGGCAAGATTTGTTTGACACAGGTGGCTTATTTGAAGAAGGTTCTACAGCGATTCCATGTTAGCATGGATACGAAGCCAGTTGGTGTACCTTTGGGAGCCCATTTGAAGCTTTCAGCTGGTCTTTCACCGAAGTCAGTTGAAGATCGTGAGTTGATGTCGAAGACTCCATATGCGAGCGCGGTTGGGAGCTTGATGTACGCAATGGTATGTACGAGACCAGATTTGTCACAGGCGGTGAGCATGGTATCGAGATACATGCACGATCCAGGAGTGGGTCATTGGGACGCCGTGAAATGGATTTTGAGGTACATTCGAGGTACGCTCAATGTTGGTTTGGTTTATGAGCGGGACACTAAAGGTGGGCAGCTATGCATTGGCTATGTGGATTCGGATTATGCCGGGGATTTGGATAAGCGCCGGTCTACTACGGGGTATGTGTTTACTTTGACCCGTGCACCGGTGTGTTGGAGAAGCACCTTACAGTCGACGGTGGCTTTGTCTACGACGGAGGCAGAGTATATGGCAGTTACGGAGGCTGTGAAGGAGACTATTTGGCTTCGAGGACTTTTAGAGGAACTTGGTATATCGCAGAGGTCCATCACTATTCATTGTGATAGCATGAGTACTATCTATTTGGCGAAGAATCAGGTTTTTCATGCGAGAACGAAGCATATTGACGTTCGTTATCACTTCGTTCGGGATGTTCTTGAAGATGGTGATGTGGAGATTGTTAAAGTCCACACGAAGGATAATCCGGTAGATATGCTCACAAAGGTGGTTCCGAGCAATAAGTTTGATCATTGTCGAAACTTGTTGCACATTCGTGATTATTAAGGTCGTTGGCGGCCATTTGGGTGAACTACGTTCAGCTTGATTCCTTGGGCAAGAAAATATGTAGGCAGTCATGTTAGATTCAGCCGGTTTGGATTAGTTGATGGGGGTGAGATTGTTTGGACTCTCGTTCGGGTTCCCGACTTGTTGTCGAATGAGTGGGACATTTGGTTGCTTTGGAGTCGGCTCAGTTTTGGAAGAAACTTCACCGAGGTGGAGAATTGTGAACGATTAGAGGGAAACACGTCTTCACATGGGGAGAAGTTTGTTCGCGTGGCCTCGGGCCCACCCGAAACAAAGATGGAGATGTGAAGCAGTTTTTTTTATTCCCTGGACCCGACTTCCGCAACGCAGCTTATAAATAGCAAAGTTTAATTGCTAGGTTTTGTGTGCAAGTCAGGAGGTTGATTTGTTTTCTTTTGTGGCTGCGGCAGGAAATTGCAGCAAGGCAAAGGAACTTGGTTTTTGTGCGGCTGCGGAACAGAAGCAAGAGCACGGAACAGAAGCAAGAGCACTGAGTTTTGTGGCGGCTGTAGGAGTGCAAAGATAGAGGAAAAGTTGGGTTTTTGCATCCTTTTGTAGAGAGATATTGTGAGGGGTCTGAGAGTTTGTTTGAGGGTTTAGGTTGTGAGTGGTTGTAAACCCTAGTTGTATTCTCTCCCTCTAATAATAAATCTCCCCCCTCCTTGCCCCGTGGATGTAGGCAATTTGCCGAACCACGTAAAATTGGTTGTACTGCTATTTGTGTGATTTGTAATAGCTTTTAGGATCCCTCGACAGGTCAGTCCTAGAACTGATGAGAGGAAGAGCCAATATCTCACTTTGTTGAGATATTCACTTTAGATTCTTGTTTCCTTGGTGAGACGAGAATTCTTATTGCGATCTGACTCTCTTGTTGTGCTGCCGAAGATCTGCCGAAATTTTCGCTGCGCAACATAAACACCTTTCAACCAATATCTTAATATTCAACCATTATCTTCATAGTTATAGATACACTTTTAGAAAAGAAAATGCTCTCAAGAAGTTTTTGCCCTGAGCGTAGATGGACTCTTAAAAGTACAGTTGTAGCTGCAATCGAAAGCTTACTTTTTACTTTTGTTCCTCAGGAGGAAAATAAAGACATTCGTCCTACTTTTGTTCCTCAGGAAGGAGGGATAAGAATTCAAAGAATATTTTTCTTCGGTTGTGTTTATTTCTCCCATCACTTCCTTCCTCTATACAAAGCACATTTTCGTGTCCTCAGACCATCCAAACATTCAGAAAGCTAGAATGCAACTACGCCGAAAACAAACTTCCTCAATCAAGATGACACGCAAATTAAACCTCAAGAAATCAAAACACAAGAATGTACAAACATTAAAAAAGATTGAACATCATTATGTACAACCCAACAAGTTAGTTCTCTTTTTCCCTCCTCAAACTCATACAATAACTCGAACTTCAAACTCCCCAAAGTTTCAATACAAACATTGCTCAGTACTTATTCCCCATCAGAAATCAAACCCATCATCGAACCCACCATCATATCCACCATCATATCCACCATCATAACCAGAAGCATCTGAAACCATGTCACCAATAAGCATCCCACCAAGGGCCCCACCAAGAAGCCCTAGACCTAGACCGGCCCCACCACCGAGCTTGTTCTTCCTCCCCTGCTGAGGTTGCACAACTGGTGGCGAGCTCCGTACCGCGTACCGCTCTGTTGAGGCGGTGGGTACCCATACCCGTATCCGCTTTGAGGCGGTAGCCTCCAGGCGCGGGTACCCATACCCGGCTTGAGGGGGTGGCGGGTATACCATAACCGGGGTTGAGAATGGGGCGGATACGATACGAGTTGGGAGGTGGCGGTAGGCTGTGACGGGCTCGAGACCTTCGAGCTGGTGCGGGATAGGCAGTGACAGCTCTGAGATCTTTCGAGCTGGTGCAGGTCGCGGGTTTTTTTGATACGGGTGGCGGGTATGCGGGCCCGGTTGGCGGCGGGTAGCGGACCCGGATTGTGGCGGGTAGGCTGAGGCAAGTGGGTTGTGGGTAGGCGGGTATGGAAGAACCAGCATAGGCATTAGGGGGGCTGAGAGGCGATGGCGACAAGGGTCGCCGAATTTGTAGGAGAGGTTGAGGACGCCCTTGGCCTCTCCTGAGCTCCGGCGAACCACTGAGAGATTCAAAAGAATCAACAATTTTAGGAAATCCGTATGAGGAGCTAAAAAATTAAATTATCATGTAAAATTCCAAAGATCATGAAAATTTTAAAGAGGTTTTTTTTTTTTTTTTTTTTTTTGGGGGGGTGGGGGGGGGTGGGGGTGGTAATTCGAAATTTTTAAAGATTTTTTTCTTGATAATTAGATGTTTCTACCATAAGAAATTGCCATGTTATAAAAAAACCGATTAATAACAAGGAATAAATCTCTGAATCTATCCCAGCACAAAATAAAAAAAAATAAAAAAAATCTAAAGTTGACTTTTTTCTAAAGATAATCATCCATCCTAGGAGAAAGATCTTGAAAAATCCCCAAATTTTTGTAAAAAAAATATCAATCCTAGATCGCAATAACAAAAAAAAATATTAATTGCACATCTAATAACAGAGATCTAGCATAAATTCAAACATAAAATAATAATAAAAACCAAAGAAACTATAAAATTTTATCTAGCATAAATTCAAACAAAAAATATAAAAAAATCAAAGAAACTACAATATTAAGGATCACGGATCGTAAATTCTTTCTTAATCACATATTAAGACTCGACAAATCTAATATGAGAAAAAAACCCTAAAATCAAATACCTGATAGCTCACAAATTGAGCAGGCACCGCCTTCTTCTCATCACCGCCGCCAGAACTCGCCGCCGCCGTCTTCCATCCATCGAGAAGCTCACGAATCGGGATATGAACCTCTCCGATCTCTCGATCCCCCATCGCCCTCTCCGATTTGATCACAACGTGCAGCACAGTTCGATCCACATCAGACTCCATCACGCTGAACGTAAACTTCGCGTTCCACGCCGGATTCTTGCCGCCCTCCTTGTCGACTGTCGTCTTCTTCTTCGTTCTCGCGTCGCCGGCGATCATCGCCACCGCGTAGACCTCCATTTTAGAGAAGAGGTTTACGTTGGCGAGGTCTTTGGCGGAGATTAGGGTCAGCTCTAGGGTTCGGTAGGCCATGGGGTTGAATTTGAGAAATTGGGGCTAGGGTTTCGTGAGATCAGAGAAAAAAAGATCGGATTTTTGTACGAATTTGGGGTAAATTTGATTTGGGGTCGGGTTTTATATTGGGCCGTGGAGATTTTCAACGCGGTTAAGGAACGGGAGGAGGAAGGTTCGTGGAAATTACATTTTTAGCCTCAACTTCTGCTTGAGGCGGTTGGGGTTTGTTCGGGGATCGTTGAGATCATGAGGGTTAGAATCGGCACGTGGTCGTTACATCGCGTTGTAATCGACTAATCGGTCAGCAGGCTCGTTTTCTTCGGCGCGTAAAGATGTTACAACATTTTAATTTTAGCTTATAATTTTCTGTAAATGCATCTTAGGGAAATATGTTGCTAAGGAGGTATTTTAGATTTAATTTAAGGACACACATCTTTGATGTATAGATAGATTAGATTATTTCTGTGGGTGATTCTCTTTGTTCATCATGATCAAAATGTTTCAACATTTGTAAAATAAAAATCATTATGTGTAATCACATTTGTAACTTATAACAAATTACATGCGACTACAAGTTGTTACATACACGTTATGTTCAAAAAAATTAGGTATGTCACGCTCCTTTGGAATCTCACATCAA
>NC_033801.1:121013492-121048129 GCF_001876935.1 Asparagus officinalis
ATAACTTTAGGTACCGTTTGGCAAAGAGTTAAGTGAGGGGTTAAGGTGACTTAACCCCTTATTAACCCGTCAAACACAAAAAAATCTATACAATGGTTAAAGTGAGTTAACCCTTCATAATTTGGCAAACATAAAAAATATAGAAGGGTTAAGCTAACTCTTCTAGAGGGATTAAAATGAGTTAACCCCTCAAAATGAGGGGTTTACTAATACTCATATTTAGAAGGATTAAGAGTTAACCCTTCTAATTATAAAGAAAATAGTCAAAATCATTGTTATTCCCAAACACTAAAACTGATCACAATGGCTAAAATAAAACTTATTTAACGGATTAATAATTTAGTCATTCGGATTATCAAATGGTCTAAGTACATTAATCATTCTCTTTAACCCATCTTCATTAACCCTTTGCGATGTTCTGATAAAATGTCAACATAAAGAGAATCTTCTAATAAAATCTCAAAGCAGTTTTGTAATACTTTGTATGCTTAAAGAGAGTTTTTAGGTATTTTCGAAATTACGGGGGGCATTTGACAATCCTTTAATGTTAAGAGGGTTTCTCTTAAATTTCACCTATTGATTAACTTAAAAGTTTCTAGGAAGTTTTTTCCGGCAGAAGTCAAAGGGCATGTGGAAACTCACATATGTACATACGTAATAAAGGATGTCATCTTCGGCTTGTTTTGTTCAAAACTCAGAGCATCTTCAACAGCTTCTTCAAAATTTTCTTCAAAATGGGGAAGCAAAAGTCATATTCTCCAACTAATTTTTACACCAACTCCAACAGCTTCCCCATTTTGAAGAATCAATTTTTTCCTCCAAAAATTTGGAGAATGCTGCAGATTTGGGGAAGCTTCCCCATTTTTTCTCCTCCATCCCTATTTTGGGGAATGAGATGGGGAATCTGTTGGGCCAAAAACCTAATTAAATTCTCCAAAAGTGAGAAATGGGGAAGCTGTTGGAGATGCTCAGTTATGATTAATTTCCCACATTCGATACACTGTTTTAAGCACCAAGAACAAAATATCTCAATATCTCATAATTAGCTTGTTTTATGCTGAACTCATTTACGTATCTCAAACATCACCAGCTACGTTTTTCTAACTCTTGATCTTTCTCACTTTGTTAGTTTCTTGAAGGTTGTGTAATATATATGTAGGGCCGAGAGGGGAAAAGGACAAAACTCGTAAGTCACTCCTAAATCAGATTCGAGAGTGAAATTTTGATTACACAAGTCCAATCGCATCCAAACCAATGATTTCTGTGGTTCTCTCGTGTCGCTCAAAATCAAATGTTCGAGTTCTACCGCTTATAAGTTCAAATACATCGTGACTTCCGTTTAATTGAAAATTGATTTAAACTTTATTCTCTATAGAACGTTGGCAAACTGGAATTAGGCACGTGGGCTGTGTTGTGCCTTGAGCAACCAAAACAATCGCCGAGAAAAATAAACAACCAACCAAAATCAATAGCACAAACAATCAAACACCAGTTTTACGTGGTTCGGCAAGATGCCTACGTCCACGGGGCAAGGAGGGGGGAGTTTTCACTATTAGAAATCAAGAGGAACAAACTAGGGTTACAAATCTCTCATAAACCCTCAACAATCAACTCTCAATCTCTCCAATTGCTCCTAGAATAGAAGCCCAAAGAAAACTCTCTCAATCTGCTCAAATTCGTCCTTGCTCTTAACCCTAAAAAACACCCAAAGGGTATTTATACAAACCCAAAACGAAGCGGGTCTGAAAACAGGCAGCCCAGTCCAAAACAGCGTCGGTCGACCGGACCGGTCGACCGCGATCAATTCCGGTCGACCGGCCCGGTCGACCGACCAGCTCTCAGTAGAAAACCCAAACTCCAGAGAACCGTCGGTCGACCGCACCGGTCGACCGATCTCCTTCCAGACGCACAGGAAGCCTTGTGCACGAATGCGGTCGACCGGGCCGGTCGACCGCCACCCTGACAATCTGAATCCTGAGCTTATCTCTTCAAATCTCCCCCTCGACGAAGTTTCTTCCAAACCTGAGCCGACACCGATCAAACCAATACCTCAACTGTTGCACCCAGTATGCCATGGCAACGGACTCATGACAACGGACTCCAATCACAACACGTCGAGATCCAAACGGGAGTGCGAACACTCAACCCCAAACCAACTGTGTCTACTCACCAAACAACTGAGCCTACACCGACTACACCAAATGCCTCACTTGCTGAGACCCAAATGGGAGTGCGAACACTCTCCCCAAATGTCGATGTCGCTCACCAAATCGGCTGCATCATAAAGACTGCCTACGTATCCTCTTGCCCAAGGAATCAAGCCTTCACGTAGTTCACCATATGGGCCTCCAAAGGCCCTCAATCCAACCTGCGGCTGATAGCATCATCAACGACCCCAAATTGAAGCGATCCGAACACCTCCACCTGAGATGTAACAATGGCCGTATCCAAAACATATCCATCAGCTGCATCCAAATCAACTACCTCATCATCTGCACCCATAAATAAATGACTCACGCTGTGCCACCTCAGCTGGAATCCCAACCAATGCAGAATGACCTGGAGTACGTGGAGAAATCCCCACCCAATGTGGAGTAGCATCAACCTCCACCCGCTGCGATATCCCTCTGACCTGATCAATTGGTTGTTGGAAATTTGCAGTAAAAAGACAATGAAAGAAAATTTGACTTGTATTCTCTCAAAATCGATTACAATTTGGATTCCGATTACAAAAGAGAGGAGAATGAATTTGATTCTCCCCTTTGTTTAAAACTGGGTTCTTC
This sequence comes from Asparagus officinalis, assembly GCF_001876935.1. Classification (NCBI taxonomy): domain Eukaryota; kingdom Viridiplantae; phylum Streptophyta; class Magnoliopsida; order Asparagales; family Asparagaceae; genus Asparagus; species Asparagus officinalis. Next base: position 121,016,276 of record NC_033801.1, read on the forward strand.
TTGGTAGCGGTGGAGTGCCTCCTTCGATTGATCGCGTCGAACTTGCTCTCCGTTGACGATCCGACCGTCCTATCTCACGAAACCGATTGAATTGCTTGATGAATTCGGTTTAGAACTCTTGACGAGTATAAAGAACTCAGAACGAGTTGAAAACTCTGACAAGAGTTGTTGAAAACCGAATGTCTGGTTTGATGTGATTAACTTGCGTTGCAAGCTAATTAAGAACTCTTAACGAGTTTAAGAACTCAGAATGAGTTAAAACTCTGTAACAGAGGTAACCTTTCTGCCCATACACCTCCTCCAACTGTTGCGGACTACTAGGTCTTTATACCAACGGGACTTGGTTGCAACCCAAATATGCCTAGTACAATCCCCAACATAGGAAACAAAATAACGATTACCTCCCGATGATGCCTCCTCGGAAAGCCCCCAAATGCCTGACTGAACACCTCCAATAAGACCTCTCGATCGATGGATAGAAGTGCTGAACTCCACCTCGGTCTTCTTGCTCATACCAATGTGCTCACAGGACTTCAATCTGCAGGTCATAGCACTCCTCAACAATCTGTGCACGGTATAACCAACAATATATCCCAGCACCAAACAATGCCACAGTCTAGCCATAGAAGTAGTCAGCGCCCTATCAACTACCGTGCTCCCAAGTAGATAATACAAGTTACTCCGCCTGACTCCCTTCATCACAATTATGGACCCCGATGTGACCTTCAAGCGAGAATCCGCCAAGATCACCCTATAGCCTGATGCCTCCAATACCCCAAGTGAAATGATGTTCTTCCTCAGTTGAGGAACGAACCTCACATCAGCCAACTCCCGGATCATCCCGTCACTCATCCGAATCCGAACGGTACCAATACCACCAATAGGGCATCTGTGATCATTACCCATGAGAACAGCATCCCCTCTTTCCAACTCCTGAAAGCTGGAGAACCAATCCCTTCTAGGGCATATGTGGTAAGTAGCACCAGAATCCAACATCCACTCGGTGGAGTCGGCAACATCAACTGACGGAAGAGCTGGGCACGAATAGCCCGAAGAATCTGAATCTGAATCTGAAACATCGCCACTAGCCTTGGCAATATTCACCTCTGAAGCTTGAATAGCTTTCCCTTTATTCTTCACAGCTTGCAATTTTGGGCATTCGGCTTTCCAATGTCCATCCTCTCTACAAAAGGCACACTGATTCCTACCAACTGCAGGATGCCCCACTCTAGACTGCGACCTTCTTCCACGGTTTGGACTTCTAGCTCTTGCAACCAATGCACCAGCAACCGGCTCGATGGAAGTCTCCTTGTCCTTCTTTCGAAGTTGATAATTCACAAGGGCTGCGGTGACCTCACTATACGAAAGTGATGCCTTTCCATTAATAAGAGTGAGGACGAAGGTCTCATATTCCTCGTCGGGCAAGGAACTCAATAACAACAATGCCTTGTCCTCGTCTTCAACCTTGACATCTACATTCGCCAAATCTGCAAGTAGCTTCGTGTAGTGGTTCATGTGATCACTAATGGATGTCCCCTTCTTCAATTGGAAGCGATAAAGCCTCCTCTTCAAATGCAAACGATTTTCGATGCTCTTCGTCAAATATTTGCCCTCTAGGACCTCCCAAATCTTCTTTGCCGAAGTTTCATTCATCACATCATATTTAAGGTCTTGGGTAAGGCAAGACCTAATCACACCACACGCCGTTCTATTCATCTTATTCCAAACCTTTTCATCAACGTCGGCCGGTTTTCCGTCCAACTCCAATGTATCTTCCAAATTTTGCGCATTTAGCGCATCCATGACTTCGCATCGCCAAAGTCCAAAATTATTTGTGCCGTTGAACTTTTCCACATCTATTTTCATAGAATGTATATTCAAACTTTGGACGGCCTTCACACCAGAAGAACCCTCCCCACTTTTATCTTTTTCAGCCATATATCTCAAAGCACCACCAAACCAATGCGGAAACAAACGAGAAATAGATCCAAATTGAAAAAGACGAGATTTTTACTGAAAAGATCCCACCTTTATCACCAAACGAAGCCCTAGATGAACTTCCAAAGCGATCTACTCCTCCAAAATAGCCCAAGCGTAGCCCGGAGCTCTGATACCAATTGTTGTGCCTTGAGCAACCAAAACAATCGCCGAGAAAGATAAACAACCAACCAAAATCAACAGCACAAACAACCAAACACCAGTTTTACGTGGTTCGGCAAGATGCCTACGTCCACGGGGCAAGGAGGGGGGAGTTTTCACTATTAGAAATCAAGAGGAACAAACTAGGGTTACAAATCTCTCATAAACCCTCAACAATCAACTCTCAATCTCTCCAATTGCTCCTAGAATAGAAGCCCAAAGAAAACTCTCTCAATCTGCTCAAATTCGTCCTTGCTCTTAACCCTAAAAAACACCCAAAGGGTATTTATACAAATCCAAAACGAAACGGGTCTGAAAACAGACCCAACTCAAAACCGCAGCGGCGGTCGACCGGTACGGTCGACCGCGATCCATCGCGGTCGACCGGGCCGGTCGACCGCCCACCATCCAGTAATCAAACCCACAAACTCCAGAGAACCGTCGGTCGACCGCACCGGTCGACCGATCTCCTTCCAGACGCACAGGAAACCTTGTGCACGAATGCGGTCGACCGGGCCGGTCGACCGCCACCCTGACAACATGAATCCTGAGCTCATCTCTTCAGGCTGATCATCAATAATTGGGCTCTATTATAGTCCCTCAAGTTGAGCCCCCAAAATGCAAGCATGTTAGAGCATCTCCAACAGTTTCCCTAAAAATTTCTTCAAAATGTGAAAGCAAAAGTCATATTCTCCAAATTATTTTTACTCCAACTCCAATAGTTTTTCTATTTTGAAGAATCATGTATTTATTACAATAATAAAAATACTCTACATCCCTATTTTGGAATGCTCTTATGCATTGAAACTGCCCCCATGGCTTTTTTTTTGTAATTACGGATTTTGTTTTATATTTATTTTCTCCTCCATCCCGTTTTGAAGAACGTGTTACATTTATGACAAAGCTCTCCCCAAATATTTGAAGAATGCCCCAGATTTGGGGAAGACTCCCTTTTTTTTTCTCCTGCATCCCTATTTTGGGGAATGGGATAGGGAATCTGTTGGATAAAAAAAAAGCCTAAAATTCTCCAAAAGTGAGAATACTAATAAAATAGGAAAGCTGTTGGAGATGTTCTTAACCAAGCCAAACCCAAATTCCAAACTAAAATATAACAACAAAATAAATGTGAAGGTTTTGGCCTCACTTTTGTGCTCCCTCTTCCATCAATAATTGAATTTGAACATTTCGATTATTACGCTAGCCTCGTGGATGCACGTATATTTCGCTGACATGGGCACATGACATTCAGCAAAAAAAATGAGGCTTGCAATTTGTACTAAACAAAGTCTGCGCTTCTTCATTCCACAAATCAAACTATGCCACCTTTCCAAATTACCCATGCATTAGGCTGTTCGATTCTCCAAGCACAAATGGTTGGCTTTGCGGCCTAGTTTTCCCCTTTTGCTTTGACGGGGGGGCGGGGTCGAAAGGCGGCGCCCTGGGTTTGCTGGTTGTGATCAAATTGTATGGACGGAGCCAATTCAACATCAACAGGCTTTGTGTGATTTGCGACCCTTGTGAGGAGAAAGGGTTTGAATGTGGCTTATTCCAGTCAAACGTGGTGCCGGTGAAGATAAGCAACCTGCTCGTTTGAACAAGAACGCAATTTCAATGTGTTAATGTGTTAATGTGTGTTTCCTCTTGCGTAGATTTTTTTTTTAAAGGATCGTCTTGTGTAGATTTAGAAGGCCCGAACCGCGAACCAACTTGGCCGGGCCGGGCCGGGCCTTGACAAGCTAGGCGGAGGACTCTGTTCCTAAGGCTAAACTCAGTCCGGTCCATAGCCTTTAAGGGGTTAGGCGTGGTCCGATCCGACCCATGATGATCCATCCCAGCTCACGATGGTCCGGGTTGTGGGTCATCCCGCGTTCTTTTTTTTTCTACTCGATTTTTGAGAAAAATAGTCCGTACCAAGGTTACGCATGTGGTTCCCAAATTTAAGACAAAACACTTTTTCAATACATAATAACTAAAATATTTTCAAAGTTTTACATGTCAGAAAAGTTGAATAGTAGTGTAGAGTAGCCATCTCGCATACGACATAGACATGACCAAAAAAGGTAGACGGTTCATAGTATGAAACTGATAGCTAGCCTTCCTTGTAAAAAATGGAAAGAGTTAGTTGTGAGTCCCTTTACTAAATCAAGCCTCAATTGTAAGGGAAAATGTTCAAGAGTTGGTTATGTTTGAAACAACATTATACTGGTATTTAAGTAGAATCAAGAGAAGACAAAGCAGACGCATCAAAAGCAGAAAATTAAAAAGTATTGCTACGGAGACCCAAAATATGGGACCAATGTAGGGGACACATCACATGTCCCCTCCCTTTGTCCTATATTTTGGGTGCTTAAGTCATTTTTCAAAATTAAATATGTGTACTCCTTGATCTAATAAAGAAGAAAGGCCAACACGATTGATGGGATATGGCTTATGGGCCCTGGCATATGGGCTCTGGGCAGAAATTAAAGGAAAAGGATCTGCGCCGGGTTGGTTTAACAGTGGGCAAGACTTCCTCCATTCGACTCGTAACAGCGTGTCATAATTACTGAAAAAGCCACCCGACTCATAACAGAGTGACAAAATTGCTAAAAAAACAAAAACAAATGCGCATCCAGGGAATCGAACCCTGGTCAGTACCGTGGGAGGGTACTATGATACCACTACACCAGATGCGCTCGAGATATGATATGCTATTTGCTTATAACGAGGTAATAAGAATTAAAACTAATTAGATCGCCCCTTCGATTTTGTTGAGTATGATTTGACGTAAAAAGTGGACGATGAACGGTAGAGGATGGATATTTGGAAGTGAAAAGTAAGTTAAGGAGAGAAATTAGTCTTAACTCCCTCTTCAATATGCATTTCATACACTTTCACCAAAAATTTTTCTTGAAACAAATATTTATTCATTCTCAAAATTTTTGACAAATTTTTAAAATAGGCCCCTTCAGAAATTTATTTTTAAAAAACGACTCATTTCAAACATATTTGTCATTTTGACTCAGTTTCAACCGGGCCTAATTACTACATGGACTAGTGGGGAGCCATATCTTCACAGGATTTAAAATCTCGTGAAGTTGCATACCCTAAACATGCATAGACTGTGTGCATGTTCCATCTCTAATTGAGCCTATAAATTTTACAATCCAAAACATGTTGTATATAATGAAATTTCCGCCTCATTCACAACAATATACATGAAAATCCAACCATAAACATCAAATTTCCGGCATATATACTGAATTAGAAAAATATTCATAAAATTTAACCATAGATCAAAACAATACACGAGAAAATCACATATATAAACAAAAATTGATCCGCACAAGCAACAAATTTGAACAATCTAACCATATATATTCTTAAAATTCATAACCATATTATAAATTTCACATACATCCTAAAAGTCCACCCCTCCTTCCTCTCCTTCTCTTACCCCTTCCCCTCACTCTTCCCCCTTGTCCCTGCCCCATCTGTCCATGTTGATGTGCCTCGATGATCTGAGTATTTAGTTGTGTATGTGGCTGAGAAGTGTAAACTCCATCATCACGCGCCGCACTTTGAGAAGTGCCGGTTCCGTCGTCACGCGCTACCCTTTGACCAGTCCTATGTCTTCACGTATACACTTTACCAAGTTGGCGTGATCTGTCCTCACGTCCTTCAAACTCGTCAACATTATTTTTATGGAACACGTTTGCTATTCCCTGTCTAATCCTATTGAAGATCCTAACAGTGTGGATCCTGAATCTCATTAATATGCTCATTTATAGCAACCTCAATCTCATCAAAAGCATGGATCTGCGTTTTAATCAATATATACACAACTTAGAAAATAATATATTGACAAAAAAGGATTGTCGTTTTAATTTAGTTTAAAAACTTACATAATCCCTCTCAATCATGGCACTAAGGATGTAATTATCTATCGGTGGGCGTGGTACGCATCCAGTTGCTAGCTGTGGGTCGCGTCCTATCTATCTACGTGTGATATTCAAATCCAACGCATATACGCTGTATAACCATCTGCTAGAATTCTCTCGTTCTGTATGAAATTCCACCTATTATTTCACCTTTCTATGTAGGCCGCATGGAATATGGCCCAGTCTGTACGATACGATGTCATCTGTCGCCTACGATCGATTTGCTCAATAGGATCCGACACATGCTGAGAAAGAAGAAATTACCGTAACACATGATCTGGGACATGCATCTCTACAATCTCTCAACATATCAACCGGGACTCTGACTCTCCACAAAGTAGCGCTATCTCTACAGATAGGTGCAAGGGTATGCATATCGAGATCTGACAGAGAATAGAGCGTCCATTTAAACTGAAATTAAAAAAAAACTCGTATCAACATCTACAGAAAAATTAAAATATAAATAATGAATTGAGTTTTATATTTATCTGTTGGTGTTGGAGGCCATCAAGCTCATTTCTTGAAAACTCTATATGTCTAGTCGCGGTTTTGTTGCGTTGTGTTTTTCATTTGCCTAAACTTGACATTTTTATGGCCCACAAACGAAGTGCATGAATCAATTTCTCTTTACTTTCAAATAGATCGCCCTGTCTGAATGAAAAGTTCTCGCCTTGTGTATCATCATTTAAATTAGTGCTAATATTAGTATTTTTATTGCGGAGTCATCAATCCATTCTTCCATGAAGTTCATCAGGCGACGGATCCTCTAACACGACATAGTCATTGTTAGGATAACATCGGTCAATTAAATGGTTGTCCCCTTCATCATGACCTATCAAACATGTCATTCTATTAATTTGTAAGCAATCCTCTTCGTCATCATCCTCGGATTTGACACTTGCCTTATCATCTTCTATTGTCACTCCTGTGGAAAGCATTATATCTTGATGGGTGTCGTGCCGTTATCATCAAAGGCATTTGAAGTGCCCACAAGTGAAGGATCGCTTAAGTATTGTGATTGTATCCATCTTATATTCTGTTGCGGAGACAAAATTCTGGTGGAGTCAACTTCAAGGTCCTCCAACATGCGAGAGTATATTCTATCCTGATTCACCGATTTGCCCAAATTTCTGTGATGCTTTTTAATAAATAATTCCACCAAACGTTTCTCGTCATATAATATTCCAATGAGACCCATATCGTAGTCACTTGAAATTTAAATGTCGCTTGTTCTGTTCCCCATAACATGATAATTGCAAATCACGTTGAGGTGACACTCACGTGGATTGGTTAATATAAGTTTGTGTAAGTCATTAACCAATCTATCGAAAGTATACGATTTTGATATAAATAACGGTTTCATCACACCTCCTTCATATACATGCATATCATTCTCGAGATAGTTAATCTTCCCATCATATGAACAAAGAATTATGATTCGATCGTTCATTGTTACCTCTGAATAGTAAAAAAATTCCAATGTCAATATTATACGAAAAACACAAAAAATATTATTTACAATTAACTTTTACAATTTTTCCTGAATTCCCCTCTAACTTCATATGCAAATTTCTTTATTTTTATTCACAAAATTCATAAAAAATTATTACAAAATCTAAATTTAAACAAGTTATTAGCATGAAATAGTGAGAATGTGTAAAAATTTAGGAGAAACAAATAAAAAGGTTTAAAGATTTTACCGAAAATTTGTCAATGCCCTAAATTTGATATCCAACGAGCTCCGGTAAACTCCGGCACTTTATAGCCCTGAAAAAGGACGGCGACGACGACGGTAGCGGGAGATGCATCTGGTTTGGGGGCGAAGGAAGAAGAGAGAGAGAGGGGGGGGCGCGCGACGTGAAATGAGATCACGTGAGAGGGGAGCCACGAGATTTCAAATCCCGTGAAGTTGCAGGCCCATTTGCCATAAAGCTTTCGTTCTCTAGAAGTGGTACCTGCAACTTCACAGATTTGAAATCCCGTGAAGTTTCAGCTTCACGAGACTTCAAATTCCATGAAGATATGGCTCCCCATTAATCCATGCAATAATTAGACCTTAAACTTCACGAGCTTTTAAATACGTGAAGTTTTCAAAGTTTTTTCGCCGTTTTAACCTAGTTTCAACCAGGTGGTTAAAACTGGATCAAAAATGACAAATACATTTGATATGAGTCATTTTTTGAAAATAAATTCTTAAAGGAGTTATTTTGAAAATTTGTCCCAAAATTATTCATCCAGTTGTAAAATTCCTCTTAAATGGTTCAGTCTACAAGTTTCTCCGAGTTTGAATAACCAAATCTGGCAAATCAACATGACAAGAAAAAGAAAAGATTACATTTAGTGAATGAAAAAAAGGGGGAAAGGAAATTTGCTTTCTCTGGCAAATTACGTTGTCAACCCTTTTTCATCACCAAGAAAATATGACGTTTACAATTTTCTTTTAGATAGTTTTACTGATAACCTTCCTCTTACTGTGCTAGTATCTGCTCTTTGCTTCCAAGGTTTCCTCTTCTTCTTCGACCTCCCTTTCCATCCTTGTAGACGCTGCCGTCTTATCTCAGGGTCAGCCCAACCTCTTCCCCATTCGGAGAAAGAAGAATATGGCTTCGATTTTTTGGCAGGGAGCAGCATGTCCGCTTCAGGATATGCATAGAGAATTTGCTCACACTCAGAGCTCAAAAATTTCAACCCCAACTCTGTAAGCTCTGGGTAAATAATTGAAACACGCGCCTGTAACAAAAAGGAAAGGTTGAAGCACGATGAGAGTCCTCAGTAACACGAATTTATTGGCTAATAGAGAATTCAGATCACAAACTGATAGAAAAATGAAATAAAGAGGTCATTCCATTGATGAACCAAATCGGGAAAGGGGGAAAAAGGAAAATCTTTCATCCAGCAGGTAGTATGAAGAACACATATGTATACTAAAATTTTTTAGTGCATACCAATTCATTTCCTTCTCTGATAAAGCCCTTATCTTGTAGTATCCGTGCAAGACCCCGCCACCACAACAAATCAGTTGTAGAGAACTTCAGGGACTGTTAAACGGGCATTAGACCATACTTCCAATCAGAAATAAAAACAACCAAGAGGTTAAGATATTCTTTTTAACAGGTGAAAACGAAAGAAGATGCTTATTGAACAGAAATCAAAAAAATTTATTCATAGTGTAAAGCGCAAATGAAGATGAGCATCTCACATTTGATTAACTTCAGTCTTCATAATCAGGACTGAAAAGTAGACGATCATTCAAAATTTGATGAATCAACACATGTAACCTTATATTTAGAAAACCAACTCCTTAGAATATTTCACAATGAAATATGTAAATCGTGACTTTCCATCATGCAACCTGCTTAACTAAGTAGCTAGCCTACAAAATGCCTTATAAGCAAGTGCCAACTGTTTAATCAAATATTTGGAATACTTCTCAATGACAAAGGATGTTATGGTCATGGTGCCATAAAAGCTGCAATCCTGCTTAACAAGAAAATTTTACTAATTGGACAAGTCAATTAAAATGGTAGAACTCCAATTGAGCTATTAGAAGAAACATAAAGAAGGAAGAAGAAACAACGTGACAGAAACAGAAGACAGAAAATGAAGAAAAATATAAACAAAAAAGGGAAAAGTGGAAAACCCATGGGAAGAAAGAGGGAAGGAAAAAAAAACAGAGAGGTGAGAAAAAGATGTCTGCTAATAGAACCTTAGAAACACATAAGAGAACCATTTGCAGTAGTCAAGAACACAGGCAGACCCGCTCTACTTCTGCCTAAAGTTACAGTACAAAGCAACTGTACTGTTTTAGATGCTCGAAATACTTCAACCTATCTCAATCTAAACTAGGGCATGAAAGCAGGATAAACCACAATCTACACTGTGTGCATGCATGCATGTCCGGTTTTGTACACGACGTAAAACCTATGCCACATAATGGATGTCGACCTCCAAAAAAAGACGTGTGCACAAGTGCATGTGCACGTGCAGAGTGGTTATATTAAACCGCTGATGAAATGAACAAAGTCAGAGATTTAAATGGCACTACATAGTTAAGCTATATTATTCAAGACGGCTAACCTTCTCTCTTATTTTACTGACAAGCATCTTGAAGTTGGCTCTCTCAGAAGGCCTCCTTGTGCTAGATTCACTGTAAATTGCACCATCGTGAGATACATGCCCAAAACTTCTATTTCCCTGGAATGTTACATCTTCATTAAACAACAGCGAACAAACATAATTAGCAATTCAAAACCAATCACGATTCCTTCTTTACAAATAAATGATTATAACAGCTTAAGGTGTTCAGTAGCTGAGTGGATCAGCGTCAGCCTACCATGAGGCTAACTAAATATGAGAAGAAACATTTCAAGAGATAATTCCAATATAATCACGTTCTAAAATTTAAAATACCTAGAAAGACAGACCAAAAAAAAACTAACTGACTAAAAATGTACTGAAATGCAAAATAAAGGTTTTTTGCACTAAAACATACAAATTTTGATTTTGCAGGTATTTGTCCTAAACGGATGAAGTAACTACTAACAAAAAGAATGCAAACTAATTTTTTCCAAACAAATGTGCTGCTACTTACAACTTGAGCTTTCAGAACATGCATGAAAGTAGCAGCTTCTTCTATTAGATTTTGCATTTTAGGAGGTCCATTAACACATACATCGCATCTGCAGATGAAAGATATGGGAAATTATAAAAATTATAAATATAAAGAAGCCACTAAATATTAAAGAAAATAAAACTCAAGGGAAGAACAAGCAAATAAGAGAATTGCTTCTTATTTAAATGAAAAGGGTGTGTGCGTATGTGTATGTGCCTGCATATAATATAATAGATTTAAGAATATGTCATGAATAGATAGATTTCAGAATGATTATATGAAACATCATTCAAAAGCTTATATGTAACAGAACCAGGGAAAAACAATTGGCAAAACCTAATCAAGTAAGCTAAGAATCCGTAGTTCATACAAAATATATATGTAACAGAATCAAGGGAAAAGAATCCGGAAGATCTAATCAGGTAGTTAAGAATCGGTGGTTCAAAATACTCAAATAATGAAATACATACTTCTCCTTTACAAAATGCTTGCTGATTTGAGATGGTTTTTGGAGTTTTGGACTTCCTGTCTATTCATTTGGGCTTGTTGTCCCATAAAAAGAGTCTAACCCACGTGCCTAATGATACTTGTCTTTACCCTCGCAAAGTTAATAGTTATTTCCAAAAGAAACAAGTTCTTGTTTTCCACAGTGTGAGTGATTCCTCTTGTTATTAAAGCAGTAATTAAATCTTGTGTATAGTAACCAGTTGAGGACAGGCTAGATGGGGCACATACAAATAGCTAGTTCCTACAGATGTCTATGAATATCTAAGGGCAGATCATTCAGGACCCATCAGCCTTTAAAATTAAGTACAACTACATAAATGGATGAGAGTTATGACTGAATAATTGCATTCAAGACCCACTTTATTTCTCCAACATTCTGTATTTTTTTCAAAGCCAAAGCATCAATCCAGGATTTGACACCCTCCCCTCAATCACAAGGCTCGATGCTCCGCCCAACCCCAGCCATTTCAACCACTCATCTGCTATTTTCACCTTTCCATGGTTATAAAGTAACAAAAAGTTTATTAACTAAGTTTGTCGAGGGTTAATGGAACCTGAAAATTGCTATCCTCATTTTAACAGTCATATCTGTATTTTTTACAAAAGCCAAAGCATCAATCCAGGATTTGACACCCTCCCCTCAATCACAAGGCTCAATCTCCCTGCCCAACCCCAGCCGTTCCAACCACTCATCTACTATTTTCACCTTTCCATGATTATAAAGTAATAAAAAGTTTATTAATTAAGTTTGTCAAGGGTTAATGTAACCTGAAAATTGCTTTATCGAGGTATTTTATCCACCCCTTGTTTTGAGAGTTTGGAGATGTCTGTATGCATGTAAGAATGTGTGCAAGTGAGAAGTGGTAGGTTTTGGCTGGGTGGTGGATGTGTGTAGTGGTGGCCTGGTGGGTTAAGTGTTCAGTTGCTGAGAAGGTGGGGGTGGGGAGTGTGGTAGGTGTAGGAATATCATTTTCAAAGTCAAAAGCATAGAGCCGTTCTTCACATCTTTGGCATTCCAAATTTAATATAACACGACATATATAATCATGATGACTAGATGCAAGTGCACCAGCATATACCCAGAACTATCAAAATCTTTTTCCACATTGGGTCCTCAAAACATAAATGAATACACCTAAATTTAAATAACATAAAGAATAGAACTTACTGAAACAACAGATATTGGTCTGAATTTGTGAAGAAAAAGAAAAAGAAAAAGAACACAATACTAAAAACAAATATACCATGAAGAAACCATGCTAAAACTTGTTGCTTATTTTTCTTTCTTTACAGAAATTATATGGTATGCTAGATTAATAATGCATGTTTATATGGTATGCTAGATTAATAATGCATGTTTATATGGTATACTAGATTAATAATGCATGTTCAACCATGAACTATCTGGAGCAAAGAGCACCAAAATAAAAAATAAAATAAAATAAAATAAAATAAAAAATAAAAGAGAGTTAGGAGATGAGAGAAAAGAATTGGACATACAATTGACACTTAGCATAGCTAAACTCCTCTCCGAAATATTTCACAAGTATTTTAGCTCGGCATGCTGCAGTATTCATACCATACCTGCAAATTAGATTAAATGCAAAAGAAGAAGAAAGTTAATTAAGAAGATTAATTAAAAATTTGACATTTTCCTAGGAAAGATTCAGAATACATACCGATAGCAGTCAGAAAGCATTTTATATGCTTGCTTTGTTTGCTCTTCGCTTCTTTTACTAGGAAGAAGTGTTGGTATTCTCGACAAGTTGGCATACAAAACTGTATCAGAAGGCTAAAATTTTAGATGCAATTACTCTGAAATCAAGGGTGAAGGAAAGAAGAATGATTGCATGTCTAAATCATTTAAAGAAAGAATGTGCACTATCACAATTAAATGATGTAAATATTATTTGCATATACTGCCTTGCCCAGTCTAAGCTATCTGAAGATTCTGACAGAGAAGGGACTCACTAAACCATGAGGATTATATAAAAGCAATATCCTGAAAATTGTAATAAATATGTACTCACTACAATCTGCTAGTTTTCCATCTCTTCCAGCTCTCCCTGCTTCTTGATAATATGCTTCCAGACTCTGCAATTAAAACAAACATCATAAGATAACAGGGGAATGATTAATAATTATGAAAAGCATACTGCTTTTCATAATAGGTTTATAACAGGGGAATGATTAATAATTTTTGAAAAGCATACTGCTTCTTGATAATAGGCTTTTCCTAGACACCCCCGGGGTGTTTCGACCTCCCGAGACTCCGTTTGAGGTGATTCGGTTGTTTTCCCTGTAGATTCTTCGTCCGAACTCGGATTTGAGTGATTCCAGGTGCGCTGGATGCTTGACGAAGAGTTCGATCCGCTCTGGTGGTTGGATTATCTGTAGAGTGGTCGAGGCACGAAGGGCGTTGTCCTTTTTGTGAACACCGCTGGGTTCCCGATTGGTCCGGGTCTTCGTTGTTCTGAAATCCTATCCGCTCACGTAGCTCGTCGATTCACTTCAGTCGTTCGTCGACGTCAATTGGACTCCTGTGGTTCGGATAGTGACGTTCATCGTTACTCTTTAACACTGAACCGTTCGTGGAGACCTATAGGCAATTTTCGATGCCTACATGCACAGTACTTTAGATCCGCAGAATCGTCAGCTTCCTCCTGATTCATGATGGGCGGGAGCTTGATTTTGTTGTTTTCGAGAAGGGTCTCGAAGATGGCTGGAACGTCTTCGTCTTTGAACGAGTACTCGTTTTGGAACCTTGGATCCGAATTCTTCTGCTGTCTTTGGGACTGCTGTCGTGACGTTTGATTATCGTCAATAACTGTTGCAGGTGCGTCCCCTTCATCATGAGGTACGAGACCAGAATCCAGAGGGTTGACCATCAGTTGGCTCTTCTCGGCTTTCTTCCTTCTGAGGAAGCGTTCGGCCTGTTCTCCGCGTACCTTCAACTCTTTCCAGGTATTGAGCGGCTCTGTTCCCATAACGTCCAAGATGTTAATGGACAAAAGACGATTTTCCCGGAGACACCCCAAGGGGGTGTCCTCACCTTTTACCACCCCCCCTCTTGGTTTCCTATAAATAGGCCCCTTAGGCCTCCATTTGAGGGGGCTCCTGATTTTTGTGGCTTTTGGTGTTTGGCTAATTTCAGATCTTGGGCTTCTTCCTTGAGATCTGAAATTTGAGAGAGCCTAGGCGAAGCCCTGCTGCAGCGAGGAGTGAGCGAGCCGTCTACAGCAAAGGAGTCTTCTTCTTCATTCACCCCTTCTCTTTTCCTTAGTGTTGCCCCTTAGCGGTGATACTAAGTAGAGCGAATATCTCGATTATCCGAGATAGGAGCTATAAACTTCTAGATCTCACGCGGATCGACGAAGTTCTGCTTCTATATCCCTTCGCGGATAGACGAAGCTCTGCCCGATTTTTCTCGGAACGGATCTGATCTACCGGTGGTCCACGGATATTGACGTCCCCGTCACAGGCTAAAGACCCACGCAAGCGAGACCGCACCAAAACGGGATCTCGTGTTTATTTTCGATAAAGTTGTAATCTTTGTTTTGTTGCACGAGGAGGTCTTATAAAAAGACCGACTTTTTTATCGATTCTTGTTGTAACGCTTTAAGTTGTAACAGATTCAAAAGCAATGAAAACAGCAACTTTTCCCGAAAACAAGCTCTTGCATGAGGGAAACACACACACACAAACGACATTCCGGTAGCATTTTCAAGTCAAAGCAAGTTTGCTACACAATATCAACAGTAGATATGTGCAAAAAGTCACAAGAAGAAACATTACAGAGCATATACAACCACATGACTCTGGCAAAACAATGTTGAACAAATAAGATTAGCTTGAGAATGTAATAAGCACATCAGTAAAAATAATAGTACAAGGCATTTGACTATTATCTGCTAGACACCAATTTTTTTAAAGGGAAAACATTATGAAACTATCATGAACTTGCAGTGTTTTCTAAGAAAAGCATCAACAACATCAACTACAGCTACAACCACAATAACAAGGACAAAGACGTTATCCCAAATTTTTTGGACAAACAATCTAGTTTAGGAGACTACCATGAATTTCCATTAAGTATTCAATTTGTCCTAGAAAAGTATCCAAGAAAATTAGCCCCTAAGCCACTTATAACCACCTATTTCTCTTACTTTACCCTCCCCCAAATTTTCATGATACTGACATGGAAACTACCATACTCCTTGCACTTCATGATAGTGACTTCAAAAAACAAAGTTCATGCTAGACTGCCATTTTTCTGAAAAGAAATGAAAATTCATAATAATTTCTTATAATGACCCTAATCTAGGTTGCCCGGACGCTTCACATTGGCTCCTGTATCCGTGTCCGAGTCCATGTCCATGTCCGTGTTGGACACTCCTTTGACACTTCTTGAGTATATACATACATTTACGCAGACATGTGTCTAATTAGACAATACATGTCTTAGTTTAAAACACTTGTCGTACACTTATTGAACGTATATTTTACACTTCACATCAAATTTGAGTGATTTGTTGGAGTCGGATTGGTTCATTTCAGACTATATCATGTTCAAAAGTATGATTTTAAACAATGATTTGGATATCTAGTCCAAAAGTGAGTAGTTTTTCAATTTATAATCTACTCAATAAAAGAAACATAAAAAAGCTATACAGACTTTAGTTCTCATAAAATGTAATAAAAAAACAATATCGATCTCATATCCATGTCCTGTATCTACATTTACAAATTTGCTGTGTCCCTTACCCACACCCGTGCCCATGTCTGCACCTGCACACGTACCCATGCAACATATACCCTAATCATATTCTTAAAGGAACAAGAACTGTAGATCCAATCCATGACATCGACAGGAACAGACTGGTTTATAGGAAGGACCAGCAAGTATAGCCGGAAACCAATAGATATCAGGACAAAGGAGTGTTCTCAGCTAATTTATCTGGCCATCAATTTGCAGCATAATTGCAGTAAGATTGGAGAATGCAAACAATTTCTATTGTTTATTCTAAGTTTCTAACGCAAACAGGAAAAATGATGGAAGAGAAAAGATACACAGACTTTAAACATTTGGAACTCGAGCGAAAAAGCTACATAAACATAATTTCAACAACGGCGGATGCGGCCTCCTGTTAACAACTTTTAGGACCACTGGTAGATTTTTATAATCGATCATGCATGGACTTTATATTTCACTTTTGCCAACTTCAATATCTTTTCCTTTAAGTACACATCTCACTGAGGAAAGCAATTCATTTTCCACCAGGAGAAAAAATAGTAACACGGAAAGGGAATTAGTATGTGGATTTAGTGTAAATTATTAATTCTACCACAAATCTGGCACTCTACATCTACGTACTTGATCTTTCTCCATTTTATTAAACTAAAGGGACTTTTTTACTCTGTCTATGGGCAGAAACTGAGGACCAGTATGGTAGATTACACTTTCCCAGCTGATACTATAAATCTCTTCCCTTTTCCAAGTTGCCTTGGCCTAAAATTAAGGACCAATTTCTAGAGGGTCAACATCCGATTGACAGCCAACATCAGTTGCTCAACCCCGTCCTGAAGGGCCAAAGGTTGTTGACCAAACACATTAGAGAGGCTAGGGTAATGTAGATGCATTCTAATCATGAAATCTATAAATGTATGCCTGACTCTTATAGATTTACTTTTATATATCACCATTTCCCTTTGTTTGGAATCCACGTTAGTCAGACAAACACTACATGACTTTTACTTGTCGAACATGCATATGACCAAAGCCACTGACTTAGATATGCACTGCTATTATATCCTAACCTATGACTTCATCCATAAAGAAAGAGTACCAAAAAGGGATCAGGTGAAAGGAAGAGGAATACTTTTTGGACCCAGTTCTAGTGAGAAAGTAAAAGGCTGTCAACAGTTAAGGCTGTCAACAGTTAATTACTGGTCAATCTACATTTTTTCCAGACAAGGTATTTCTGTGAGATTGTGGAGTTGGATTATTATTGACTGGAAGTTTGGAACCTGCATTAAACGTTAGGTGTGAGGTTACAAATTGAGATAAGTTGAATAACAGATTGTCTACTTCTAACTGAAATGCACACATTGACCTAAATAAAAACACTTCTGAGATTTTGGCGTTTCAGATTTACAGCAGAGTCATATATAAAAATAGTTGCTAAGATATCTGATCCAAAATACCCACCTGTGGCCAGCCATAATGAATAATTCTTCGAACATTTGACTTGTCAATACCCATTCCGAAAGCAATTGTTGCAACAACAACCTGCAAGGGAGGGTTTAACAATATTTAGTGACATTTAAATCATATATGAGTACTATCATAAAGAGAACATCTTAGAAATAGAACAAAAAATTTTGACAAACGTAATGGCAGTTCATTCCGGTTACACCTTCTTTACCAATCAATATTTTCCTAGAGAAAAATTTCACTTCATTCTTACTATATTAGTGTAATATAGTCTATTTTAGTCTCATTTTGATGGCAACCACGTTCAAGTAAGAAAATACCTATAATATATAACTAACATTAAAATTTGAATCCAATTAACCATTTCCTTCGCCAGTTGATCTAATTTTTTATCAGCTAAATTTTCCATCATAAGCGAAAACCTTATAATGGCTAGCAGTATTCCACACCAAGCATTAGTACAATTTGGTTTGACTAAGATATGTCTTATTCTATATGCTTTTTTTATTATAAAAAACTAAAAGATGAGAAAAAACGACCTCACGGAATATGCATATTCAAGGCAATAACTGAGAAAGAAACCCATCATATCAGATTGATTATATGAAAACAACATTACAGAAAGATTATAATATAATTAAAAGAATTAGTTGATACTCATGCTGATTCAAGGTTTTCTTAAAGCCTCACTTTAGTTCTGTAGAATTATTACAGAAGATTATTATTCTATGTTCCAGAAGACCTCATACTTCAAAAACATTAAAATCAATAGAAAGGTCTCATCAAAAGGAGAAGCCCTTTTAAAGTTACTGAATACAAGAAATGTTATATATTATTTTTCCTTACAAACACTAGGTTTCTTATGCTGATAAACAATTCTAATTTAAAAATAGTGATACTAAAGGGAAAAAGCAAAACATTGAATCCTCGGTCTAGAAAGGAATATGAAATCCAGGATATACTAAAAGTCTAAAATAGGAGATCATTTTCAAAGTTCTTCCAGGCCTATATATCAGACAGTAATATGAAGTCCATAGACTCTAGACCTATGTAGCACGGACACGGATCCGACACGGCCATCCGACACGCCGACACGAGGCAAATCCTAAAAAATACATAGGATACGTGCGTTCGACACGTGTGTCCGACACGACACGACACGACACGGCTTCATGTTATGCGTGTCCGTGCTTCATAGCTCTAGACTAGATATAAAACATATAAATATTTAGAGCAAATAGGTTTCATGGTCTCCAGAAACAACAATACCACTTATTTATGCAAAGGACTTCCTTTTGTTACAATTTAATATAAAATTTTAGAAATCTATTTCCTTAATTTCAAACAACAAATGCCAGATAACATATCTGACGGAGACAGCTTCACTTCTTCCACTTTCACTAGAAAAAATATTAAATTTATACTCTCTAAATAACGTTTAATATTATGATTTCATGAAAGCAATCTTAATTTCGTTCAATATTAGTTTAATTTAAATTTCAAACAAAACCAATAATTTATCTAAAGCACATTACATATTTAAATACATTTTCAAGTTGACCCCTGTGCAATAAATTTGGCTCTAGTACTGAATGTTAACAGATGCGCATGCGTATGAATAAGCAGATCAATGATTCTATTCTAGGAGGGGAAAGTTCTAATCAACTGAAGAATGACTCAGAATTATAAGGTAACTGCTCGCTCCAAAATGTTATCCTAGTAATAGAATGTCATTGCACAAAGTGCAGAAAACATCCTCTAGGGTTGTCACCCGTTAGTTTTTGCAATCTAATGAAGAGACTGTAAGGCGTAAACCTCATGGATCATGAAGCTAGCTCCATGCATAAAATAATAGTTAACTTTGTTTATAATAGATGTTACATAGATGCCATTGCAATCATGGAGAACTGAGAGATATACGATGATTAAATAAATTATTTTTCCAACAAAATATATGGTAGCAAATCACAATACATTGCGACGATGAGTAAACCGCAATATATCATTAATAATATGATATTGTGAGAATATCAAATTTTAAGTAGAAACAAAAAGCTAGCTTCTGCAGTTGGTTGTATACTGTAAACAGGCTATGGTGCACAAAGACATTATCTTCGTACAACTATAGAGTATTTCAAATATTGCATCAACTGGAAGCCATAAAGTTACATGTTATAAGCTAAGATGCCAGTGTAGAATGTCTAAGCTTAGCCCAAACAGCCACTTCCAATGTTAAACGTTCAACTTGAAGACAATCTAGATTACCTCCAATGAGTTTTGATGAAACTCCTGATGAACCCGCCTCAGATGTGCCTTTGGAAGCTGCAGACTTTACATATGTTAATTTCATATAATACTATGGAGAACCCTGCATTATGTGATACTGGGAGGAAAAAAATTCGCAAAAAGGGTTGCTTTTGAACAAAACTGGCTAAACATGCCACAATATGAATAAGCAACTTTCAATCGTTTAGAAATTAATTATATTGTACATAGAAGATAGTAGTTCTCAATCATATAGTGAATGCAAATTGCTCATGTATCAAATATTACCAAAAGACCAAGAAAACTGTGGCATCATAAACTTCTGCATGTGTCCAACCAGATAAGTGCCATGGGTGACATATAACCACCCATTTTCTGTGAACATTAGTGATAAAGTATAAAGACGAAACCAGATTTACAGGAATAGACACCTTCAATGGCAAGAACCAAAAACTGCTCCCGTACTTGGATTCTAAATCTTATATACAAAAATCAATCTTCTATCTTTTTGAATAAAGTTGAGAACCTTTATCCAATTGTGGTCAACATAAATCTGCTCCTGACAACTATTATATATGAAGAAAGAAACCCTGTGAAGAATATCAGAGACTAACAGGATGAAAAGAAATGGAAATATCATTAGCTACATTTTAGAGCTGATGACAACTAAGCTTTATCAAGTCATAACCCTAAACCTTGTCATTCCTTTCACTTAACCATCATTCTACTTCGTCCAGAAGGTCCACTAAATACTTATGTGGAGAAATTGATGCATAGTAATTATTATGATTTAGACAGTGAAGTGTGAGATTGAGCGCTAATAGACTGCATTCAAGGATGGTCAGGAGTAGAAGTTTGAGAACTTTTAGGAAATTGCCTCCTAGTTTGTTCCCCTTTTTTCAACTATTTGCTATTAATTAGAAGCTCCCTTTTGTGCTGAACCATAAATAGTAAATGATTTCTACATCAGTCTCTATGCTGATGCAGGCGATAGATAATAATAATATTGGCTCGCAGTCAAAGGGTGTGCTTGATACCAACATGTCCTCACAATGCCCCCCGCACTGTTTCACAGGCAAATATCTCTTTCCCCATATATCTTGTATACAAGAATTGTCAAAGGCCGAGAAGTTACATGCTCTGATATAGATTGTTTGTAAAGATAATGACTATTGAAGGCTGACACGTTGTGCGATGTGATATCAGAATCTTCAACATCCCAGAAGTGACAATAAAGCATTTCTCATTTTGGAGAAAAAGGATAAAATACATGAAGAACAGAAGGAAATTAGACAACTGTTATCTTTCTGGTAGCAGATGCAGACAGTTTTAAATGAGTAGTGTGACATAAAAAAGAAAAAAGTACAGACCTTTGCATGATATGCTGCAGCCCTGACTCCAGCTCTGGACAGATATTCAGCTATTTTTGTTGTTTCTTTTCTAGTAGGAACATACACAATTGTGGGGCCTTGGTGCAAAGCTTCTTGCAGATCAGACATCTCAGATGCCTCATGAATCACTGAACTCTCAAGCAGAAGATTTCCAGGGAATTCACCACAAGAAACTGATAAAATTGTAAAGTAAATATAGTTAAGGAATAGAAACCAACATTGACATAAACATAAAGATAAATTATACAATACAAACTAATTACCCACATATATGCAAACATAATTCACACATGTGTGCGTGCACCCGCTCACCCACCAACACGCGCATGGGCACGAGCACGGGCACTGGCAAGCGCACGCGCACCCCGGCACGCATGCACACATAAATATACACGCACACATAAATATACACACACACACACACATAAAAGAGCATTTAATCAAAGGCTAAACCAACTGAAGGAGAAAAGTTACCATCTAAGTCATCCACACATTGATGAACGTCGACTTCATCTTCCAAATATTCAGCTGTTAATTCACATTCCTTAGAAGGTAAATCAGATTTCTTATTCATGACACTTGCATCTACATCATCTTCCTCACTGTGTTCACCTTTACAATCACTAGAATCTGATACCAATGCTTCATCCGCATCAGAAGAGCTATCATCAGATGCTTTGCAGTAGGTACGATAATCATCCTCTACATAATTTGGTATCTTAGTTGGTCCTTTTCTATTCTTCTCGTTTGGCATTGCATAAGTTTCTACTAGTTCACGAAAATCCTTGTCATATGACGATGGTGAAGATGTTCGACTATGTTTCACCTGCAAATGGCAGGGTGAATGATTAATAAGCTATAATAGTTGTCACATTTTATATGTTTTGGTAGATCAATATCCTATACTTTACAACAAACAGAAAATACAAAGAATAATAACAAGAGAAGCCGGGTATGAAGTTTTCGGATAAATGTTTCCCACCACATAGTAAGCAAATAGCAAGGGACTAATGCTCACCCTACTTAAATGTCTGTGCGTAAAACCAACATCCATCAAGAGACAGGAAAATTCGTTAACAAAACTCTCAGAGGGACCTTAACACCGTCGGCAGCAAAAAAATTTTACACATATAATCCTTAAATTAACTGAAGTGATTGTTAAATGCAAATATCTGAATCAAAATATAGCGCAAAATGAATTGCTGGAGGTTGCATCCTTTGGGGTCCCACAAAATTCAAAAGCATTAAAGAAGACATAAACTAAAACTATACCATCCAAACAGAGAAGTGCACAGATTAAGAAATACGGAAAACTTTATGACTTTTCCGGGTTAGGATAGGTCGTTAGTAACAAGGGTAGTTAGACATTTTATCCTTCATGTTAACGCCGTTTGTGATAATTTCCTACAGTTCAGGGAGGAGTGGAGGACTGTATAATGTTGAAAGTTATAGGGGGGTTCTCTAATTTATAAAGTTCTTTTTTTTATTTACCTTTTTTTTTGTTTTTTTTTTTTTTTTTTTTTTTTGGGGGGGGAATTGATATCAAGCCTTAAATTTCCAATCAAAGAGGTAACAATTACATTGCAAGTACAGAAAGCTAATGGATTGTTAATTCCAGTCCACAAGATTTATTACTCACTGAAAATCGTAGGTTCGGTCGAAAGAAAGATGTCAAGACAATTTTCGTTTCCTCTGACATGTGCAGAGACTTGATAATGTCCTCACGAACTGGAATCGTCGCTGTAGCCGTCAGGGCCATCAATGGGATGTCAAACTTCAAGAATTTTAAATTGCAAGAGCTGAAGTTTTTTCTAAGTATGGACAACTGCCTAAACATACAGAAAAAGAAATGCAGTAAGATACTCCATATTTCCACATTCAGTCTGCTACAAAAAAAGGATACTATAACATCATATAAGACAGGTCATTACTATAACCGAGGTAGATAGAATTTCTTCATGAAGAGTACCAGCAGCCAGTGATTTGCAAGCAAGCTAGTAAGCACTAAAACAGACCTGTAATCAGGTCGAAAATCATGGCCCCACTTTGAAACGCAGTGAACCTCATCGATGGCAAAGAGTGCAATCCCATGACTTTCTGCAAGCCTTGTAAGTGGTTCTGTAAGTCTGCAAAAAGGAAACCTCTGGGAATGTCGACATGGTAAATAACGACTTTATTTACCCAACCTTAAAAATATCAATCGAGAGAAAGCTTCTACCTTAATACCGTCTCAGGACAAACATAAATTATCCTATACATGCCACTCATAGCTTTGCACTCAACAGTACGGTCAGGTTGTCCAGATCCAAGGAAACATGCTGATATCCCATGTTTTGCTAACTTTAAACACTGGTCATGCATCAAACTTATCAAGGGAGAAATCACGACTACAATCTTGCCAGTCAATAATGCTGGAATCTGGAAGCAGAGAGATTTTCCTGCACAGTATAGAAAAACGTGCACATTTCTTTAATATGAAGTCAATATTAGCGCAGAAATCCACATGTCCTGCAAAGAAAAATTTGAAAGAGCATAAAGGAACATGAACAAAATATATATACCTGATCCTGTAGCAGCAAGAACAAGGCAATCTCTACGCACTAACCAAGCTTCCATAGCTTCCTTCTGAAAACTCTTCAAGGATGAGAACCCAAAATGCCTCTGTAAAATACCACAAGCCTTCTGCTCCCAATTCCCCAAATCAATCTCCTGACTCGGTGAACTACAAAACTGTGAAATTTCTCGAGGCTGAACGGTACCAATCTCCACTGATGGTGCCTCTAACTCTGCGTGGTCCACGCAAGCATTTGAATCCCGCTGAGATAATTCAGATATAGACTCAAATCTATCATTTGTATATTCTTTAGAAGAACTACAAAGATTGTTCCTTTTTCTTTTACCAGATGATGAAACATGGTCAGTAATGCTCGACTGTTTCATCCTACGTGAAGAAAACAGTGACGAAACTTGCTGTTTCAGAGGGTGTGTTTGGCCTGTAGAACAAGTAAGACCTGAAACCCTTCTGTTACTAACAGTATTGCCATTGCAAGAACCGTTCAAGATGAAATCCACTGTATCCTCAAGAGATGGACCAACAGCTTCCACTGCTTTTATAGCTTGATCAAACTCAAATCCCATATTAAGTAATTCAGCAATGACATGATCAGGAGACTCATTGCTCCCATCCATATTATTATCAGTGCTAGGTACTAAGATCTCCAAAATTACAGCTCGCAATAAAGGCCAATAGCAAATAACTCAGGTGTTATAGACCTCAAGTAGCGGACATCTAACTGCAATAGAATAGTGCATTGTGCATCACATGTTATCATGAGATATGATAATATTACATGCTGAAACTTTGCAATATAAAATTGAAAATTACAATGCTTATGAATAATTACAATGCTTATGAGCATATTCAAACAATTTAATATAAAATTGAAAATTACAATGCATATGAGTATAAAATTGACAGCGAAAAGGTTGCAAAAATAGTTGGCTGTGCACGACATACAAGTTTCCACAATGTTATACGATAAATATTTGATACTTCCACATAAGCATCCACATTCATCACGTGAGCAACACATGGGTGAAAGAAATGGACCAGAAAATTAGTCCCTCGCTCTCAAAGTGAGCTCGACACCAAAATGCCCAAGGGCTTGGCCAATAATAACCCTAGAAGTTAAACACCATTTTCTAGAAAGATACCCTATCAAAAACCGTTAAAGCTTATCCTGAACACGTGTCTGCTATCCTTCTGCTCCACCTTTTCCAAGAAGAAAGGACAATGGTCGAATAATAACCACCTCGATTAACCCGATGTTCTCACATTTCCCTTCTGTTAAGACCATGTCTGTACGATTGACTTCGTTTGATAATAACAAATGTTCGTATGTGTCTATTATGTGTTTGAGAGATTTTATGCAGGTTACAACAAGTTAGAACTGAAAACAAGAATCAGCTCATTTGCACCAACTGGAAAGATGCTCATCGATGAGATGAGGTAGCCCAATGATGAGGTTGATGCATCGATGATTGTGAGCTTATCACAATTATAGAGAGCAGCTTGCCAAAGATATGCATCGATGTGTTTTGTTTCTCATCGATGAGCATGCATCGGGTGCACTCATTGATGAGTATGCATGCTCATCGATGAGCCTAGGTTCAATTCTGATTTCTCATATGTTATTCAAGGTTTAATTTGATCTGTTCATTGCAGATGGTAAATAGGATTTTTCTCTCATTTTTCAAAAGTTATCATTGATCTAATTCAGAGAAAAGAAGAAGAGGAAGAGAGAGAGAGAGAGAGAGAGAGAGAGAGAGAGAGAGAGGGAGAGAGAGAGAGAGAGAGAGGGAGAGAGGGAGAGAGAGAGAAGGAGGGAGGGAGAGGGGGAGAGAGAGAGTTTTATCTTTGGTGAAAAAAATCTTTCTCAGGTTTCTCAGATCGCACCATCGTCGTATTCTTCATCATTTGAGCTTCAACCTTCAAGGAATGCTTCCCTTAGACCTCAAAATTGACACTGTTCTTCCAGAGCTTCACTTATATCATCAAGAGAAAGGTTTGCTAAATCGAAAGGGATGTAAGATAGTTTTATTTGTGTTTAATGATATTATTTTTGTTCTAAACTTTCATTATTTACATCTTGTGATTGGTTGTGTGGATGTTTGTCAGCCTACTCAGGTTGAGGCTGAACTGAGGGTTATGGTGACTAGCTAGGGCTAAGATTACTCAGTGTGCTAAGTTAGGCCAGACACTAGTTTGGGAGAAACTAGGATTTCTGTCTTGTAACCCTACTGAATTGGGTTGGTGTTAGGTTAACTTTAATTATAGTGAGGAAGCCCCTTCGACAAGAAGAAAGAGTAGATGTAGGATTCTTGATCCCAACTAATATAAAATTTTTGTATGTTCTAGCTGAATTTGCATAGGTTGTAATTTTTGTGCTTACTACTTTTGTTTAATATTATTTTTAATTCTGCTGTGATTAAGCAATCTCGAAAACCCGTTGGCAATCCTATCACCCCCTCTAGGTTTGCATCTTAGATCCTATCACCTTCTCCCAGACTGCCACGCATCCAAAACGAGCAAGCCTCTATAAATAGTAACGTACAGTGGTAACTTTCCCAACCCAAATTTCTAAGATTTCCACCATATTTTACTATTTTCATCTTCTTAAGAGAGATTCTCACCGAACCATCAGAGGGCGGTCGTGAAGCTACAGTGTGAGGAAAGGAGCTCGCCCAGTCAGCAGATTCACCCGCGACCCAGTTTCCCATCACCTACAACATCATAGAGTAACCCAACAAATTTTATTGTTCCCCAACACACAAAAAAGTGCTGAAATATAAAAATTTGTTGGCCTTTCCCCGTCTAAAATTGATTCCAAGACCCGACATATCAAAATCATTGTAAGAGACCTAGAACAACTCTTATAGATCCCTTGTAAAACCCACATTGGACTCCAGTAGAACCAAATGGAATCTAACATATAATAGCATGAGCACGTATTCAAAATATACACACAAAACAATCTAAAAAAAGTCATTTTTATTAAACAAAAATTAACCTTTCAAATAAGATGTCGTTTCACTTGACGATTCGTAAGATTATTGAGGAAGATGTTGTACGTTGCTGAAGTTTAAGAATAACGCATCCTCACAGAATTAAGGGAACGAAAAAAAACCTAAAATAGAAACCCTAGACGATCGATCCGCGGCAAGATAGATTAGGTGATTGTTACCTATTGGGCGATCTCGATACGGTTAGGATGCGAGATTAGGGTTTTGACTTCAGAAATTTACGGGGGAGAAAAGAGGGGGAGAGGAGAGAGGCGGAGGTTTGAGAGGAGAAATTGGGGGCAAAGGAGAGTGACGAAAAGGGTGAGCGCGAAACTCTAACGAGAAGGAAGACCGGCTGCTTCCGGTCAAAAAAAACCTGGGACCGCATTTTTTTATTATTTTGCGGACAATTTTGGAAATAACATTGGTTTATATAGGTTTAAGTGAAAAGTGCTTCCGCACTTTTTTTTCATATCATCTATCATCTATCATCTACCCTTTAAAAGATGGAGTACTAAAAAAACTTTCTCTACCCTAAATTACCATTTACCTATTGTAAATATAACAAAGTTATACCTTTTTTATCGTTACACAGAATTCAGAAATCAGCAGCACTAAACCCTTTGTTTCTTTCATTCTCCATTCCGTCGGTTATGCATTCTCAATCTCCTTCTTCGTCGTCCCTCCCTCTCTCCTCAAACCTCCAAGAATTCCCCTCCCTCTTCACCAGCCTCAACACTCTCCTCCTCTCCTCCCCAAACACTAGCAAACCCTACGTCAAAAATCCCAGACCCCCCTCATTCTCCTCCCTATCCCTCTCCCCTCGACGAAACCCTAACCCTAGCAGATCAGCATCAGTTAGGATCACGAAGGAAATCATCGAAGAAGGTAAGATTTGATTTTATCTATGAATCAAAGAAAATATTCAGGTATGAGTTGAGTATTTTCTGTACTTTGATTTTGATTTTGAAATTTATTTGTATATTCACTTTCTTTCTTGGATTTCCTATGAATCTTCTTAGATGAAGTATAACTGAGTACAAAACTTGATGAGTGTATCGTCTGCTTGATTCTGGTTGGCAGATCCGCTTTAGGGTGGCTTGATGCGAGTACATATGACAAGAATATTGAAGAATGGCCAAAAAGAGGAGGAGCTAATGGAAGTCTACGATTTGAAGTTGAACTTAAACATGCAGCCAATACTGGTAATGTATATCTTCATTAGCATTTTAACACACAATCTCATTGCTTGGTAATATTGAAAGGTCTTGATAATGGTAACATGCATTGTGAATGCTTTAAAGCTTATTCAACCTATCAAGGACAAGTACCCATGTATTACTTATGCTGATCTATTCTAGTTAACAAGTGCTACAACTGTGGAGGTCTACTTTCCTTTTCTTTTTAAATATCTATTCATTATATTAACTTAGGATCAAAGTTCAGAATTGTTTAATTATTCATAATTGAGTTATTGTTATATGTCAGGAGGCTGGCGGCCCCAAGATTCCCATGAAGTGCTACAACTGTGGAGGTGCTACAACTGAACATTATTATGGTCATCAACTAAACTTGCCAAACACTAATGACTTTATGTGTAGTCTGTTCAATTTATAGGCCTCGCCACACTTGGTGTTTTATATACAATCGTGAGCTAGACTTGCTGTAGTACTGTGAGCTGCCTTTCTTAGTCAATATCTTCAATTGCATTTTTCTCGACTTAGCTTGTCAGGTCATAGGTATATTATTTCTCCTTTTGGAGGTTATAGGTATATTATTTCTCCTTTTGGAGATATCATGGTCCCCCTCTTCACTGTTTCTTTTGTTAAAATTGATGACCTTACTTTGCGTAAAAGATGTCCGTGGAAATACATTTTGCAAAATAAATCTAACATTGCAAGAGACCCAAAAAAAATAGGAGCAACCGCATATATGTTCTTGCCAAACCTACATTTACATCAAAAAGTTCTCTATATAACTGTTAGATTTATCTTATTCCTTGTATCTGTATGTGATTAAGGAGAAACTAATATAAATTTGTTATTTTGTGTGTATGTGTGTGTGTGTGTCTATATATATATATATATATATATATATATATATATATATATATATATATATATATATATATATATATATATATATATATATATATATATATATATATATATATATATATATATATATATATATATATATATATATATATATATATATATATATATATATATATATATATATATATATATATATATATATATAAGATTAATGGGTATCATTTTCATCATTAACTACATAGAAGGCAAAAAAGCAAAAATGTCGTGGAACTTAATTTTTTTAGTAGTCCTATCTAAATCGTGTTTGTTTTATATTTCCATAATATGGGACCTCTCATTGGAAAGAGATGAGGATGAAGAGGCTGAATTTAAAGTAAAGATAAAAGAACCACCTCAGCTCCTTTTCGTTCATCATGTTTGTTCCTATTCCAGTTGTCCGGATAAATTACAAAAGTTCCACTATAATTTGTAGAGATGACAAAATATCTCCCTAAGGTTTAGAAGTAACATTTAACACCCGGTCATCAATTTTTGATAAAATAATCAATTTTCGTTGCGATAATCATATAATCATTTATATAATCATATGGAGGTATTTGTCATGTTCTATTAGTATATACTTTTTTATATCCTAATAATTAACATGGTCAAATTGAAACAAAAGGGTCAAATTAAGAGAGATTAGTTAACTGCAAGCTTGTTTGGCTTGTTCGAAACTCTTAGCTTGGGACTCAGCTACATCATCAGAGATAAGAGCTTCTAAGAGCAGACTCTTCACCTCCCAAGCACCATAAGGAAATCCTGGCCTCGTGTAGGCATTGAGAAGTGCAAGACTCGATTGCTTCAATAGCTTGGAGAAAGCACTCCAACAAATATCATCATTCATCCGCGTTTCTTCCCACATCGTGAGTCTTGACTCAAATATTTCTAACACCCTTGACCCAAAAACTTTAGCAAACTGATGATTCTTGATGCATGATATTAGGACATGCCTCTATTACACTGCTCCAGTGCCTGTCCCACATCAGATACAGAAGAATTTGCATGATACAAAAGAATTTGCATGATGCAAATATAGCATGTTATTCTCACACACTTTAATTATAAAAATCATGCATGCTACTATATAATCCCTCCACGATTATATCTCATGAAACAAACAAAATGTATTATCTCAATCATCAAGACACTGTAAAAGAGTCTCAGGTTACATATACAACTGGACAAAGAAGCTATGAAGTGAGTCATCCAACTTTTCCTCTCATCTCCTGCAGACCACAAAATTACCGTCTTGACTTAATCAATCTCTTCTGCTTCACTGAACATTATTATGGTCATCAACTAAACTTGCCAAACACTAATGACTTTATGTGTTGTCTGTTCAATTTACAAGTCTTGCCACACTTGGTGTTTTATATACAATCGTGAGCTAGACTTGCTCTTGTACTATGAGCTGCCTTTCTTAGTCAATATTTTTAATTACATTTTTCTCGACTTAGCTTGTCAGGTCATAGGTATATTATTTCTCCTATTCTTTTGGAGACATCTTGTCACAGTTTCTTTTGTTAAAATTGATGACCTTACTTGCGTAAAAGATGTATGTGGAAATATATTTTGCCAAATAAATCTAACATTGCAAGAGACCCAAAAGAATATGAGCAACCCCACATATGTTCTTGCCAAACCTACATTTACATCAAAAAGTTCTCTATATAACTGTTAGATTTATCTTATTCCTTGTATCTGTATGTGATTAAGGAGAAACTAATATAAATTTGTTATTTTGTGTGTGTGTGTGTGTATAAGGCCAAAAATATTTGAAGGAAATACACTGGTACCAGCAGATCCCAGGGATGTGGGTATCCACGGCTGCTGATGGCTTTAATGTTCTCATGCCTACAAATATAGAGACTATTATTCTAGGAGCTACATCGTGAACAATCCAATTTTATTACCTCGGCTTATGGAATGCATTCAAATGCAAAGGTGTAGAAGCAAAAACAAACATTCATGTTATATCTATTGAGTCATGTACTTCAGAATGACATGAACGTGAATTTTGGGTTGTTAAATGTAAGTTGGGGGGAGTATTTGCTTGAGTTGCCTATTGAATCTTTATTTTACGGTTTGACCGTAAAATTCCTATTCTTTTTCTATTTAATTTTTTGGGAAATTTTATTTACAGTTTAAGGTGTTGTCTGTTAGTATCTATTTGTAGTTTACTGAAAAATATATTTTAGCTTACAACTTTAGTGAATGTTACAGTTTTGTTTCTGGAGTTGCTGAATGGTATTGATAAGAGTATTAAATGCGTTTATCTAATGTTTGAATGTGTTGATTTCGTTTTCTTTTTGTGTTTGCATTTGTTTTGAGTATCCAAGAGTATTTCGAGATTTGAAGCCAAGGGTGTTCACCTTTTTTGTATTTGGATGTGTTGACATTCTTTGATTATCTGATGATTGTTCTCCCATAATCCTCGGGAATATTCATCTATTGTTTATATTTCAAATCCCCTGTCCTTAGAAAGTTACTCATCGACCTTAATAATAATGTTGGATTAGATAAAGTTTAATGAGTGTTTTGGAATTTATATGGGATTGTGAAATTTTTCATCTGTGAATATATGCACTCACACATTACGTATTGCAAAAACTTAGTCAAGCTTCGAATGCCATGAGCTTGTACTTACATCCACATCATCAAACATTACTATTACATATATTTTTGTGACGATATTTGATTGATCAATCACGTTATAGATGCAATCCTTGTACTATCGCCCAATCAATTAATAAATATAATTTCATTGTTCAAATGTTGAATGTTTAGATTATGCCTATATGTTTG
The DNA here is from genome assembly GCF_001876935.1 of Asparagus officinalis. Classification (NCBI taxonomy): domain Eukaryota; kingdom Viridiplantae; phylum Streptophyta; class Magnoliopsida; order Asparagales; family Asparagaceae; genus Asparagus; species Asparagus officinalis. Next base: position 121,047,790 of record NC_033801.1, read on the forward strand.
ATCTATTACTTACATTCCATAATTTAATAATAAATCTTTATAAATAAAATTATAAATTTTAAACAAATAATAAAAATTTTACCACGTGCATGTGCACGTGCAATCCAACTAGTTTATAGAAGTGAGTGGGATTAAAAAATGGGTGGCACTAGGGGCACACCCCCAACCACACCTCATCTCTCATTTGTTACAGTGCACCGGGCCCCACATGGGATTTTAAAAATCCCATATGGGGCTTGGTGCACTGTAACAAATGAGAGAGGATGTGTGGTTGAAGGTGTGGTTGGAGGTGTGCCCCTATCATTTTCCTTAAAAAATAAGATATCATATAATCTAACAT